>NW_023998470.1:1113631-1134035 GCF_014805625.2 Glossina fuscipes
TCTATATAAAACAATGTATATTTTACACGGGTAAAACAAAAGCCCAGCACAACAAAACAGTAACATTTTGTGGCAGACATCATGGACTTAGTGATAAAAGTTTTCTACTATTTCCTCTTATTTTGTTTATTTGTTTGTTTGTTCGTGTATACATAACACATAAAAAACAATAAATTCCTATACGCAATAAATGGTAAACGAAAGACGAAAACCAGGTCAAGGAATGAATGGCGTCTTTAAATAAAAACAAGTCTTAAAGGATTTTCGTGTATACGCCATCGAATAGAAGAAGCAATCGTAAAAAAAAAAGGAAAAAGAAAACAAAAACTCATTATTTTGTTCGTTAAAATCTTTGACTTGTAATTAGCCCCAAACGAAAGCCCAGGAATAACATATACAAATACAAATACAAATGTAAAGTGAACTTTAATTTATTTCATTTTATATAAAGTTTTATCTTTTCCCGTTTTAAAGAAGTGAACGGTAACTCCGATAGATGACATTATTAGAAATAGCAAATGAAAGGACCTTTAAAACAAAGCTCTAAAAATGAGCTAACCTCAAGTGCTAGCACACCAAAGGAAATTGAATTTCTGCATATACTTCGAATATTTGTACACTTGCTTAGCAAGTAATTTCAGTTTTGTTTTGAAACCTCCTTTTAAGGGCCTAATAAGTGGCTGTAAAGCAAACAAATAAACCTTGCCTTCATGTAATACATATACACTTGATCATCGGGAATAGCATAGCCATCTAAAGGCTTTATTGAAATCAGCAGAATTCCCGTTTCAATCTCTTTAGGTTAAACTTAGAAATAAGCTAAGGTAGTCTCAAGATTTTACTTAAAATAAGTGTACAGAGAGAGCTGAGTTTTTCAATATGTTTGCAAAGGCTTTAGCTTTTACGGATGCATTACTCTTTCGACATACCTAAGGTGTATATCATTTTATCTTTACAGTAAGCCAGTTAACGGGTAAGCAAAATTTCGTTTTCTTCAGATTTGAGTACACTTGACAGTCGTACATTCAGAATATGAAACTGGCCAAGAATTTACGATTACTTTGTGATTTTTTTGAAGCTTCCTTCGGTTATAAAGCTTCTAGAAAATGAAGTTATGACACATTAAAAAATTGGTGGGGCCAAGACTTCCCTTTTCGGTACAAGTACTACAGGATCGCTCATAGAACATGCAACACATGCAAATTTTTGTAAATTCATCTGGTATAGTTTATGAGTAAAAAACTAGTCTTTTAATCAATTTGGAAAGCTGATTGAACTCAGTTTACGTGCTGACACTATAGGCGTGTCCTTTGACCGATTTGGCTCAGCTTCAAGTGCGTGCAAGAACTTCCAATGTTTCTGCCAAATTTGCTTCTACCAAGAAAACTTACAACAGCCCTTGCACAGACAGCCAGGCGGACATTCTTATATCGATTTAGAATTTGATGCCGATCAAGAATATACATACTTTCTGGGTTCTCTGAAGCTTCCTTCTGAGTGTTGCAAATGTTTTGACAAAATGAATACACAGCTCATCCTTTAGTGAGGGGTATAAAAATGTTGCCATTTTCAATATTTCTCGACAAAATTAGACGAAAATAGCGGGTGTGAAGAATTTGTAGGCCCCTTATAATATGAATATACTTGCCAGAAATAAGCGCTTATTCGCGAAAAGAGGTAAAGAATTAAATGTTCTTTGCCAAAAGACTTTCACGTTTCAGGAATCCCGCCTATATACAAAGTTATGTTCCGTGTACCGCTTTGATTATAATATGTTAACTTATGTTTTAGTGTACATGTGTCACACTCAATGTGTGAACAATCAAACCATCCATTCTTTGAATATCATAATTCCTAAGACCAGGTGTATGAGGAGTGCCAAGGAAAAAGCCTTACCAAAGTATGATGGACCTTAGCGATGTATAGCGCACGTTCTGCACAGATTTTCTCCTCAGAATAAAATGAAATTACATCTACAGCTCGTTTTCCATCGAACACATTTCCTTCATCTTGTTCATAGCCCCGTTTTTGTCTTTGCTCTCTTGGCATACAAAAGAGTTTTGCGATAAATGTGGTTTCGCCCTAATTTTCATACATATCTCCAAAAAAACCCATTGATTCAATATATTAATGATGAGGTTAAATTAGTCTTTGCTTTTCATTGTTTTCAAACATACAATCTATTAGTTTTCCTTTTCCATTCCCGTTTAATCACACTGGCCGGTGCCGAGTGGCCTTCCGATTTACTACATTAATGAATTAAACTTGCATATGTATAGACGTATGTTCATAGAAACTTTGTTCATATTTTCCCTTAATAAATATATTTTACAAAAGTACAATACATTTGTTTGTTTGTTTTAGTTCATTTTAGTAACATTTGTATGAAAATTCAAACACAAGAATCCGAAATTGTAGAGACTTCGTCGCCATGCTTAAGGGTTGTGGTTTAATGAAACACAAAAGGCTGCGTGAATAATAATAGCACTTATATAGCCTACATGGAATGCATTTATTTTTGATGCCCTTCTACATAGCTGAAGCATCGAGAGGGAAGAAAAGAGAATGTGGGCAATAGAATCCAGTTTACCATTCAATTCAATTCAAATCAATTAAGTTCACCTTGTGGTCATTTCAATGATATGCAAAATGTTACACGTACATATATCGTAGATGGTAACAACAACAATTATATCATTTCATATTTTATGCAATGGGTCCGAATAGAAAAAGCTAAAGAAAGAAAGGTAGAGAGAGACAGAAAGAGAGAGACAGAGAGAGAGAGAGAGAGAGAGAGAGAGAGAGAGAGACAGAGAGAGAGTGAGAGAAAGAGAAAGAGAAAGAGAAAGTCTTCTGCAATGTGCCTTCGTTTGAATGCAGAATATTCATAAAGCAAAACAGAAGATAAAAGCTTATGCATGAAAACCTACGCAAGATTGCATACATTGAAAATGTTAATAAAGAGCTGGAAGCATTTCATAGGAACTTTACGGCTAACTTTCAAAGACAGAGAATGCTGCAGATAGAGGGAAAAGTGACAACTCTTTGTTACAGCTGCTGGATTCAAGACTTAAAAAATTCGATTAACATCACAAAGATGCTTTTTTTTAATTGAATTTTTATTAATTTCATCTTAAATCTCCATTTACTATAATAGAAATTGCTAACATTTATTTTCTAAAAACAAAAAGATAAATAAATTAATAAATTTATATAGCTCCACCTACACGACTACCTCATCTTTGTACTTTCCTATTTTACCTAACAAAAGTGTCAATTTGTGTAACAGACAGAATGAATAGAATTATTTTACTTATGCTTGCTTGATTGCTTTATTGCCAGCCCTGTCACTCTGTCTGTTACACAAACAAAAAAGTAAAAAAAAAAACAAAAAGTATTCTAGACGAGAATCTGCTGTTTACAATAAATCGTGTGCGTGTATTCCACCAAGCGCCCAAACAACGCATCAAATGTATAAAAACAAGATATTATTAGAACTGCTATGCACAGCTCTTCCCTTCACTTCATTTGCTGAGTAAATTTGCAGCGCCCAAAGACCTAATAAACACTTTATATCGCTTTCCTTTCCCTTTTAAACCTCGCTATTAACCATTTTTTTATCCATCTTAATATAAATACCTTGCACCGTTTGCGATGTATTAAGCTTTTACGGACATGAGATAAACACCGACCTTTTATCACATCAATCGATTCCAAATTGGTTTCTCGTTCGTGTGGATTTATTTGGGAACCATGAATCTCCTTACCACCTTATGAAAAAAGGTTGTTACTGTTAAGGTTTAACTTACGTGTGTCCTTCTGAGTTAACTTAATAAGTGATTTACTCGCTTGTTTTGTTAGGGAAGCTTAACTTCAATATTCTGGAAACTTGATAAAACTAAGTCAATGTAGACATAGATACGAACTGTTCAGCCCGTCCAGGTCACCCTTTCTAAAAATCTAAATGATGCTCCAGTATCGGACTCTTCAGATATTAACATATCAACTATCGTTAACCTTAATTCTAAAACGTACTTTTATAACAACTTATGCCATTATGTGCCTCTTACTTTCCTATGGGAATAATTAAAATGTTATTGTTTTTGTTTTTACTTTGAATTCATTCATTTATCTACACAAGCTATATATAAACGAAATATAATATTGTAACGTTATAATGCCTTTTTGTGATTCTACATTTTTAATCAATTTGTTTTCAGATTAAGTTCGCACCACTGAATTGTAATTGTTAGGATAGTATGCGTTTTATTTACTATTCCTACGGGATGTATTTACAAATTATTTACAGCAACTTATAGTTACAACGTTTCAATTCTCCTTTTGGGTCTTTCCGTTCGAATATTGCAATTCAACTCTCTTGACTCGACTCACTTTATGCTTCGCAAATATTCTGCCTATATACCATTTTACGAGCAAGTTACTAGTACCTATCTTTATCCTGACATAACTCAAACATATCATTTTCAGCTAAACGTTCCGCTAGTTGCTGACAATCGCCAGCTGCATGAGGCAGGTAAGCCCTTCCGATAGAATTTGGTGGCTTAAAAAACCGACTAGTGTTCATCTCAAACTACAAAATGTGGAATTTTCCTAATAATATTATAAGCAGATCGCATAGTTTTTGATTTCAAATTCTATAAAAAAAAAAAAAAAAAAACCTAAAAAAAACATGCCAAAAATAAATTTCTTGATGCAAGCTCCGCATGAGTTCATAGCTCGTAAATAATTAATCAGTGTTATGCACACTTCCACAAAACATCTCTGTCCACGGTCGGGGACCGTTTTGCGATTCCTTTCTAATTGTAAGAATCTGAACAATAAGATAAAAAAGATAGTTTTGGAAATGCAAAAAATTGTAGTCAGAAAATATAAGCTCAAAGCTCAAATGAATTCAGCACCTACGGATTATCACATCTCGCCTATGTCGCAACTAAATGAACGTTTCATCTTCATAGCTTCATATGATTCTTAAGTTGAATTAAATATATGTACTGATATCGATTTCAAGCTTTCTCATCTTCACATCAACTTGGGAGTTCACTTCTAGCTCGGATCTATACTGGCCGTGAGTGCACATTCTTTTCTTTCTTTTCTCTCACTGGTTTATTTATACATGGATATCGTTTGCTTATGCTTCCTTTATTTTTCATACTTCACGAAAGTTAAGTCCCAATCCCTTTTAAGTCTTTACACCATTCAGCTGGTGCTTAATTGTAGCAGAATTTTACATCTAAACAAATAAGTAAAAAAAACTATCTGTCCGTCTGTCGCATTTTTTCTGTCTATATCCTATTTCACTTCTCCTAAATATATAAACTTTGTCCCCGTCTTTCGGTCCGATAGCTTACTTCAATCTATTGGTTACATATTAAACTTGTGCTCTGTCTGCCCTTTCGATATCTGTCCAAGAAACTTCATTACAGGTAGCAATCGTATTTTGAAATCTTTTATCAAATTTGTGACACTGACATATTTTGACCAAATGTTAAACCTTTTTTGCAAAGGCACTTGGACCGTTTTTAAAATAGCTTCTCGTTTAAATCCCTATTCAGAATAATTTCTCAATAATATTCTGCCATACTAGGGTGATTGGGAAAATTTCAATGAGATAAAACTGTTTCTTGACCTAAGACGCAGATGTCATGCTATTTTGATGTAGGATGTTTCGTGACCGACGTATAGTGACTATAATATTTTATCTTATCTTTGAATTTTTTAAATAGCATTTTGAAGAGAGCATTTTAATATAAATCTACATAAACTTGCTAATAAATAACCAATACTCCTATAACTTAATACAGCTTAAAAAAGAAATATTAAAATGGAACAAAAAAAATAAATAAATAATAAATTAAGAAAAATCATAACCAGCATCAAATTTAAAATGAAATTTTATCGATATTTTAACAAAATAAATAATTCAGGCAAGGCATACATTTATAAACAATTTTTTTGTGACATAAAACTTGAAATTTAATTGCTAAAGCAAAATCTTAAGTCGAGAAAATTAGTTTTAATTGCATTACAGAACGTACTAAGCTCGACCAAAGATCTGCCATAGTCAGAATTACAAGATTAGATATAAGAAAAAAACATTTGCGTATGTCTTCTACTCTTATGAAGTTTCCAGAAGTTATTGGAAAAATATTCTTTTCCGTAAACCTTGGAAACTTTTTATTTTTCACTTAACTTGAATGAATTCATTAAAAAGCCTATAAAAAACAACAAATAAAAGTGCTATAATCTTACAAGGCCAACTATGAGATACCCTACACCACTTTGCTTAACCAGTTAACTCTGTCGACCTCTTTCTCGATATTCTCGTCTATTCGTCAAACACAGAGGGTGTGTATGAAATAAGGTTTTAGTGAAACGCCTTTACAAAATGACAAACATATTTTCTAGAATCCCTTATTACGGCTAATACATGTTCATAATGATAAAAACTTATGAAGAAATCCGACAAGGGAGGATGGGCAGATCATGACATATACACACTTAACTGATTAATTAGTAACACATTAAAAATTGTACACTATTTTTATTTAAATCCATAATTTAAACGAAAAGCCCTAATATCTGAGGATATCCAGGTCAACAAAACTGGTCTCAATTTAACAAACCTAATTCACTTTTGATAGATTTTATTCACCTCCAGTTGCTGCCGTCACAACATACCACAACTTAGAGTTTGTCGCCTCACGTTCAAGAGTCCCTATGGATTGCGCGGTTCAACAAATAGATCTATGTCCCTATGGTTAAGTTACCAAGAATCAATTTGCATCAGAAAATATAGTGAAAACTAGACTTTTTTTGCATTTAAAAGTTTATTTTTTATTAGAGCCACCATATAGTTTGGGATCCATTAAAATGGATTTACTTGGTCCAAATTCGATAAAATTAAGTTTTGTATTAAACTATTATTATGAGCGAATTTTTATCAATAAACATTGAAAATTAGGCCCTTCTATCATATAAAGATTCAGTTTCCGTAGGAATGGTGATATGGCAAGAGATTCAAAGTATTTCATCGAAAAGCACCGGACGGACGGACGGATAGATAAGCTTAGATCAGAATGAAAAGAAAGAAAATGAATGTACATCAAGCCACTCTGAGTGTTGCAACCGTTCGCACAAACTTAGTACAACTTGCACCACAACTGGTGGAGGGAGAGTATTGCTGCAAAGCATGGCTTAATATAATTTTTTCAAATTTAATTCAATTAATTGCTGCGCAAATCCTTTCAAAATCGTACTCGTGCTCTTTCTATTTTTAATAACATTTTTTTCTCAATATCTTTGACCATTTCTTGTCACACTTCCACACAAAATTGTTCCCTCTTCCTTTTTATTCTTTAGTAATAATAATAATGCCGTGTAACACACAATGTCAGGTCATAAACGCAATCATAAAATTTTGTAGGTGTATGTTGTGAGTGACGGTGATGATTATGTCGTGCGGGCTTATGTTATTCCCTTATATTGTGCTTCTGTTTTCGTTATGTCAGACTGTTGCGTTATTATTATTTATATGCGTTGACATGGTTATTATACATGCGTTTTCGGTAGTATTTTTTTTTCTTTTTTTTTTTTTTTGTTATTTTAATTTTTTAGAATGTTTTCGCCGCTATTGTTAGGTCGCGTTGGCGTGACTTTTCTTTATCGCTATACTGTACATTCCTGAGTTTGCCAATAAAGACTTTTTTTTATAACTTTTTTGTTTTCGTTTGTTGTTACCACAATGGCTTGTAAAACATTATTACCACTGTTGCATATTGTAACGGTTTGTTTTTATGATACATTTTTTTATACCTGTTATATATTTAATTTTTTTTTGCTTTTTAGAAAAAATTTACTGACAATTATTTGCGTCGGCAGAGAAGCCGATTTCTTGCTAGGTAAGTAAATCTACAATGTTTTGCTGATTGTTTACCAAACTAAGGGGAATAATTCGGCCAACAGATGTTTAACGATAGATTTATTACTAAATATCTTAGGTCAACAGCTCTCCTGCCGACATGAAATTTCTCTCATCTTTAAAATAATTAATTTATTAAACGGAATCAACATACGAAAAGAACAGACGATGGTCACTATTGTGTGATAGAAGTCTTTTTCCGGCCTTGGAGTGTTTTTTGCAAACTTGATTCCTAACGACACAATTTTTTGCTTCGTCTAATTGAGATCAAATGTTAAACATTTTCGTATATAATTTTAAATGATTGGACTCTGCCGACAGCTAACGCAGCTTACTGGATTACTTTATTTATGAGCGTAGCCTATTGCCTGAATTCGCGACTGAATTCGTCCACCGAGTAGCATAGCGTACCACTTTATTGCAAGCAGATGCCGTTTCATATCATTCATTGTTTCAATTGTTTTACCCATGGCTGAAACATGTTGAATACTCTTGTTCAAATCGGATGTCGCTTTTTAATTCCAGCTTCCATCACGCAGCGTATTTTATTAAAAGAAGGTCGTTAAAATAGAAACACAACCCAATATTGTTGTTGATATATGCTGCACATTAAGCAACCAAGTTTTGTGAATGTAAAGATTCGATCAATTTCTGAGAAGTACGACCTTTGCAATGAAAATCGTGATCATGCTTGACCTCCGCAATGTTTGCCTAACACAATTCACAAATTTTGAACCTCTTGAATTAATCTTCTTTTCCACAAACTTTCGTGTCTGTTTAACACAGAAACATCAAAAAGTGTATAAGTGCAGCACAGCTGATCTCTTCTACAAGTCTTTTCCTCCATTTATATAAGAGGAAGATCAAAACATTCGCAGGCCGCAAACTGTGGCACCTTTATAATCCTTCTGACAGAATATGGTTGTTAATGAAAAGTTATTCAAATCAATTAGTAGGCGCTCATGGTGCCAAATACGGAACGGTTGATGAATCTTTGAAAATCAAAAATCTGCTAAAAAAACTGCCACAACATAACCTCAAAAAAAGGAAGAATGCCGTGTGTAACACGTGTGAAACACTCCCATAGAAAGACCTTGTTAACGTTAAGTATGTGTTTTAGCTAAATGAATGAATACAGTGGTCCTCCTCTCCTCCTCTTTCGTTTACTCGTTTTGTTATCGCTATTGTAAAGTCCTTAAAATTATTGTAAACAGAATGATTTACTTGAAATATCCATTTTACTCTGATGATGGGATACGAACAAAGCATGTCCGTTCAATCAAAATTGATTAGATTTTCAATCGCAAAAATTTAACAATTACATCGATAGCAAGATAAATCGTCTCAGCTGACATTGATTACACTGTAATTTTCATGAATGTCCGTTTTAATGGTTAAATCTTATAAACATTGATCAACAACAACTGCAATAATGTCAACAACAGAGCAAGAGATAGGCAATGAGTTTGTAATCAAATATGAAATACAATTTCGAGAATTTTCATCATCTATCTATAGGAATTTAAGCGCTATTCAAAGCGAATATATTTCAAACAATGTAAATTGGCACTTATTATCAGAACGATAGTATACTCCCGTCCGATAGTATCGACTATTTTACATATTTGTACGAAATACGATAAGCAACTTTTTTTTTGCCCAAAATGACATCAACTGCCGCTTTATACATTATATAGCTAAGCATTAATTGCGGCCCTAAATACCGCAAAGCGAACGGAAGATGATTTGCCTCCTGTTTGACGTATACGTTCAAATAATAGGTCAAATGAATTCAAATCCATTTCTTCGCTATCTAAAAGTCAATACAATCGTCATTGCCTGAAGGTATACGGACTTTGGCGTACGGTTTGTAAACCAAATAAATACAAACATCACGATATAAAAGTGAAATAGATTCGTTCGATTTCGCAATATTTTCAAACTATATTTAGCTATGCTTGCATCTCCATCCAAGGCAATCGTTGCATTCCGTGTAGCAAAGCAGATTTCCAGTATTAAACTTGAATTACATAACGTATTACTCTCATTCTCAGCGTTAAAGAAAGACCACAATAACAGCAACCTGCGATTTTGGTGAACTTTTACAGAATCTTTTGCAGACTTTGTCAAATATTATTTAATAATTGTTTTCCTTAGTTTGTGTTGTGCATTAACCTCAAAATAGAGACGCGGGGCCTTCGTTTAGCTTAAAATTCCACTTCTCTATTACTTCTCTGTCAATGTCGTGTGTGTACTAAGAACATAGGCAATAATAATGCAACGCATAACAGGATGAACACATACAACAGTTTGTATTAACTCTGAAAAATTGGCTAAGTTTGTTTTAACTGTTCTTCAGTATTATTTTCTTTTTGTGCCATGCATAACTTGTGAGACAATAGGAGCAGTACATGAGGAGGCACGAAATCGTCTTTTCTTTAATGCTATCAATCGATTTAGAATCATTTTTCGAATCGACTTCACTACATATGACTGTCTGTCATTCCGTTCATCTAACGTCTGATCAAGTATGTTTGCGTCCTATTCAAAAACCACAATTATCATAATCAAAAATTAGTCACGTCCTTTCATATCCTTCTACAACATACAATAAGAAATAATATTTTGACATGCCAATTGAATACCAAATAATTTCGATGGGATGGGATCATCATTTGATAAGCCTTGATATGGCAACTAGACGTAAGTATTGAAATTGTATGAGGCAAACAGTTAAAGCACTTTATTAGACGAAGCTGTGTAGGATATTTGACAGTCGGGCTAATCCAACTATGAAATTTTAACCGGTTTATTTTCTAAAAAGACTTTCTAACTGCTAGGGAAACATGCGCGCAGTCTCAGTATTCTTTCTATTCAATAAACAATTTTCAAAGCAAGCGATTAATTGAAAAAAAACTGTATTCTTTTTCCAGTAAACATTTCAATTACAATTAGTTGAAAAAAAAAAAAAATTAAATAAATTTATATTAACTTTAATAAGCGCCGATGAAATCCGTAAAGAAAAAATTTTATACACATTGGCTTAATATTGATTAACATTCTTTCGATTGGATTGATTGGGAGTTAAGCTGATTAATACCATTGAAACGTTTATTATTTAATTACTTTATGGCTTAATATAAACCTTTATTAAACATTTTATAGCTCTAATGAAATAATGTTTTGTATTTAATAGCACAATAATTCAGTCTAGGCATTTATGCGTCTAGTAAAGTATGATCGACATTTTAAGAACTATTCATTTATTAAATAAATATTCACAAATTATTTCATTAATGAAAATTTTTCATTAATTGCAATCAATCATAGGAGTATTTGACGGGAAAAGTGGAAAGTTTTACTATGAATGCGACAAAAACGCTGCATAAGACTGGAAAAAGAATGCTGATGTTGTTCAGGCCTAAGATGTGTTCTCAGATTTTGCAATAGTTAGCACAAAAGAAGTAATTCGCTCAGAAAAAGTCAGTAAAAAAGCTAAGAATGAAAGGAAAAAAACGGACCAAACAACCATAAGCAAGCGTGTCAATGCCAACGAAAAACTAAATGTCGATCACTATATCTAAATGTTTAGGAAATTGCTTGAATTATAGGATAATCTTTGTGAGCAATTTTCACTTTTTTAATTTACACGATAAAATTAATTTGCACAAAATTTCTATAGAATTTTTTAAACAATTTAATTTTAAAATTAATCTTTTTCGCGTCCGTTGCTTATTTTAATATTTATACAAAAATGATGTCAATTTCATGTGTACAATTTAATGAAGCTTTCTCTTAATTCCATTTTAATATAGGTTTTAAAACCACAATTTTAATGAATCAGTGCAAAGGAAAAATAACGGCATTCACTCTTCGCATATTCTATGTCTCATTATCTAGCAAACCCCAATACATCAATGCTGTACAAAAAAAAAAAAAAACGAAATGACGTTGGCAAACTGGCGAACTTCGCTCATCTGCCATCTACCAATTTTTATACCCGATATTTCCACGGTGTTCCACCAGATTTCAAGTCAATTGCTTCCCGATTGTAATGTATAGAGGAAAAATTATAATGAGAGTTGTGAAAACATTTAGCCGCTATTTTAGGAGCGCTTTCATGAAACTAGTTTTGAAAATTTCGAAGTTTAATTCTGAATTATAACGTGGACAGACGGACGGACGAGCGAAGTTTATTTTATCTGATATCCTATGGCAGAAGAAAACGATCTCTTTTTTCTTATTGAATATTACAAACGTTCAATTTAATATACTAAAGTTTTCCGGTAGCGCCTCTTTTCGACCAGAAATTCTGATGCAATTTATGTGAAGCATTAATATTGTAAAAATTACTTTTCACACGCCCATATGCTTATTTACATTCACATGCATATTTTTATAAATTAATTTTTATAAATTTATATATATGTATATATATAAAAATATGTGCGCCTATGCGCTCATAAACATGTATATTGTGACATAGTTTATTGTAAACGTTTTATTATTATTTAGTGTAGTTTGTCAAACAAATAGACTATAACGTACGTGTGTGTGGGTAATCATAACAGCAAAATATCGTTTAAGTATGACACACAAATGGATGAAGACTTAGCTTTGATATCTATATATATATATATATATATATATGTAACCATAATCATAATTATATTTTCTGAATTACACTAAGTATCTCGTCGAAAAAATTAGAAAAATTTAAGTCTTCCTTTTTTTTATTATTCCTACATCTACATCCTCGCTTGGAAAAGTAGCCGTCTAACTTAAAGAATATTAGGAGTTTGGCACGACGCAAGGAATTCATAGTGTATAATATATAATAATCGAAAAGAGAGAAAGAAAGAGAGAGAGAGAGAGACAGAGAGAGAGAGTGAGAGAGCGAGAGAGCGAAAGAGCGAGAGAGAGAGAGTTAACATCACCTTGATTTTAGCGCGGTTTTTAAGCTCTTGGCTTGCCTTTTCCGCGATATTAGCACAATTGATCAGCTATTTTCGGGACGCATGCGCGGGTACAAGTTCCATTTCATTTCATTTCGTAAATAAAGTTTAATGGACCTTTCTCGCTCAACAAGGTCACATCGCAAAATCGGGGAACATACTTTTCGTGTCGTACAAAATCAGGCGCAATTGGAACACTAATGACGCGTACGATGTGAAAATTGACACACAATCTGTCTGCCACAATGCTACTAATTTTAAAAAAATATATTTCGGATAGTCGATTTACCCGCGCACTCGAACTGGAATATTCATCTTACTTTTTGGTTACAGTATTCGCAGAATTCGGATGGGCTTTTGCTTAACTGTCAACAAAAAACAGAAGCCATTTGTACCCGAGTCAAATTGTTTTCTAATGGCGTTACAAATTGAATAGTTCCCTTCATTTTTCAATAAATAGAATTATTTAGCTTAATAGTTAAGCTGATGGATAACCACAGGTTGTTTCATTGTGTAACACGTAGTCTTAGAATTAAGTTAATATGAAAAACAAAGCGCAAACAAGTGCTCTATCAAAAGTATGACATCGTTATGTCGGGAATTCGTTCCGTGACTTCAAAGATCTTATATGCTCAACATATCAAAAGTACGTCGCAATTTAACTGGATTGTCCGGTAGGATAAAGTTGAGATTACGTTGAGATTGAAATAACTATAGAAAAAGGTTCTTTTTATTCTCTTGAATAGTATATGAAAAGCACTCACAATGCAGCTAATTATGTAATGAGAAGGCGGGAGGAGTGTAAAACCGTATTGAACTTTAAACTGTCGATCCTGTTAGATATTATGATATCAATATTTTCGCCTTTAACTATATATATATATATATATATATAACTATATATAGCAGTGCAGCAATGGACATGATACTTTTTCTGTCTGACTTTTAGTTGTGCATATATGTTGTATCAACAATAAAATGTTATGCTGATGATGACATGATTGCTTTTGCCAGATTTTTCCCAAAAAAAAAAAAAAAAAAAAATTTATGTCTAAATCAACGTCAATTTTTAATATTAGCATTTGATTGTTAGAAAGTGCTATCATTGCAAGGGTCATAAAGCAGGCCGGCTCTATTGCTCGTGTTGGTCAAAGTTGGTATGAACTTACAATTTATCGTGCATTTTTACACTTTTTATACCCCACAACACTTGTGGTGCAGGATACGTTAAATTGATACGGACGTATGTAACACCTGGGAGGGCCTAAGAAAGACCCACCTTTTTATACCTATCTAGACTTGTCTGCCCGTCTGGTGTCTGTTCATCTATTTTATGTTCAAACTACAGGTCGCAATTTTTGAGATATTGATTGATAAAATGCGATGTACTGAGATGCGTTGACGCCAGCTATTGAAAATGATTGGGGTCTGGCCACTTCTCGACATTTACACATTGGAAATTGGTGAAAAGAATTTTTGCTCGGCTGCGACAATTTCATAGCAAAAATTACTTCATAATAGTAAATTGACATAGAAATCAACCTTATCGAATTTACAGCACTTAGGTTGATTTTCTGGATACCACCACATGTAAGAATTCCTTCGATACGCCGGCTTTCGCAAAAATATATGTTATATTTGGCGTATTACTACCAAAACGAGTGAATAACTTTATTAGGCGAAGATGTGTAGGGTATCTAACGTTCGACCTTGCCCTACTGTAATGTTCTTGTTAAATGTTAGCGTGTGAGACATGGAATGTTGTTCCATTTGGGCTGCCGCATAGGCGAGTAGTAGACAAAAGTGCCGAATACCAAGTTGGTTTTCGCAAGTTCAAATCTCAGTGCGATAGGGTTTACCTGACCGTAGCTCTGGCGAGTGTTTGCCCATTGGGCAAACGTCTATTAATATACGACCATTCTCTGCCTCTCTTTCTTTCTCTTTACCCATATGTTTCTCATCATCATCGTGTTACACGTACATTGAGGGACTGCTCATATTAAGCTAAAAAAAGGAAAAATAATCTGTTAGCTTATAAAAGCTTCCGCGATTCAACTAAAAGTGAGATAGTTTTGCTCTAATACTGAACTATAGTTTTTCACTATAACGGGCTCTAATCTACCTTTCAGAACATTACAGCAGTAAAGTTTTTAGATAAAGTTAAAAGCACAATCGATTGAACGATAAATTGTTTCTTCTCTTCCTTATTGTAATAATTGTTGCTTTAACATATTTCGGTAACATACTTCTCCATGAAACAAAAAACCTAATGATGTTGTCGTTACCAACGTTCATTAAAGTAATTTGCCTTCAAGTAATTTAATACTTGATATCATCGCGTTCCATATAAACACCAGTTAAGGGAAATGTTGTTGCAAGTGTGTCAGGTTAATCGTACAATTAACATTAAATATTCCACACGTTTCGAAGATACGAAACAATCCACTTTATAATCATAGTTGCCTGGCATCACAAGTAAACTGAGCTTCACAAATATATTCACTGATCAGATCATAAAAGCTTTCTTTCTATGATTTTTCCTACATATCGGAAATACAATACAAGTCTTAGGTGAGCGAAGCTTTATGAAAAATAATTTTTAAATTGGAAAAGCCGAGAAAATTGTATACAACCAAGGTATTTAAACGCTCTATTTGACAGTGGTTCCCAATGTATTCCTGAGTCTTCTTTTTTCACCATCCGGGGGTATCAGGAGTGCTGAACATACCCTCTTTGCCGAATCGTTCTCCGTACGCGTTCAACTGTTTCCAGGCAAGGTCTACAAACAGCCCCACGCATATATGAGTTATAAATATATATACTTCCCTTCTTTTTTCTAACGCAAATAGGCGAAGAGTTGTAATATGAAAATTTGTGTGGAGTGTTTAATAGTCGGCGCCATCCGACGTAGCCCATTTCTATTTGTTTAAGATTTGTTCATGTAACATTCACTTCTCTTTTTGCAACCGATGTCCTTTTAGCCATTTGCTAATGCATACTCAAGCCCAATCCAACTTAAGCCTATCATTAGTTCTCTTAGTATTTGATCGAACAATGCAAGACCCAGAGCAACGAAATCACTAAGACGTAAACTGTTGATCCATAGTTTTAGTGTTTTTTCGACCAAGCGTACCACCTATAGCACCCATAAACAGCGGTAGGCTTTTACGGCGCAATACTTTTTTGTGCATTGAACTTCAGTAATCATAGACTTTGGGTCGGACCTACTGCTACCTTGTCATTAAGGTTATTTTTAAACAAAATTTACTTTTACTTTTTAAGTTAACTCATTTACGCTCACAATAACTGTACGAAATTCGAATCGAATTCGAATTTTAAAAGCATACGTTGCGCTGCATGTATCGAAAGACTTAACTGAAATTTCATTTGAAGCAGAAAAGTTGCATTTCCTTATTCGCTACATAAATCTGTAAAAACAATTTAAACTGCTTAACTTTAGTATAACAGAAGTCTTCCAATTTATGATAATTAAAAGTTTTGAAGAAAACATGACAAAACATCAAAATGCACAAGCTTATGTATATTCTATAGAAAAGTGACTAAATTTGAAAAGACAGACAAAGTGTTGCATTTTTCTCATACTATAGAAAATCCACTGAATATTCGCATGCAAGCATCTACGCCAACATTGGTAACAGAATGTTATTTATTTTTTCATAACGCGTATTTTTTTATCAAATTGAAATTTCAATTTCATTAAATCAACACCTACGAGAACACCATTAGGAACAAAACACAGCACCAGCACAATGCAAAATGTCAATTACTTTAAGAGTTGACAACAGATTCTTGCATCTAAATATGTGCAATGGTAAGTGTCAAACTCAATATGTATGCAAGTATATTAGTATACGTAAATATATAATGCAATCAAGCATGTGGAACGTAGCAGCAAAAAAAAAATAGTGCAAAAGCACATAAACCAACAAAAAAATAAACAAATGAACGAATGAACGAATGAACGAAGTAACAGTTATTGTTATAAAATTTTAAATTATTTTTTTTTTAGCGAATCGATGAACTAAGCAGTAAAAGAAAGCGAGTTCGATGTTAAAGCACACATACTCTGTTATCGCTTCTAGATGATAGTAACTACATTCATTTATTTATAGAAATATAGGCGCACACACTTGAATGATTTTGAATAAATTGCAATCACTTTGAATACTCTTAGTTGAGATAACATTTATAGGTAGATTTGGAAAGATGGAGATAAAAAAGAAAAAAAAAAAAACGAAAAAGACGGAATTTAGCTATGTGTTTTTCTAGGTATGATGAAGCATGGAGTTCTCGGTTAACACGATTAGTCCTAAATTTAATATAAGTTCATTTCTAATTATGGTCTGCTGCAGTATATACACAACAGGCAAAAGACAACTTCTTCAAAATGCAGTTTCTTTCAGTTGTGTAGCAAGACATACAGAGAAATTTTATACCTCCTTGTAAGCTTGAAAGTCACGTTTGATCTAAGTACCTAGAGACTGAACATAAGCCTTTTCTTAGCCTTATTTTTATACCTCTCTATCACCTGCGATAGAAGGATATATTAAGCTATTGTCGAGGTTTGCAACACTCAGAAGATCTTAAGCTAGACCCATCTTTCACGATACCTAACGATTCGGAATTACTTTTTGAAGCCATCTAAGCTTGTCTGCCCGTCCGTCCGTCTGTCTTGCGTTCAACTTGTAGTTCGCAATGTTTTGTTATGGAATTTGTTTTAACCCACGGACGAACCCTATTGGGAATGGTTCGAGTGAAGCCATTTACCACATAACAGCTTATTTCGACAAAACAATAGAGGAATAAGTGTATTAAGCAAAGTGATGTAGGGTATTTAGTTGTGACCTTTGCGCCATTACACCGTTTTTACTTGTTTAAGGTAATAAAGGCTTAATAAATAAATAATCTCATCATTGATGTGAATCAATGAACTTTACTGATAACGCTTCAGTGAATCCTTTCTCGTCATTTTCAAAAAAGTGGCTTAACTACCAAGGAGCGACATACTGGCTTCTACATAACGCCCTTATATTCTACCTGTTCTACCTGAAGATACCGATTCATTCAGATTTTACGAGGAAGCGACGACAACGTTCAATCATATTCGAATGCGCGGCCATTTGCAGGATCAGACACCAAGGGCGCAAGGCGCTGCAAAGCTAGGTGGCGGAATTCATAGAGATCCTGAGGCGAGTAAAATAGAGATTTTTAGGCCAAAGTACAGATTGCTCACCACATTGCAATTAAGACGATTATTTAGTTGATTTAACTAAACAATTTAATAACTGAGTTAATTAATTCAATTAATCAATAGAATAAATATATCATTAATTAATTAGTTAATTGAACTAATTAAAAAAATAAAATAATTGGATTAATTAAGTCGATAAATAATTGAGTATACAAATTATTATTTATCGATTAATTGATTGATTAATTATGAAATTAATTGAACTATTTAAGTGAATTAAGTAATTTATTTATTCATTTATTAATTAACAATTAATTTATAATAATTTTATACATCCCAACATTTAAATATAATGCAATGCAATTTACTACATATCCGCAAGTATTTAACTAGCAACGCTGATCTTCTCTCTCGACCAAAATATTGGGCCGACCTTCAATAACGAAAACAAACTTTGTGAAGTTTTTACGAATTACTTCCAAATTTCCTTTTATAAATCTAATAAGATGTTACGGGATTAAGACACTACTCGAACAAACGAACGAATGGAAAAACGAAATACACTGAATTTCTACGCACGTTCTATCCTTGATATTGAAGCACCCTTTCTTAGAATCTCTCCACTAATTTCACCTTTCACTTATGATCTATGCGAGCCAAAAGGTAACGACTAACCCCCAATCACTTGAAAGTTATCTCTCTGGAGTTATAATAAAATGGATATGATATCTAAAGATCAACTATAGGCTCATATATAATGGGTTAAGCAAATGCTTCACCTTCGAGTTTTTTAAGCTAAAGATAACGATGCTTATATAAAGTTTTTTACCAGCCCAATTGAAAAGTTTCTTTGGCTTAGTGGCACAGTTTTCGCTTACTTGAAGCACTTTTACTTACTGACAAAGCATCGTGTACTCCATACACACAGCTTCTAACTAGTGGCCTTTTTACAACATTTGCTCAGATTACATTATGTAATGGCGCCCACTAAAAAAACTAAAATTGCTGGTTAACAACATTTATTATTTTAATATTAATAAAATTTCATAATCATATTAAGCGTTGTTTATCTATCGCAATTTTTCTATAATGGCTCGTTTCCTTTATACGTATAGCGCTATATATCTGTATAAAAAATCAAAAGGTTATAAATGTTAAACGTTGTAATATTTGATGACACGAGCGCGCCAAGACATTGTTATCGATGAGATGGTTGCAAAAGTTCGTCTCCGCTGTACGTGTGCTGGCAGTAGAATACCAACTTTCTTACATTGAGATTTTTCCTGTCACTTACAACTAAAAACATTTACCTCTTTACTTCTTTGCTTTTTTTCGAAAAAAATAAAAATAAATAAAAGCAAAGGAGCATAAAAAAGAGAAAGAAAATCTTTATAACCTTTTTATTTACCTTATAGTTTGTCTTAAGCTCGTTACTTAAAAAAGCTCGCCGCCTTCGTCTTATCCCCAGTTATGGGTATGTATAATTTATACATTACATGCTAGAGTTACTAGATTATTGTTGTTGCTGTTGTTGCTTATCATTGTTTGCTAACGTCATCTATCGTTTGCTTTTTAGTTAATCTTAAATATCATTTACCCCAAAAAAAAAAAAAAATGTTTTCATTTTTTTTTTTCTTATTTTATCGTTCAATAAATCTGTACTTAATCACACACAAACTCTTACACATGTATGTATAAATGTTTGTCTGTCAATTTAATATCATGAACGCCATGAAACGTTTAAATAAAATTCCAAATTCTATTTACTTAACAAACAAAGTTTGGCTGGTAAGCTTGCCTGTCTGTCGGTAGGTCTGTCTATCTACTGTAAGATTGATAGTAAATTGTGAAGTGTGTTAATGCTTCTTCTTTATCCATTTTTTTTTTTTTTTAATTTTTTTGAATATTTTTAACGTAACTATGTGGATATTTTCCCTTCGGTATCCTTCTTCTTTTTTTCTCTATTATTTTTTTTTTTTTGTTATCCAAAGTAGAACTGATCTCATTGAAAATGTGTGGTTTTTATAGATAAATGATATCGTATGTGCTGAACGTTAAGGGAAGTAGAAAAGAATAGAGAAAGAAAATGTTTTTAGTATCAGAGTTGTATGCGACAGAACGCTGCTTACTTGAAGAAATGTTTGTGACTACGTTTGTTTGTTACACTAATGGAAATTTTTGGTTAGTAAATATGTTAGAGTGAAACCACATTTTTTTTACTTAGAATTCGTAATCACTTAAAACTTGAACTTTATTATGAGGCTTATACTTAAAGCTTTCGCATGCTTCTAAATGTCA
>NW_023998470.1:1134435-1173099 GCF_014805625.2 Glossina fuscipes
CCCATAAGCTTATTAAATACTATATGTTTTCAAACTCCAGCTTTGATTTTCCGCTAATTCATCACTAACTCGATACCTCGCATCTCTTTCTAGCTCCTACTTATGCTCCAGACCAAAGATTATTTTAAGAAATCGTAATGTTTTTGCTTTCATTTCTCTTCCAGAATGGTTGTCTCGATTATTCCTCAAAATTTGTATTTATAAATTCTGTTTTCGTCTTTAGAACTATTATAATCCATATCTTCGAGATTTTTATTTATATGAAAGGTGGGGACCCCTTATATAAAAAAAAAGCGCTTAAAGGCTAAACCCTTTTCTTTAATGCTGGTTTTCATCTCAAAGATTCATCAGGGATTGCCAAGGGAAGGCGGAAAATTATGAAAAACCTAGAAAAGCTGAAGACTAACAGAATAAGGGTAATCCTAGACTACTCTGCCTGTAAACAGTTCGAGGGCTTTTGCCAAATTTGAGGACGATATCTTAATTTTTGTCTCTAAGAGAATTTCGCACAAACTGACAGGGGAACCGTCAGAGGGATGAATGGATGAACATACAGGTGGACCCACAGGCGAACGGACATTTGGACGACCGCGCATACAGACGAACGGGCGCACCGACACTTCTAAATTCAGAATGTACGTTTATTCTAGGATCTGCAAAGCTTCCTTCTAGGTGTTGCAAACACTTTGCCAAAATGAAAGTACTCCCATTCTTCGGTTGTTGCAAAAACAATGGAAACCCTTCGGACTACAGTAACTTCCAAACTTGTCGCTCTATTTGAAAAAAAATTTTTCATTTGATGATATGATAGATGTTTCTTTTTTTAACATTATGCAACATACGTTGTTTGTTTGTTGAACGTTTTCAGAGATTAGTAAACTCATACAATAAATAATCCATAATCTCTGAAATGGAAGGAAAAATGAAAATTAAAATAAACAAATAAATTTATTAAGAATTTTTTACAACAAGCCACTAATCTATGTAAACCTAACGTTATTGCTTTTTTTTTTTTTAATTCTTTCGTACCTGCTGAACCATTGTAAAAAATGCATTGAAAAATACTTTTAAAATTTTACACTGTCATTTTTCTTTTTTTTGTTTTGTCATTCTTTATTGTACTATTATTATTTATTTTTCAAGCTTTAACAGTAGTTTTTTTCTTTTCTTCTATTTTTGTCTTTTTGTTTCCTTTTTTTCTTATTTTTTTACTAGCGAACATAGCAAATGTAACTAAATTTCAATTTGTATTCGTTCCCCGAATGCGTTGACAACGACAAGTAAAGCAAAGCAGGCAAAAGCAACCCAACCAGCCACAATAACATTTTGTTGCATTTATAATTTTATTTATTCATTTTTTATTTTTATTTTGAGTACGCGTTTCTCTGGAAGTAGCACAATCCCCACGATGCCGAATGATTATGTAATAGAGAGCTGTGTTTGTTTTCTCTACTTATATGAATGTAAATGTAATATATATGTGTATGTATTGATATGGGTATATATGCATATACATATATATATATATATATGTATATATATGAATACAATCGTGCATCTGCTTGCGTATATATTTGCACATCTATATGTATATATATATATATATATATATATATATGATGTGTATATATATTCATGACGACACAACGAAGCCACAGTTCAATTGTTGTGTCAACAATTTCAATTTTTGCTGAATATTATGTCAATAAAAATATATTGTGAGTAAATTTCCAACAAATCAATTGCAATGCGAAACGTTGCATACATTCAGGCTATAAATGAATAGATGACGCAGTAATAATACAAAGAAAAGCGAATAAAAAAATAGCAAAAGAAATAATAATAACTAAAACACAAGAAAAAACCCTGCATATATATGGATTGGCGGACGCTTGCGTCTAAGCAATGAACGAACGAATGAATGAACGAGTTAGATAGTGACTCAATCAATAAATGAATAACAAATATTTGTTTGTTTCAAAGTTAAAAACTTCAAATGCGTTTTGTAATAAAAAATTAAACTGTTCTTGTTAAGGAGATAGTAGAAAGAGAGAGAGAATGATTTGTTTTTCATAACGTTATTATTACTCATCTGTTCGTACATATCACTGTTTATTACATATCACTTGTTTAACAATTCCCTCTGGCTTATGATTATGCGATATATAAGCACCATATAAATGTGGCAATGCATTGGTTTACTAGTTTCGTTTGTAACATTAATTACTTCCACTGTCTTTAATCGTGATTAGTAATATCTGCCTTGAACACACGTTAACATTGTTGGATTATTTTATTAAGTATATCTCATGTGTACTTTTCAGTTATTAAAGGAAAGAACTGAGGTTAACTGATGTCAAACATAAACCTGGTCAGACTATAATTATACTTAGGTTTTCAAGAGGTTAGCATAAACGATGGTAAAGTATCAATGCTGATATCTGTGTATACGCTAAAAGCACAAAAATCGTGGGGCTTAGCAAATGGTACTGGTGAGCTCTGCTAAAACTTATATCTGTGCCTTAAAAAGTAAGGCCATTTTATGTCATAAGGTTTAGTACTATTATTGGACCAACACTACCCTTCATTTATTTAGAAACATGGAATAAACATAAGAGAGCTCGAAAGATACTACATATTGTGAAATGTCAGGGCCGCGAGGTTTCGTGAAGAGCAAGAACTTGTGGTAATTTATCAAGCGCAAGTATTAACATAAAACAAGGGAATTGAATTGCTTTGGGTCAGTTGACACTGAATAAAAACCTAGTTCAATATTGTGTTAACACCTAGCTACCCTAAATGCAATTTAGTTTCAAAATACTGCTCATATGTAATTTTAAAAAAATATTTTCTAAATTGAAATATCTCATGAAATCCTCCACGTCCACTCTCCACGAAATCCTACTTCTTCTGAGAGATAAGACAAGAGAAAAAAATAGCATAAATAGTTTAAATACCGCAGGTGAGCTAGAAAGTCATAAAACGATTTGGCCTACAATTATGCTGTTGGTAGAAACAGTTAGCTTCTTCTGCACAACTTAAGTTTTATCTCATTTTTACGCTTATATGGCACCAAGCTCTAGCATCTCTAATCGAAGCTCACCTTCAAAATCCTGCTGTTGATGTAGCTTTCATGAAATCTAAACACGTTTAATAAATGTATCAAGAAATACAACAAAAAATAAATAAATTTGAGGTACTACTAAAACTATGCTCATACGTTTCACTTTCAAGTTTCCTAAGCCTATGGTAAGCTTTAGCACAATTCTCTGCTTATATGGCAATAAAATCGCTAGGAACGGTAATAAGGATTAATGTTAAGGGCATGCTTATCTTCAATTTTAGAAAGAATTCCAATTGAAAATATAGACAAACTTCCTCTAATTGAAGCCTTAACGAAAAATAACAATATTTTTAAAAGCGAAATAAATAAAAAATATATAGGATAAAAATAACTAAAGACATAAAACGAGCCGGCCTAAAACTATGCTTTATACTTTAAAATTTCAACTCACTGCTGTTACATAAATTTTATCATAATTGCGCACTTATGCTGCACTATTTATTTAGAAGCTCTTAGTGTATTGATTGAGTTTAGCTACAAAATACTGATGATGGCGGATAACTAGATGGCATCCTAAGGCGTATACAGCTTTCTCTCGCTATTCTGTTTTTACTGAAGAGGATTTTTTTTTTTTCGTTGAATTTTGCGACAGCTGTTCCTGTAGTTGTGTAGCTATAGATTTATGTCAAGCATGATGTATCCATCAATCAATAACTTTTGCCCCTTACTTGCATGCATAAATGTCTGCGTGCTTGTGAGAGAGTAAAATTGCATATAAAATTGGTTTGAAACATCATATCGTTTTTTATTTGCCTTATGTGAAAGCATCCATAAACTTTGTATTCATAATCCGTTTTGTTGCATTTGTTACAATACAACTAATGCTATTTGCATCGTCGTCACATGTTAAACGCATCCTAATTCTATCGATACGTTTGTAGCAAAAAGCAAGGCATATCGAGATCCATATATGTATATATATTCATACATATGGATACTCTTGATCAGTATAAAACTTGTGTGTCCGTCTGCCTATCTATCAAGAACAACTGGAAATCATTTACTTTTGCTTAAGGCCCATAGGGCAAAAACAAAAATTGCTTTATATCTAAAGATACTTTTTGTAGAGAAAATTCGTGAATGGATAGAAAAGATTGTGTGTACGCATCAATCGATTCAATATTTTCTTCGAATGTTAACTGATTCACGATTCAATTGATCCGGTTTGGCCAGCTAACACTTTCAGTACTTAAGTATTTGAGAAGTATTTAAGTTTCGCCCAAATCATATATAATTTTCGTACTTATTCATAATAATTCTTCTCATGTTTGGATTTTCTTTTATAGTTATGAGTATTTTCAGTTGTTTTTTTTTTTTTTTTTTTTTTTTTTTTTATTGTGTTTTAATATTTTTTGAAATCTTTTACATATGGTAAAATCAATTTCACCATTTGCATGGCAGCAATGTTATATGTGGTTTTTTTTTTATTTTATTATTATTTTTTATTATGAGTATTAACTACTTTTGGGAATTTTGTGATTCATTCGCATTTATGTGGCATATGTAAAGCATAGTTGTATTTTTATATATTTTAATAAAACTGCTTTGCATAGTTATTGGTCATCAACTGCTTTTTTTACCATATATTTTATAAAGCATTTTATTTACTTATTGCTTTTTCTTTATTTGTTTATTTTTTTTCATTAAAATATTCAAATATTACTCT
The DNA here is from genome assembly GCF_014805625.2 of Glossina fuscipes. Lineage (NCBI taxonomy): Eukaryota > Metazoa > Arthropoda > Insecta > Diptera > Glossinidae > Glossina > Glossina fuscipes. The sequence goes on from NW_023998470.1 coordinate 1,139,226, forward strand.
CATTACATTAACGTATTTTTTTCCCTGGCTACTGTAATTATTGAAGAGTTTCATTAATATTCCCTTTGATTGATAACTTACAAAAAAAAAGAAGAAAAAAAATCCTTTATTGAATTCAAATAACAAATAAATTAAATCAAACTAAATGCGAATACAAATAGTTTGATAAAAGAAAGCCGCCTAAACTAAATACATCACAATTAATTGTAGAGGGATTAGTCGAGCAAGGTCGGGCAAGAAATGTGTTTAACCTAAATTATAAAATGTTTATGGTAATTGTTTGAATCGATTTTTGTATACGATGTTCGCTGGAGATTTTATATAATGACAGAATCATATCAAAATTTTCGTTTTCGTTATATTTTTAAACAGTTGTTGCTTTCATGAGTAACCTAGCAGAACTTTAAACAAGTTAATTACCGGTTTCTTTAAAAGATTGCATTACTCTGCCAATAAACGTTCGCCAATGTGCATCTTACCCACGTGAAAAGACGAATATCTTTCAGGTTTATGCAGCCAAACAAGTTAGATTGTTAGATTGAAGAAAACATTTATGACGAGAAGCGTCAGCTTTCCGGCTTAGTTCAAACGGAAAGGAGCGCCATGGTGTGCTCCAACAAAACAGTGGCAGAAAAACACTACAAGCAATTGTTGTTGCAACTGTGCCCATAGTAAGCGAAAGAGATATAAGGTAATTTTTTTCAGCTGATCTGACTATATTTACCGAACATTTCCTCTTCTGGCTTATTGTGTCCCTTAAAAGCATTCCTCTTTTTAAGGTAATATTCAAAAAACTTTGGTAATTACTTAAGCAATCTCAACAGACCAACATGACCAATCATCTTTGCTTGAGTAGGCGATTAGGTAATGATCTCAACTGCCAAGGCAACGTTCGCGAGTTTACATATCAGTGCGGTAGACTTTACTTTGGTCTTGGCTACAGTGTGCTTAGTCGGTAAAGGCATAACATAACATTTATCGATCTAATAATATGTAAAGTGCTTTGAAGATAAAAAGATCCGTCATAAAGTGTACCAAAATAAGTTCGACAACAAAAGAAAAATAAAGGCAAAAGGCAGCCAGACAAACGGGCATAAATCAATTGTGAATCATGTCTTGCATAGCTGTAACTACGATTCGTAGCTAATTGGGTAATGCGACAAATGGCTTTGCTGGGATCGATCGGTTGTATTTTCTCGAATTACCTTTAAAAAACATTTATAATAACTTGCATTATTGAAAATTTGTGCTTATCATCGTGTCAGTATGAACGATACTTTATGCCGAAACACAATGGTCTTTGTCTTTACGACTGTCATTTAAGTGCGCTCGAGAACTTTAGTCGACGATTCATTCGTAAGGTGTCATTCCAAAATTAAATTTCACCTTGATTGCTTTTCGTACTAGAGATAAGCCTCATCGATAATTGCAAAATTGTAGAAGCGGTCTTCAGCACAATATTCATACCAGCTTGTGTCTTTGTATCTTGCGCCGGCAACGATCCGAGTTGCGAGTGAAAGCTTAAGCCATTGCAGGCATGCAATCGCTTAGCAACGGATAACAGTAATAATGCCAGTTAATTTTCGAATCATCGCGAGATGTTAAGTTTGCAAGTCATTTTAAATACGACATAGGCATAGGATGGTTGTTTTGACAGATTCGATTAGACAAAGAGTGATAATGAGTGCGCTAAGTTTTCCCACAAAATACTAAATATTAGACTTCGTTGCCCTGTCAGGTTTGATTTCTGTAAGAACGTTTATGTAGAAGGGGGAGGTTCAAAAATGGTCCCATCCGATCCACATTTTCACATGGTGTGTATGAATTTTATTTTTCACCCACTTTTTGTTGAAAAATATTAAATGTTGAAGTTTGTTCCCATGTAACAACTTTTCCTTAAAATGAACTTTATTTGGCGAATGATTGGCCTATTCCGACGGGACTTGCGCTTGCGCGATCGCATTCGACTGTGACAGATTTTATCAAAATATTTCGAAAATTTCAAACCGCAAATTTAACACAAAATAAACGAATGTGACACAAACAGACAGACATACATGTTGGCATCGATTCAGAATAATCCTGGAATGATTGGCGTAGTAAAAAGTGAGTCTATCCGAAGTCTTTCTATGTGTTTCATTTATACACGTAAAGATATCATGCACCTATCATAAGGGCCGGTTTTAGAACTGTAATTGCAAAACTTTACAAGATCTTAGGCATTCCCTAAGAGTAACTAAGAGTAAATACTCAGTAGTCTCATGTATATTTCAAGGAAGCTTTTGCGAAAAAGTACAGATCCGTTATCAAAACGAAAACAATTTTCTTGCATTCATTTTAATTCAAATGCTATTCGCCCACTGCGACATTATGTAGTGCATTATCATAACCATATGACCTATTTAATGAAAAGTTTTTGAGAAATGTTGCACATTGAAAGACGGGATTTATACCTGGACCAGCGCTTTGAAGCACCAGAAACCTTCCTCATTCCTAAGCATTGCATCTAATTTACATTTTCATAAATTCTTCGCATTGAAATGAAAGTTTGACTTTTAACATTAAAGATATTTACGTCGCGATGGCAAAAGTGTTATGGCATTTCCTCGTAGAACGTGAGCGCAGTGCCATAAGATATTCTTTGAGAAACTTTATTCCAAATTTTTTCCTTTTTTTTTTAATTCTAATTAACTAAATTAATTCAATTGATTTTCTCTTTTCAAGCGCGCTATAGTATCTGTACCGTATTTTATTTATTTTAGTTTTCATTCAAGCTCTTGAAATGCTTTAGAACTGAAAATCACTTTTCTTCTTTATTGTCTCTTGCCATCAATGAATTGGATTAAAGTTGCATTTCTATTGCCCTAAACCTGTTTCTTTTTTCTCCGATAATTTCTGTTATTTTTTGAATTGTTTCCCAACAATTGACTCCTCTTTGATTTAGTTTAAAAGAACGAAGAAGAAGATACGTATGAGCTTCTTTTGAATTATATTCTTTTCTTTCTTTTTTTTTTTTTGTTTTTTTGTCTATTCAATCCTTTTGTTTTTTTCTAGATTAAAGTCTTATTTGCATTCTTTTCTCTCTCGTGTTATTTTTCCTTTAAATCCGTTCTTGCTTTCTTGTGAAAAATGTCAATATTTTTTTATTAAGCATATTTTTCTTTCTTTATTTTTTTATTTATTTCTTCTTTTTGTTTGCCTTTTACGCTCCTTCTCTTCGTCTCCGTTTAGCTCGATTTGATGCGAAAAGACTTTTTTTGTCAATTTGTGCAAATTTTGCTTTTCTTCTATTTCGGGGATTTATGTCATTTGTTTATATGATTAAAGAAATGTTTTTACTAAGCTTTTGCGTTCCTTTTGTCCTCTATTTTTTTTTTTTCTTCTTCGATAATGAAATATATTCTAAAAAGCAGTTTTTATATCTTTTCCTATCAAATTGACAATCAACAGCTTTTCGACGCAGCGCAAAGAATATAAAATTAAATATAAGACGGAACGCGTGTATTGCACGAGAGACATCGACTCTTAATTTCCTTATGGCATAAACAAAGAGGAAATACATGAAATGCATTTATTTTAAAATTTTTAAAACAAATTTTAATCAATACTTGTCTGCTATAATGTTTTTAATGAAAATACAGTAAAATTTTCATAACTTCGTAAAAGCCAAGAAACGACAAACTGGCGAACAAATATATCGGACCAAAATATTTCAATATGAGATTTTGAGCAGACTTGCGTCTAGGTCTCTCATTCGCAATTAGGCTAATAAATTTAGCATGGACCTACGGCATAACGAGATTCCTTAGTTTTGCATATGCGAATCTTTGAAGACAATTCGAAGCACCTTCAGGAAAGGGATTAAATTTTTTTATAGTCCACCATCGGATATTGCGGCAACTTTACCTCAAAGTGCTTATTTTATACTTCACTCTGCCCTTTAGCATGTGTAATTTCGTTCATGTATCGAATTATGTGAGAGATAAATGAATTCGCAAAGAAAGCCACCGACATCCGCAAGACTCCATGTATATTGGTTCAATTCTTTGAAAAGTTTTCATTTCAAAGCGGTTGACCTATAGATATATAGAAGCTTAAGTCAAAGATAAAAATAACTTTCAAGATCATTGTATGAGAATATTTAGGATAGTTTGGTAGCAAGGCAATCGGTTGCCATATGAGTTGAAGAGCCGAGTTACCTATTGCAATGCCCACGAAGGTTAGAAGCAGTAGATTGATTATGTGGACTTTTGGGTATGAACTCGTTTGGCTAAGGATCTTCTAGAAGCTTTTAAGTGTAACGAGTTACCACAAACTTTGCATTCACCACATATTTCCCCTTTTAGTGTACATTTTCATTAATAAATACATCATGATTTAACCAAGCACCGCAAAAGCACTTGCTAAGAAATTGTTCTGGTGCAGATAGAGAAAAGCACTCGCCAGTGAAGAAAAATAATTTGAAAGATCATTTTGTATCCATTATATTGTTCATTTAATAACGAAAGAAAGAATGTTTTACCGGAAAATCCCATATAAATTGCGAATTCTTTTAATAAGGTAATTAGGCTGCCATGTTTGAATGGCGTGGCTGTCACGTTACCTAAAAGAAAACCCGTTGCAACGATTGTTAAAATAGATGGATGATCGACATCAAGTGTGCGCAAACAAGTTTTAGTAGGTGAGATTTTTTCTTTTTTCTATAAATCTGCCTACTGAACCCATCATTTAAGGGCCGCTTTACCGATGAAATGCCAGAACTGAGCCGTATATATGGACCATTTCCTGTCAGCTTGGCAAGGCAAGACGTATCGGTTACCTTAATATTTAATACCTACGCGATCTTGACGTCGCCCCACCTATGATAAAACACCTCCAAGCGGCGTTTTCAGTTATAAGAATGGACCAGCGTGGAAACCTCGGACGTCTTAGAATGTCTCGCAATATAAAACAAGTGCAGAACTCAGTCACTATGAAAATTAAAATGTTCATAGCTGTCATAAATGGCAGAAGGTTTTAAAGTTAATTACATAGCAGGTACATACGTCGGATGAACGGATTATGCATCCTCGTTGCTGATCAACAATAAAATTATTATATTTTTCTTCCTTCCTAATAAATGTAAAATAAAATTAACAAGTTCAACGAAATTATCGCTCATATATAACTTAAGGCACTTGTATCGAAGATAACGTAAAATTCGCTGCCTTAGCTTTCCGCTAATCGCAGAAGATATACATTGAGAAGATTTACATTTATGTATAGTTTTCGCAAAATCTCCTTTCAAATACCGTAATTCCGAACGTAATTTATTTCTCTTCTACATAAAATAAACACTTTATTGCAACAAACGAAACCAGGCGAATAAATAAAACGAAATTTGCTCGTAATGCAACAGCTACGTTACGTCTTATAAAACCACCGCATCATCAATTACGTTATAAATGAAAGTTTATTATACTAAAATTCATAAAACTTGTTACAGAAACTACAACAACAGCAGACAAGTGCTCTCCGTATAAATAATAGATGCTTTATTGCCTTTATACGGAATATACCCTCGAACACAATGAACGACCATTACAAGGCAGGCGGAGAATAATTGCATCAATCAATCTTTAAATATACAAAACAAATATAAATTTTTTTTTTTTGTTACTTTCATTGTTGAATAGTTTGAAGTTGTTGCTATAATTTGTTCTAAATTTTAATAGAGGGAGAAGTAATGCATTTTTCACTGTTAACGAAGTTAAATAAGTTTTTAATGTCAGATCGGTAATCAAAAATATATTAACAAGAATAACTTTACCGGAAAGCAAAATGCGAAAGTTTTATTTACAGAAATTGCAAAATTAAGCACTTTGAATGAAATGCAGTATCCTCTCAGACCGAAAATATGATATACATTTAAAGAGTTTCGTTTTCTAACAACATATCATGCATATCATGCATTTACATTTGTTTTACTTATATTAAGAAAATTAATTTGATGAAACGCGTACAATGAAAAATATGAGAAGGAAATTAGATAGCGATGTGGAATGAGAGTAACCCCAAACTCAACTGTAATCCACTATCGTTCAGCGTTGCTATTGTACAAGCCAAAACGTCATGCCGTACACCGATTCGCGTACCACAGTCGAAAGTTAAGGATTCATTTGTAAATGGAAAGGTTGGCGGAAAAGTGCGCGATCTTAAATCATAAAGGTGGCAAACGTTAGGGAAAATGTTTGTGTGTGCGTTGATACATAATCACCAAAATTCCAAACATTTTCGATGCGACATCGCCGAATAAGTCCATGTGAATATTTTGCGAAAATGATATAAACTCTTCTCTCTTAGTATTCTTAGGGGAATCAACATCAATTGAAGGCAACATGGACCCTGTGTACGGGGATCCTGCATCATCGTTTATTTCTGTGAGATTTTGCGTAGCTGAATTGAAAAGTGGCCATACCAGCTTGGACAGGCCGACCAAAAGCTGTAACTAGTGACGAGATTAGCGGTCAAAGTTACCAAATTGTGTCAGACGACCATCGAATTAAGGTTAGACGGATGGCAGAGCCTATAAGTATTCAACCGATGCTGCAAGTTCAACTTCGATTTAAGAGTAAGCAAGCTAAACCCAAAAGGCTTTGCCAAGCTTGTTCGCAAGGGAACAATCTCATCGCGTCATAAGTCGACAGCAACGATGGCGAAATTGCATGAATGAAAGTTCGATTTGCTACCCCACCAAGGGGAAACATTTGGATGAAATGTAATTGGATGGGGTCATTGTGGAAACGGAAGTATATTGGTCGGAAGTATAGAGGTCTTGACAAATCGTTTCCTAAAATATGAAACCAAGTACGACATTCTACGTTTTCCAATGACGTTGTTGGATAAAGAGTCACATATTGAAAATAAAAGATTATTTTTCTTACTTAGGTCGGGAAGTTTTCAGCCAAACCCTTACATAAGAGTTACTGAAACAAACTGAAGATTTCTTTGCCAGCATATTGCTGGTGTAATGGCGCCTTTACATACGTAAAGACATAGTTCCCCTTAAAGAAAATTTCTTAGTTCGCTTATTTCTAAAAACGTGAACATGATTAACATAAAGAGCGCCATTGACTCAGAGGATATCGCCGCAAATATTTTTTCGTTTTTAATGATTTATTAAACAAGTATTATTTATTTATGAAAAATTTCGAACTGCAGCATATGCGTTTAGTGTTACGGTGTTTTTTTGAGCCGACGGCCTGTGTTGCTAGTGCTCAATGTCTTTTTTTTAGTCTAAGAATTCAATTCATTAGTCTAAAATTAAAATAATAATAATAATACGGTGTTTTATTTTTTCTAAACTTTTATGAAGAGATTTTTCCTGTGATTACATTTGCAAAATAAAACGATGGATAGGAGCACATTCAAACATGGTCTGGCTCATTCCAAGTTCGATAAGGCTCATTCTTCGTTGAAAGCACGTCAGTGCACCTGACTTCATCAAAATGTATCTCGAAAATTTGCAACAAACGGACACACATTCACAAAGCTTTGAATAAAATAATTTTTATTCAACAGAGGTTATATTTATCTAGAGAATTTCCTGGTGCTGCATATGTCAGCATAGTCTTAGCCGGATTTGTACCACAAACGAGGGGAGTGTAGTAATTCTGTGGGTTTTTATACCCTCTATAGAGCTTATATTAGGTGTGGCAATTATGTATAAATCATATAAGTGCCACTGGGATTTCTGATCAAAACACTAAATACACTGTAACTTTCACAGGCGTCTTGGCGCTTGGCTATTGGAACAATTAAAATAGTTCCAAAGCGACCGAAACAAATATTTTTCGGGTGGTTTAAGGTCCGTGCTGTACGGTGGATGCATTCAAATTTCCCAGGCGCCCATTCTCTTGCTGCTGATTTCGATAAAAGACACTCTTCAAAAACATTACATTTCAGCTTCTCGAAAATCTATGAAACAATACGGTCGAAGTGAAGTTTTTTAATGTTCTTGCTTATCGTGCCTATCTTCGAACGTAATTATTTTCGATCCAATTAATATATCTTTTATCTTTTAATTGTAAATGGTCTGTCTTCTATCATATGCTCCATAGTACCGTTTCAAAGGAATATGAATGCCAGTTAGGCAACTTTGAGAGCATCTATTAAAAAAAGAAGAGGATACGAACCTTTTCCCTGACGCAATATTTATTCGTAAGCAGCGTAGATAACGATATTCATTCGAATATGATTGTCTATCGATTGTGCGGACGAAAGAAGAAAAGCTGTACAAATAATAACACTATTGCCTTCGACAGATTCATAACATGGCGAAGGATATTGTTTATGTAGTTTAGTGGCTAAAGCCTGACATGTGTGTCACTTTAAAAGTGAGTACGTTGTGCGTAAGCTGGGATAACTTAATTGCATGAACCTCTTTCCTGTGGCTAAATTGTCGGAAATTATAGGCATCTATATATATAAATATTCGGCGTAATAACGAGGTAGACAGTATTGTGCAAGCAAAAAAGAATCTATGCGGTTTACCGTATGCTATCATGTATGACAGTTGCCTATCGTTTTTCTGGGAGACATGCGTTTATTATAACATTGATCCCTATTGTTCCCGCTTCAAAAAAGAGAAATGGATAAATAAATAAGATTCCATTAGTTTTTTACATTTGATTTCACGCATTGATCCATGAATTTTTATTCGTTTTTATTTTGTTTACGCGACTACAGTTATTTGTTTATATCCTATGGAATTGTTTATACCCTCAAAAGTGTGTGCGTATGTATCATTACTGGTTTTGTGTTTCATGTCAATTTAATATGAACACTCTATCTCTCTCTCTCTCTCTTTCATTCAATCGCTGTCATTTTAAAGCCGTTTCCCATGACTGGTTTTGTGTTAAATTTAAGCTTTGCATTAAATTTGATTGTAACCTGAACGACAATAACAACGCAACCTATTGTTGCTGGTGTTTTGTTTTGTTGTTGTTGCTTTTTTTTGCTATGTTTGTGGCATTCAAACATTTACTAAATTGTATCCGTTTTAACTTATTTACGTAATGCTCTGCTAAACTCACTTTTGGATCCATACTAATAAATGCGTATTCATTTGCCTAGAGGTTGCGGTGGCGTATGCGAAATGAATTTCATACGAACCTAGCAGCATACTTACCACCATACAGACCAACTGATCGACCAAAGTACAAATGTATCGGCATTTTGAATGCGTTTTGCGTGCATTTGTTAAGCTCGGTAGGCGGTCTTGATTTTCATAAACTAACTCAGCAACTGTATCAATGTTTATGGCTACTTTCGTTTTTCATGCCATTTTTGTTATTGCTGTTGCTAGCTTATTTGAACGTTAAAAGTTGGCCGGCACGCAAGTTTGCCTGGTTTTGACAACAGAGATTTGTTTATTTGTTGTTCTTGTTGTTAGTGCTTTTTTTTGTAAGTTGAAACATTTGCTCCTTTTTTTTTTGGTCTTGTATTGTTTATATAAGTATTATGCCCAAATTACTGATATCTACATCTATAAATGTGTATTTGTGTGCGCGTGTGTGTATGTAAATGTGTGCTGTATTCTCTTTCATAGTTTTGTGCATGTGCATGTGTGGCGTATGTGTGAATTCGATTTTATATTAATACCAAGCTATCTCTTCCATATTCCTGTTTATGCCATAATGTGGTTTTCAGTGCCTGCATAGGCTATAGAATGGAAATTTTATTTCAGTGGTTTATTCACGCGGCTTTAGCAAAAGGTGTTATCCTTAATTATGGCGAGAGATTTTTAAGCTAATTAATTTGTCTGTTATATCTAAAACGGGTTTATAGTGTTATGAACGTAACGCTATGATTTTTAGCAAATATTCCTTTGTACATAGTATTCTGTAGATAATTACATAACATACAACGTAACCTATGGCTTTTCGTTCGGCTTATGCTTTTATTTTATGACAAATACTTAAAATTTTTAAGATGGTAATTATATACCCCTTTGATGTGATGTAAATAGATTCAATTTGAAATGGCAATGAACTTTAAGTTACTAATTATCAGTGTTGTGCTCTTCAATCCTGGTATCAAATCGGCTTGGACTTAACCTTATTTACTAACGAAAGGAAACTGTTCAACTAAACTTTTTTCCTACAGAACATTTCTTTTCAATGCGATTTTTAATAAAATACTTTTTGACTACAACCAAAATGTTCGCATAATAAATGTGCGTCGTCTCCTCATACTTATGAAAATGACTGCATAGAGACATCTTAAAAACTCCCAATGAGTGCACCGATTACTATATTATAATTTAAAAGCCTGCAAATGATTTCTCACAATAAAATAGCTTTTATGGTCTTTTAACCCAATACTATTTTCAATATTTTATTATCAATTTAATTCACTGATATAGCTAAATATAAATGTTTATAAAATATTTTAAATACCTTGCCTAAAAGCCTGCACTTAAAACTGTGTAATATTTTACACCGGAAAGTAGACAATAAAAGTCCGTAACTTTTAACGAAATATGCAAAAAAAAGCGGACAGGAAATATTATATTTGTTGCGAAAAGTAGGCAACCACAATAAATATTTATTTCAATCCGAAAAATATGCTGTTAAATTTTTATAAAATTGCAATTTTAAGCAAATACATAATTTTTGTTAATTAAATTAAACAATTTTTCCCAACGGTTTTCGATTTCTCTCGAACCTTTATTTAACCTTTAATTAAGAGAAAATTTAGTTTTTGGACTTAAACAAATAAGAATATAATTATTTTTTCTGCGAAAATCTAATCATATTTTTCATTAATACTTTGCGTTTTTTTCCAATTTGAGAAAATGAAAAATTTTAAAAATAGTATTAATTTAATTTTCTGAAAGGATATATGCTTGTAAACGGTAACTTTTTGTTTTATATCACATTTAATGTGATTAAACATAAGTACATTTTTAACTCATCATTCTTTAAATGATTTAAACAGTGACCACTTAAAGGTATATGTTCAATAAAATCTTTTTGACTTTTGCAAATCAATATTATATTAAAACGTGAAAATTTAAATTAAATTTTAATGCAATCGTCCTTTGATATACCCTCTCCAATTTAAGCATTTAGTCATTATGTTTTTGAATTGATTGTAAATTAAGTACGTAATAATGACAAGAATAATAATAACAATAATAAAAAGAAAAAAGAGATTAAACACATATCAATATTAAATAAGTGATAGGTTAATCATTGCTAGAAATCAAAATTAGTCAAGAGTCATGTGAATTTATATGGAAATACCTTTCAAACAACCTAATTCAAATTCGGCTTCTCATATGCTAGCATGGCAAACTTAAAAAATTTCATAAAAGTTGTTCTGTAATGAAATACAGAAATGAATATTTTTGGAATTCTTTGGTTTTGGCGCCCCAGACTCTCGAATTGGCCATTTTCCCATAGCCGTGACATACTAACATAGTAAATTTCAAAAATTTGGTGAAAATAGTTCTTACTAGTGGAATTTGAATTTGTGTAGCTTGTTTGAAAGGTATTTTCGTACAGATTCATGAGGTTTTCTAACATGGACGGAGCAAGCTTCCAAATCCAACTTGATTCTTGATTCGAAATATTTAACAGAGTAGTTGTCTTTGCTAGCTTTATTCGGATTTACCTTCACACCCTTAAAAGATATTTTTATATATAATTTAAAGCTTGCACTTCAGCATGTAAAAATCTCGCTTAATAATGCTTTAATTTTAAAACTAAATGCAGGAAAATTACTCTCTCTTGTCTAGTTGATGCACCTGATTCGTATTAGCCCTGAAAGCAACAATTTAAAGTCTCGCATTTGATTGTTTTTCAGTTTTTATTTATTTATTTTATTTGTTGTAATCAATTTTAAGGGCATTGCTCTCCAATTTTAATGACTTCATCGGTATTTAGCTTTTATTTATTTGCTTTGTAAGTATAAATATTTGAGAAGGCTTTTCAGTAACAATCACATTTCTATTCATTGAATTAGATCAAATAAAAATGAAAATTATAATTTAATATAATGTCCTACGTCTCTGCTGAATTTTCAATTACTTTTTTTTCTAAGATTATCTTATTTAAAATAAATATCAAAACATACTCGCACAAGTGATGACTGTTTGCAATGCCAAGCAATTGATAAATTATACTTTTTTAGAAAATTAAAAAATGGACATTTATAAATTATATTTTCCTTCATTTTTAGATTTTCAATTACTTCAGAGGCTTCTTTATGCCTCTGAATCTCGATTCCTATTTCTTTCCCTCTTGCGCAAATATGTTCAATTTTCTTTCGTGTTTCTTTTTTTTAATAGTTTCCTCTTTTTAAAAACTTGGCTAAGATTTTAACTATGTCGTGCCAACAAGTACAGACTAATGCGACAATATTGTTTATAATGCGTTGCCTTTTTCGTTACACTCAATGGACGCCACCGCCGCCACTTTCTGCAAAGAAACTTAACAACAACAACAAAACAATTGGAAAAAGCAAATATCTTTACAATTTGCCTTTTACTAAGCTCACACATAGATACATATATGCATACGTACATGCATTTGAAAGACACTTTTATTACCCTTTAAGTCAACAACGACTCAACAAGAGCAATAAACATTCAAGACCTACACAAGTAAATAAATAGAATTGCAAACATATATAGCTGAGGCTGAATTTATATGTACATATGATACGATGTGATTGCTTTTGGTTTATTATTATTTCCGTTATAACTTTTACTCTATACCATATATACATGCAAACATATATATATAAATATATATATATATATATATATAATATACAATCTATAGATTTGTGAGCAACCATGTATGCGTGCGTACTGAATTTATATTCTAGTTTTACCAGTAGTTGGTGCATTTGGTGGTACGTTATTTGTTTCTTTAGTTCTCTCCCTTCCTATGCCTCCACCCCTAATCACCTAGTCTATCGTTCTCTCTCTTTCTTCCACTCTATTTCTCTTTCTCTCTTTCTCTCACCCCTTGCCTCTTTTATTCATTCTCTTATTTTCGTTTTTTTTTTTTTGTGTTCAGATTATTTATGTGGTGATTAACTTCATGAGTTATTGCTAAAATTATCAAGTGTGTAATAAAAATGCTTTAGCATTTATTTCCTCAACTGCATTGCTTAGACAGCCATTACACTGTTATACATTTGTGTACTTATACTTGTAGTAGTATGTTAAAGCCAAGTCAGCATTTGTTGGTAAACATTTTCAATTTTCCCTGCGACATTTACGAGAGCGAATGACTGAGATAAGAGAAAAAAGATTTCTCGCTTGAAAGAAAAAAAAAAGTATGCATTTCATTTGAAAAAACTATATGCTGGTTTTTTTCTCCCTTAAGCTCTTGAAAGTTCATTTTAATTTACATATTTATAATCTATTATATGAAATTATTTTTGAAAAATTTTAGCTAAGACAAAACACGCAATCAGTTAGATTAAATTAGGTTATGTTAATTATACATCAAAAGCTTTTGGCTTTTCATCATAAAATTTTGGTCTAAACAACAACAACAATTAAGTTATGTTTCGGCAAAATTCGTCGGTAATCAAAAAAAGTTTTATATTATGAATAAACCTTATGCACGAATATTTTAGAATGCTTAGAAAATGTTATAAAATTCTTAGGAAATTGAAAAAATTTTATATTCCCATCGAAAATAAATGTTTACGTTAGTTACACCTAAGAAGACGTAAAGTAAACTACAAGCAATGTAGATAATTAAAAAAGTTTCATTCGCCCACAAAAGCAAATGGTTAGGTTATGTTAATTATATTTCAGAAGCCCCAAAATATGCTATAAAATTCGTGTATAGCTAAATAATTTTATACTTCAACACATGAAGTTAAGGTTAAATCCTTATTGAGATTTTTTTTTTTCTTTTTAAATCATTAAAATATAAAAAATACATCTGAGCAGCGTGTATCTAGAAACGTGAAGGGTTGTGTTCTAATTACGTCAGTGTGAGAGTAATATCTCTTAGTTTGCCATTATGTGTCACTTATATACATTTATGTATGTCGTATGTAATTAAATTTGCACTTTCTTCCGATGCTCTGTTTACTAATGGCACAAAGGCAAAGGACTGAGCTAACTAACTTCTGCTCTGCTAGGAATAGACCGCTTGGGCGTAAGTCATATTAATAAACGAAACGAGCTAACTTTTGCATTTTTCAGGCGTGATATTTTTATAAAATTCAAATAATAGAAACAAGTTCGAGTCGGATAAGAGTCGTTGAACATTTCGCGCAAAAGGCAAACCGATGTAAGATATTCGCACATCGCACTTCAACCAAACTAAACTCTTCTTGATAACTAAGATTTGTACAAATCACTTAAAAAAATCAAAAGCCAAAACATCGCACAGTCACGGCTTAGCAAATAGAGCCTAAAACACTTTCCTATGCAGAGAGGAAGAATTTTAAATTTTAAAAATTTCAATTTTTTTAATGAAAAGTAGCATAAATACTAAAGTAAGACAGAACCCACCATTAAATAGGTTTCAACAAATCGCTTAATACAATTATTCATGTAATGACTTTTCAAAACAAATAGTCGAAAAAGTGGCCCGATCCAAATCACTTTCAATAGCGTTTGTCCCTAAGCCAAAACAATTCGTTGTATCCAATTTCATCGAAATTGCTTCACGCAGAAGAAAGTAAAACGGACGAACGGATAGACGGACAAACTTAGGCAGAATAAAAAGTGGGTCTATCTCAAGTGCTTTTAAGTGTTGACTACATACAACACAACTTGTATACCCTTGCATCAAAAGTGATAGAAGATGTTAAAGCAGAGGCTGCAGTACAAAGGTGAACAAGTAGTAAAAGGAGAGACTGTAATACAAATGTAAAGTAAACGTAAACGAGCGTAGATTTCTAGTAGCTTTGTGTAATAAATAATTTCGCTGGAACAGCTAAAGGTTTGCTTTTAAAAGATTTTCAAGCGCCTGAATCCGATTGGTGTTGTCGAAACTTTCTCGACAATGACGACTGGTTTCATAAAGTCATTAAAATAAACCTTTAAGTTTATATATTGTTTTTAAAAAGTATCAACTTTGACATTAAGAAGTAAAATTAATGATATATATACAAAAATAGTAGCAGTAGTATAATGTACTCAAAAATTCTGGTACTTACATATTAACGCCACCGCGGCAAAATATTATTATTAAAATATTATTATTGTTATAATTTTATTATATCATTTATTATTTATTATTATATTAACGCAGTGGCGTTAATACGTAAGTGCCAATATTCTTAATAGAACTTTAAAGTCCTGCGATATGCTTTAAAGTTTACATCTTTAAATTAAATAAAAAAAGGAAAATATTAAGCCTTTCTATCGACTTTTTTTCTTTCATTAAAATATCACTCAATCCTTTGTTTGTAAAATATACGATTGCTGTTGTATATAAAAAAACAAAAAAAAACAATGTTTACAAAACTTTACATAGAAAGGTTTTTAAAGCCCACCTTTCGCTCTTAAGATACGTTTGTTGGCCTGTTCCTTTAAATACTTTATAGAGAAAGGTAGCTTCAACGATAAAATTAAAAGGAAATAAGATTATTTTATTTATATTTCAAAGCAACAGTTGTTATCGGGAGAAGCGCCTTCGTAATAATTAATATACTTTTCCTTTTAAACGCTTATGCATTATGCACAAAGTTAATAATCAAATAAATACAAAAGCCACCTTTCAATAGGAATTTGCTGAATTCTTTCTTAGAATTACTTTCTTTTGACTTGTTGCTACTTATCGGCAGTTCATATGTCGCGTGTTTATCACTTTTAATGCCATTACAATTGATATTAGAACGCGACATTCAATTAACTGAGCCTTTCGTAAAATTAGTTAAGTAATAACACGACAGTGCTTATGATGAGATGTTTTCTCAAACACACAAAAAAATAAACAAATGCAATCCTATCAAATAATGGTTTTAATCGCTCCAGCCGACGGAATAGAAAAATCACATAAATGGTAATAATCAGAAGAAGAAGAGTATGCGAAATGTATTGAATAGCTGCCTCATCATTATTATGGCAGTGTAAGAATTACAAGGGCACAAAGAATGTAGAATGTAGAAACTTAACGAAACGGAAGTCACGTCACCCTCAATATGTTTAACTACGAATGTTACATCTGATATTTGAAGTATTATTTTAAGGTCAAATCAACACAATAAACTTCAATCTATATATATATATATATATATGGCGAAAGAAGTAACGGTAGATCTCGCCACGCAAAACAAGTAATTTCAAGTGACGTCAGATCGATTCGCATATGATATAACATAAAAACTTAATATATAAATGCCCGCCCGATAGATGTCAATTTAGATTGGTCCGTTTGTCCGTCGATCTATTAACGAAAATCAAAGTTGAAAAACTTCAAATAAAAAGTCAAAATATCGGACAAACATTGCCTTTCTATTCAATGGATAAAATTTTTAAAATCCTCCACCGTAAGCCGAATACGCCGGAAATATTAGTATATGATATTGTTTGCTGAAATGAAGAGGGATTACTGTATATTCACAGGTTACGACAACCGACCACAATTGCAGTTTTAAACGAGCGAGCCCGCTATTAAATTTTGCACTTGATTCTTGCTTCTCTTCTATTTATATTTTTTATAATTTATCTTTTACAGCTACTTTTTATTATTTATTTTTTTACATTAATATTTGTCACTCATATTTTGTTTGTTTTTAATTTTTATCATTTATTATACCTTACATCGGTGGTGGTATGGGGCATATTAAGTTTGTGCGGACGTATTTAACGCGCAGAAGAGCTTAACGTAGCCCGGCCTTTTATTATTTGTTTTGATCTTTCGATGAAACTTGGTACGCTGACTTGCTTTGGCCCAACGACGGAGGCTATGGAGAATTGTTTGGATCTTCCACCATACCCTATATAACGCTCTGCTTTGAAAAGTCGTTATATGGAAAAAGATTGCAATTTTCAAAAATTCTGGACGACAGAGGCTAAGTAATAGCATACCGGCATTCTAAATTAAAACAAAAACTTTGCATCGATTGGGGAAATTTTTTGAAGCCTCCAACCAAAATTAAGGTTTAGATCAGAAAAAGGTCTAATTAGCAATTCAAAATAAAACCAATTAACTAAACCAAATGTGGACCATCCCGGCCTATTTTGTGAATCCTACTTTATACAAAGACATTTACGAAAAGTAAGCCCTTGCAGCGCAACAAAGTGTAATTTTTAACACTTAATGACCGAAATAGCTGAAAACGATTAGATCTTCGGCAGTAAAATTAAAGTTTGTAAGTGTGTACTACCTCAGGCAGCATTATGGGCCCCATATGCCCCATTAATGCGCGCTTGAAAAGTGTACCTTTGCATAGAAACAAGATTTTATTTTTTGTATTCTAAGCCAAAAATAAGAATTGTGGTAGGTAATATGACGTAGAGCATTGAATAGCGGCCTGGCCCAACTAACTACAAAGTTTTTATTTGTTTTTTCATTTATTTTTTTCATTTGTTCTTATTAATTTATTATTTACGTTCAGTGATAATAATTCTAGCTGTATTTCATAGCAAATATAGCTTTCTTGCTGTTTTATGGCCAAGTAGCAATCCGCTAGAATACAATAAAATAAATATACACAAGAAGTAAATGCATTACAATGGCGCACGGCCCTACGTTAAATCCCCTACACTACTTTATTTAAATCAGTTATTTGTTCAAGAAAAAGTGATCTGATCTGAACCATTTTCAAAAGCGTTGGACTTTAGGCCAAATTTCATCAGAATATCTTCAAGCGATCGAAAAGATGTCCGATGCGAACCATTTTCAATAGCGGTCGTTCTTGAACCAAATTTAATTAAAATATCCTAAAAATTGCATACAAGAAAACAAGGTGGAAAGGCAGACAGTGGGACAGGGGAACAGATGGGATTAGATAGAATAAAAGGCTGATCTATCCCAAGTCCTTCTGGATATTGCTCACATCCACGCAAGCTTAAGATACGCTTACGTTACAAATGGTGTAGGGTATAATAAGAACATTTGATAGACTTATTGGTTATTTGAAGTATTTTCTGTAGGCACTCCACGTCAGTTATTCAATCTCTCATTAAGTAAATCTGTAATATTTACTTAATAAAATTTTTTACAAATGTCAGTGGCAATATTATATTTTTTGCAAGTCCGTTTTTCATTTGAAAATTTTTACTTTCATTTTCATTTATCCAAAGGGCATAGATGCCCGCATAAAAACTCATTAATATTGTTTAAAGGTGATAGGAAAAAGTTTGGACAGATTCTTAAACAACTCAATGTTCATGCTTACTGTGCGTAAGTAAACATACGTTAATACATTACTGCTTGATCCAATAATATATGGAAGTATTGTCCACCACAAAATTGTGACTTTTAATAATTAAATGCTGGGTACGATCTTTAACAATATTTGTCGTAAGGAATCGTTCAACTATCAATAAAATCATAATATGATAAAAACCAATGAAACCTAAAAAAAAATATTATCTGTTGCTGACCTAGCTTCCTCGATTATCTGCTTAACTTGATGAGTTAATTGTTATCTTTGCGACTGGCGTTTGGCTTTACTTTATACATTCATACAATTCGTTCGTAAGGTTTGCGGGATTCTAAGATTTCTGAAACATAACCTCAAATCTAAATCTGGTAAATATATATTTAGCCTCGCACATAAATTTGCTTGCTAAAAACAATTATTTGGTAGAAAAAATAATTATTAAAAAATAGGGTGGATTAAGAAGAGTGCCTTTGAGATATCAAACAGACATGTCAAATAGTTTTGCCCACTTAGTTGTGTTTCTTCCGTTTAGTAAAATTGGAAAAAGCATATATTGACCCAATGTTTATAAAAAAAGGTTTTATTTGACAGAAAACTTGCGAGAATATGAAGAAGAAGATGCGACTTCTCCCTGTGGAACAGTAAGGAATTTTTATTACTACAGAAATCAATAATATAGCGCAAGATGTGGCAATGAAGGACCGATTGGTTGAAGATTATTTAACCTGAGATCTAAGTAACTCACACGATTTTGTCAATAAGATATGAATCAATATTTTGGATATAAGAAATTTTCTGACAAAGTCGGCGTTGCATTTGTTAACTACCGAACAAAAACGTTTTCAAGCACGCGCTTTCTGACTTATTCTACACAAATTTAATTGAATTTTACACGTGGATCTTTAACAACTGAGCTTACCACTATAACCTAGCACTGAAATAGTTCAATAAAGTATGTTGTAAGTGTGTAAAATCATTGTGACATTACAATTTCTTCTTTTTTTTTTTTCTTTTTTTGGGTACGAGAGGAATTTTCTTCATTGATTACCTGAAAATCGGTGAAAAAAAATAGCAGCAGAGCAGTATTGCAACCTTCTTCGTAAGAAAAAGTTTGACTTGCACGAGAGAAAAATCAATTATCGTCGACACAAAGCTACAATGCTTGCAATCTCTCAAAGAGGTTGAAGTGTTGTTGTTCAACAATAGTTTTCTTTTGCCAAAACAGACAGTTGAGGCATCAACAAATAATTGCTAAACTTTGATGCATAAAAAATAACTGCTTTAACCATTACTATTTTGGAGGTTATCTCTCCTAGGCACAACAAGAAATGCATCGAACTTGGCTTGGAAAAGCAAGGGAAAGAACAAATAATTGTATTAAGTCCATTAAATCCGCTCAATTGAATTGAAACTATATCAATTAATTTTATGCTCTAATTATATTATTAAAACTCAACATCATTATTAATAGTTTTAGAGAATCGTGTGATGCGACTAAAGGGGTGTGTTTGAAAAGTTCATTACAATATCCACAACTCAATGTAACATCTCATACCAAGCTCACAAGAAGCAATTTCTTATCCGCTAATCCTCCTAACTGATAGATTACGAAAAAAAAAAAAAAATTTATATAAATATTAAAAAAATTTTTCTTCGAAGCGTAGAGTTAACTCTTTGAAAGACTTTAAAAAAATCTTTATTATTAAAATTTTGCGCTATATAAGGTATAGAAACTTTACGAACAAAATTAAAAATTTTCATAATAGAATAATACCTTAGATATACAAAATATATTAAGTATTAAAACAAACCGTTCAACACTAGTCAGCCTTGACCTTACTTTTGAGACCTGTTGAGAAAACTTTTTCAATTTTTTAACGAAAGCCATTAAGCAGTAAACGTAACCACTTTACCAGAAAACAAAAAACGCAACAAAAAAGTAAAAAGAATCAAAAAGCGTGGAGAAATAGGAGAAAAAGGAAAAATAAGAAAAAAACTTCAGTGGAAGAACTAGTTAAAATTTAATTAAATAAACAATTCACTCGGGCCAGAAACTCAAAAGCTTAACTAAATTTTTGTAGTTAAGCTAACTTTGATTTCTTGGCAAAAGAGCAATAAAAAGAAGAAGCAGATCCGTCCAAGCATTTTTTTGAAAAAATTTAAATAAAAAGCAAATAGAAAACGCTATAGTGAGCCATGGGCCACCCTGCAGCACCCTACACTTATTCATATAACGAGTTTTCAAAGTAGGGCTTTCTATGGGAAACGCATTTTCAATGCAAATATCGTCACAATTTGTCGGAAATTGTGGGTGCGAGTGCAGCTTGAACACAAGAATTCAAGATGAACAGAAGCCCAGACAAAAAGTTATTCTAAATCAATCGGTTTAAGGAAAGATAGGTCTATACCAAGGTCATCTGGTTGATGGTGTAGGGTACAGCAATAATGAGCTGGAGGTGTAGGGTATAGCAAATAGTAAACAAAATTATTTTTAAGAGTTAAAAAATGCAAATAACAATAACAATAAAAACAATAAGATGTACCTATAGAAGAAAAGTTAAACTTTTTTCTGGGAATAAATTTGGGAACCCTAGTTGGGAAAACCCGGCAAAACTATGAAAGATTTCGAAATTTTCTTCGCTTATAAAGGTCTAAAGACATTGTCTCATTCATTCGTACTCTGTGTGTTTGACAAAGGACTGAACTGATATATTTTTTCCAGAATGTCTTCACTTCTTTTCTGATAATCCAGTTACTACTTGAACTTTAAAAAGAGCTTAACAAACTACTACGCAGATATTAAGAATTAGCTTCTTTTTCTATAACTCAAATGGTTTCTTACCAATAATGAGAGTTTTCATGCAGAAAGTTTAGCGAAATTAGAAGAACAATTTTTTTTAATTCATTTTTTATTTTTTTATTCATTGCATAAAATTGAAAAATGTTTATTAAGCCCTTCAACCTTTTAGGTAAGAATGCTTGCCTTACTCTACTTTAGTTTTTGACAACGAACGAAAGGAAAAACTTTACTAATATAATGTTTGCAATGAATGAATGAAGGAAAACAAGTTTTATATGTTGTGACAACCGAAACGTGCATAAATCCTCAAGCGCATGAAATGCTTAAAAAAAATTAAATAAAAAAATTTTATTCCTCTTAAGGCGAATTTTGAATGCTTGACTTTTATATTTTGTTATTTTGAATTAAAAGAATTTTGATTTCCAGGTCAGAGTCCAATTTACCCCAAACTGTTAAATGTTTTTGAGAAAACTTTCAAATTTTAGAAGAATGGTTATCAAATTTCAAGCAGCAAACTCTTAGAGATCTCCTTTTGCTTCATCTCGAACATGTTCTAGCCAATCTAGGTATGCTTGCAGATCGTTCCCATCGATCTGTGGACCTTAACCGCCAATATTTATAGCGAGTTTCGCTTTCGAGTCACCACCGCGAATAAAGGACGGACGGGTAGATGACCAGGCAAACAGGCGGTAGAACAGGAGGCAGACTAGTCGAAAATATGCATATATTTTGATAATTTTGAACTTATAACCACTCAGCTGTGCATGCGTCTAATAGAATTTTTTATTTATTATGAAAGATATGAAGAAATGTTTTACAATTCTTTCGATTGTAGATACAAATAAAAATAAAAATAAAGGTCAAAACTCAACTGTAAGATGTAGGTTAAAAAGGAAAAATATTGACTTGGCTTGAGTTACAGCAAAAACCGTAAACAAGTAGCATCAGGCAAAAGCAAAAGCAATCAGCCAGGAAAACTGATTACATTTGTTTTATGAATAAATTACACAAGTAGAACGACATGAAGAAATATCGTTATTTCAAAAAGAAAAAAAAAACATTTTTTTTATAATAAATATAAAAATTTCTTTTTTGATATTTACTTTTATTCTAGCAGCATCTTATCCTATGTTTTTCCTCTTGAAGAAAAATCTTTGAGAATTCTTTGCATTCAGTTCTGTGACACTGCATTAAAAGTCGCTATTATTATTTTGTTTATGAAGTGAGCCTTTAAACTTTAATTCACAATCTTAGCACATTTAATTTTGTGTGGAAATATATTTAATAATTTTTGAAATTTATTCTCATTTTTTTATATTATTCCATAGAATTTATTAAAGAAATTTTTTTCAATATTTTTTTTTGTTTTTTTTTTTTTAATATTTAATGGTTTCCACAAGCGTTATAATTATGCAGGACAAAAAAAAAGGATCACACACATCGCTTGCCACCGTACCGTTATAAGCAACGTTCATTTTACATCTACTGACAAAACACTATAACTACTTTTTAACCATCATGAAAATACGCATAGATTTTCAGTCTTTCGGCGTGCGTGAGTATGTATGTACTAATGCTACTTCTCATTTCCTTTACGAACTTTAAATATTAAACCGCAAACGACACAATTTCAAGAGTAGAAAACATAATTTTCGAATCTATTATTACTCATAATAATGTGTAAGAAATGTCTAGAGAGAGACGTAGAGAGAGAGAAAGTGAGAGAGAAAAGCATAAGGGTAATATCATAAAAAAGAAAATATTTTTAGATTCAAAAATGAGAGAGAGAGAAAAATGAATTCGAATAGTCCTTATTATGTATACATTTCAAATTACGAAATGAAATATTATTCAGTTATTCAGTTATTCAGTTCATTTAGAAAGAGAGCAAGCAAGAGAGTGTTCGAAATAATAAACAATAGGATAGGAGCTGTTGATATAGCCTTACGAAAGTGCTCTTTATTCGATAATCCTTTTCGAAACAGAAGAGCAGCTCTCTATCGAAAGAGAAATATTTATAACAGTTTGTTTGTCTTTTCTTTTTTGTTGTTTTTAGGTTTTGAAACACTATCCTAGAACAACTCGATAAAAAGAAAATGTATTTACCATATGGAATATGCTACGATCAAATTTGTATTGAAAGTCAATTTGTCATCGTTTTAGTGCATAATAAACCATGAATAGTAGGCATCGAAAGTTAGAGGACTAGTAAAAAGAACTTATTTATCTTCCATTACTTCTCTCTTCTTCTTGTCAGAATAGTCGAATTATAGTAATTTTATAACACGTGTAAAACTGGATTGTCACACTTTTGCCTTCTGAGACATGCACACATCCTATTGTCTCTAACTAACTAAACATCTCAATGTTAGTTTCGCGGGTCATCGTTCATCTTTCCTCGGATACCAAAAATAAGACCTAACATATATTGCTGTCGAACGAAAATATAATATGCAACGCGAAGATTTCTTCCTCTATCTTGCTCGGAAATCAACATAATTTGCATTCTTCTTTAGACGGAAGCATTCTATGTGTGTGCAAGATGAATTTTTTCTGTTTGTTGAAAATCCTTGCAGTTTGCTAAACACAAGAATAAGATCTTAATTCAATTTTATTAATGCAACTAGCCGCTCATCTTTACGTGGACGTGCTAAGATACCCTTGGACTTCATCAAAACGAAGACCAAACGTTTTACTCGAATTTGCTGCAATATCAGCCTCGTCCGAAGGTGTGGCATACAATGCGTTGTTGTTATAAAAGGCTAAATATTTAGCAAAACCAAAAGCTTGTCCATTGCCGTCCACAAATATCTATTCTCCTTGTCCGAAAATATGGCATACTTTTGCAATTTTAATTAATAACAAACAAAAACAAATAAAAACACTCGGATTTGCATAAAGCAGTTCGCGTAATTAAATCCTTAATTTAGAGTAGCGATAAATTACTAAAAATTATACCTTGTCCCCATATAAACGCCCACGTTCTGCCTAAATCAACCAATGTGTCGTAAACAAAGCAAAGTACTTCGAATCCCTCTTATGAACCAATTTTCATCATGCAACATTGAGAGTTAGATCTTTTGGAGCTTAGTATTCAAGGACCCTCGTATACGGGCTGGAGTCGAAAAAATTGATCTACGTGATCCAAGTTTCGCAAAGTTTCTATAGAAACAGCAATCTTTAAGCGTTCAAAAAATGTCCCCATCCACTCCAAATTTGCCGAAGTCAATTCAGAATGCCGAAATACTATTACGCGGCGATTTTCGTTGAGATCTTTTGGAAATTGCAGTTATTTTCATATGTTAGCGCTTTTTTAAAATAAGAGATGATATGAAGAGTGGCCGCAAAATTAGTTCGACCTAAGCGATTTTCAATTGAGTTCGTCCTTGGTCTGAAACATATCAGCGGGCCATATTTCTTCAAAATATTTCAGAAATTGCGACCTGTAGATCGAATGCAAATACAGGGACAGACAACCAGCCAGCGGGCGCAAAGACAAATGAACTTAAATCCATTCGAAAAATAATTCTTAATCTGTCGGTATAATAACAGAGGGAGTTTATCTTTGTCTTTTTGGCTATTGCACACATCCGCGGAAGCAGGATAAATAGTCTGCACCGCAAGTGATGTAAAGTATAATAAGCCTAGTAATAAAGTCTTTAGCAATATCGAATAAAATTAAGATAAAGTAAAAACTTTTCTTTCATATACAATGAATAGACGATTATAGCTTCCGTATGTCCATGTCTACCATAAGTGGCCGCAATTACCTATCGCCTGTTACTGAATGAATATGAAAGCAAATGGATGAAATGAATATTAGAATTTTATTTTCAAAATATATGGGGTTACGTAATAACCACAAAAAAACGTAGATATGATCTTTTTTCTATTTACTCCAATCTTCTTGTAGAAATATGGACCATCATCTCGCACAGAATTAATATCTCAGATAGCATATTAGGTACGAAAAAAGGCTTTCCCATCTTCTCTGAAAACCATTACTTGACTGTAGTGCCTTCTGCCTCGTGCCTTCGCTATGAGCTTACATTACATGATAAACTTAACGAAGGGCAAATTTTGTAAAATAATAATAACAATAAGTTTTCGTCATCACAGATTCCTAACACCTTCAGGTAACTGCGGGTAATTGTCAAATTTCGTATCCATCTTTCTTTCGGTCAAAGAACTAATTTCCTTATAATTGCACACATGTCGTGAAAATCATTTAATTATCTTCTTCTACATCAAGCAAAGAGTGACATGTAATTGGATTTTACCTAAAACAAACCACATTAAACGCCTTCGAGGTCTAAATCTTTAACATATTTATGGGTAATTAACAATTTGCTCATAAGTTTGTACGTATGTGAGTTTGTTCGTTTGCCTTTTCTTACTGCGCTTGTTTTACGATTCTCAGCTCATTACAATAATTCGTTTTAAGTCGAAAACTAATCACCTGAAGGTAATTTTACACAATAACTATAATGATGTCACTAGTTCATCACACATAAATACCTCCAGTTTGAGTTGCCCTCCTTAACACATAATACGTTCATGTTTACTTATGAATACATATATGTTTTTATTGTATTTAAAATCGCTTTTAAGCGGCTTTATATTACATTCCGTTTATTGGATTCACTAATTATTTGTTACTCACTTCTTTCTCAACTGCGGAAACTAAAATATGAATATGAAGTCATTGAAGGCTTATAAGCACATCTACTGCAACTTCCTTATATGTATGCGTATGCCTCTGTGTGTATGTTTAATAGCAATTATTAACTTAAAGGTTGTTGACTTGATTTGTTTTGTTTCACGTTTTCTTTTTTTTTTTCTTTTTTTTTTTTTGCTTCTTCTACTTTTTGTTATGCTAAGTTTCAATAGAAAACAAAGCAGCTGATTTTTCGAGTGCTTTCTTTTTTTTTTGTATGGAATGCTTTACCATTTATAGACCTGCGCTTTATTGCCTGAGAAGAGAAAGCCAGACTTTTGCTCTTTGAGTGAAAATATACTGGGAACAATTTGCGACGCGTTGTCTTGAGCTGCACATGTTTTTCAAGAGTTGAAAAAAAGTCTCTAATTCCGTTAGTTAGAAGAATTACCGCTAAGTCCCGAATAGCTGGCACATGTTCTGCTTTATAATATGACATAGCATTCTAATTTATATATCCAGTGTTTGAATTTCACACATTAATACTTTCTCTCGACACATGGGAAAATTTGGCAACTGGAATCGTCACAACGCAATACAAACTATTGTCGCACTAGGTCTCAAATATTTTAAGGATGACTTGATTAATTAAAATCGAAGTTGTTTTACTAATTCATTATCTCTTAAAGGGTGTGAAGTTATACCTAGCAAAGACACAAACCAAAATTTTTTGCAGAACTCTGTAAAGTCCCATTAAAATAATTCGTCGGGCAAAACTTAATATAAACTGCACACCGTTGGAAAGGCTATTAATAGAGGATTCACTCTATGCTAGTTTCATTTTTTCAAGGGCCACGGCTTAGCAACCTCTTTCACGTTTTGTTTATAATAATTTGCAAAAAAATTCTCAAAAAGTTCTATTTTACTTGTATTTAGAGTTAAATCACTCGGAGCCTTCGTTTAACAGAATCCTGTTGACGGCTTTACAGAGCTCTGCAAAAAATTTTGGTTTGTTCGTGTTCTTCATCTGTTATCTTTATCGTTGATAACTCCACTTGCTTGATTATCTGACTTCATTTTGCTTTACTGCTTCGATGCCTTGCCCGATTGATTCATTCTTTCATCTCTTCGTTGTTCATCTCTTATCTTTATCGTTGATAACTCTGTTTCTTCGATCACCTGATTTCATTTTGCTTTATTGCTTCGAAGCCTTTCAGCTTCATGTCTAGCCCGATTGATTCATTCTTTCATTGCTTCGTTGTTGTATTATATTATCCGCTCATTGCTCGACTATATCGTATATTGCCTAATTGCTTTATTACTTTATCGCATCCTTGGTTCATGGTCCTTTACCTCATTCCTTGGTAGTCTCCTGGCTTCACTGAATTTCACCTCTCTTATTGTTCGATTACGTTGTTTAATTGCTTCATTGATATGGCTCCTTAATGATTCCTTATCTTTTTGCTTCACTGTTTCATTGCCTCAGTGCATTGACACAACTATCTTATTATCAACTTACTTTCATGTTTGGTTAATTGGTACTCAATTTTGTTACGACGCTGCCTCTTCCCTTCATTACATCCTCAGCCTATTGCACTCTTCTCTCACTGCTCCATTGTCTTATTGCACTTACAGCAGTTCGCCGCAACTTTCATTGATCTATCGCTTCATTATTCCATTATTTCATTGCTTTGTTGATCTCTTGCTTCATTCATTCATCATGGATGCATTGTTCTTGAGTTTCATTACATTAGCAATCTATATTTTCACTATTTCACTGCTTAATTGATTCATTGCTGGTCATCGTTTTATTGCTATCTTGCTTAATTATATCACCGATCTATTATTTAGTTATCCTATATTATTATAGTGCATAACCTCATTACTCGGTAACTCATTTTTACAACGTTCCATCGCTTCACTTTTCCATTACTTGGTTGTACAGTCGCTTCACACATTCACCGATCCATTGTTTCATTGCTTCGTTGCTTTATTGCTCCTAAACTTTATTACTTTATTTTCATTTCGCTTTTTCACCTCAACAATGTATTGTTTCATAAGTTCCCAAATTCCTTGCTACGTAACTTGTTTACTTCATCCCTTCACTGTTCACTTTCTTCATCACCTTAATGATTATCTCTTCGTCGCTCAATTACTTTGCTGCTTCACTACTCATTACTCATTTATTTGTTATTTTTTTGCTCCATCCTTTCGTTGCTTAATCGCTGGTTTAACTTATGGCTACATTGGCTTTCCACATATTACGGATTAAATGTTTCATCCATTTTTAGCGACATTATTACTGATTAACTGATTTTTGAATGATTTGTCTGAATTAAGCGGCCTGCATCGTAAATATTCCGGTCTTCTATCCAACTAGATCTTATTGTCAGTACGTGAGTCATTGCTGAGTTAGAAGATATTCAGAATTCCCAAGACTTCTACGCGACGTTACTACCACTATTAAAATTCTTATCATAAATACTTTTTACTTGAACGCTTAACTAGTGCCGAATATTATGTTTTGCATTAATCAAAGCTTTGTTGCAATTTAAAGTATCTTTAAACACTACCAGCAAAGATTGCTATTTCACTTGACTTTTTCGGTCTGTGTCGTTAAGCACACAGCCATGGGTTACATGCAACTAGTTGTTGATTAAAATGCTTTTATAATAAAACGTCGTAGTCTTTTCATTTTAATGGTTTCAGTCTCGAATAACTCGCTTAAAGGATTTATTGTTCGAGATTGTTTCTTTTTTTTCTCCCTGGCCCCTTCAAAAATCCTCATATATTCTTTCCGAAAATACTTGAAGTGAATGCAAATTCACATGCAAGCAATCGCACAAACAAGAACATGAAGAGCTTACAACATGCACGAAATTGTTCCTTCATATACACATATGTGTAAAGAAATTTTTACATTGAATTTCAAAAAAGCTAAAAGAAATGGCTTTTTGAATATGTTATGCTAAAACATTTCGGCTAAGAAAAGTGAAAGAGAGAGAGAGAGAGAGAGAATATATTGTTTTCAGGCAATATGTCATTGAAGTAATGACTAGTCAACCACACTGTCCGCATAACCAGTTTTTAGGGAAATGTTTAACTCCGTCGGGCAATTTTACAAGCATCACATATAAATTGTATTCTAATGTATTCCTTATATGGTCGCGCTTAACAGTCTTTCGCTGTTAAAGTCTTTTTGATTTATAATTTTGCTTTAAGCTTAAGGTATATAGTCCATAACTAATGGAAAAATTTTTCTTTTTTAATGCAAGGTATGCGAGTGGACCGAATTGATATTTCATACTTGTTACGTTCGGAAGCTAAGCCTCAGATCAATATTTTTTGTGTTTGAGAATACTACAAGTGAAGGAAAGCGTAGACGGAAGACAGAGTGGACGAGCAGATAGAGAGATAACATTAAATATTGTCGAAATGTCCCACTCTTTAACTATATATATTTGTATGTTACAAAATAAATTGATGAGTTGATTTTGTTCTAATTCTTATGGCCTGAGTTTTATGAATTTCAGAGTAGCCAGCCTTTCGGTGAGAATGTTACTCTTCGAACTATCTCTTTAATAAGCCGAGCATAAAAAAAGTTGGTGCCAATCGCTCATTAACTGATTCGATTACAAAGGCAGAAATTTGTAGTTTATCGTCAAAAAAATTGCAACCAAAACAAAAAATAATTATAATAATTGTAACACGTCCTTTCTCAGACGCCCTACTAATCTGGGCTGTATCAATCCAATTTTTAGTTCTGGCGCAGAAAAAACACGCCCACAAACTTGCGGTCTCTCTTTCTCCATTACTTTTTGATCTTCATGCGGAGATCTCTTGAGCGATTGGTCAGGCAACACATAATGTCAAGAAAAAAAAACAAAAAAGTACCAATGCCGCCTCATTGAAAGGTTCTTCCATTATTTTAGTGCCAGGCGTCATTTGCATGAAACTGTACGCAAAAAACGGTCGGAATAGATTTAGAAAAGAAAAAAAATAAATTGTTCCCACTTTTCGAACACAGCTGATTATCGGGTTATTACGTTCATTAGGCATTAGGGCTCTCCTCGTCTATCTCATCAATTATTTTAAACGGTTTGGAGCTATGCTAACCTAATTCTACTATAAAATCTTCAAACTCTATTTATTTTTTGAAAAGTTTTTCTTCTCTATTTAATGGTTGAATGATTAAGTCATACTAATTTTTTGACACTATGCTAGTGCACTGAATGTTACAGATCTCTTCAAATGCATTCTCAAGCGAGACGACATTCTGATGAGGGACTTTGATGAGCCTTTATGAATACATTGATCTCTTTGGATATAAATTATAATCCATTATAAACAGGTGTACAAGTTAATATTCTCTCTCTCTCGCTCTCTCTCGCTCTTATTCCTTTGTGTACACCTCTTCTTCCCTGAACCTACTCTTTCTATTCACGTAAACATCTTCCAACTACACGCACGCAGACCTATTATTAGTTTATTATTTCATTCAATTGTTTACTATCCGTATTCGCTTACCTCTTTGTAGTTTTTCCGCATCATTGCCAGCTCATATTTGACTAGGAACTTTTGCCATCGCAAATCTCTTCAGTTTACTGAGGCATTTCTTGACGTCGAGTCGTGCATATATGTCCTTCTACACCTGTTACTTTGCATATGTACACACCCATTGCAATATTCGCGAAGCGAAGAGCAGCGCCTGTTTCTCGGTGGGCTCGTATATCGCGTTGTTCGTTTAATTCTTTCTTTTTTTAACTTACCGGATTCCTTAGGTTTTGCTCTTAATTAACAGATCAAGTGTGAAAAATCGTCAAATCGTTTATTTTCATCAAAAATGAATAAGATCATGTTTTCTTCCATTAGCGTGATTTGATCCTTCCAATGAGTCAAACTGTGTCATAAATAATATACAGCAAATAAATATATAAATGTATATACCATATGTGTTATGTTGTGATAATAATAAACGTCAAAAATAAAAAGTTTTGAGTTTTAGATAGCGTTCACTTTAAGTTATTTATCGGAGTTCGAGATAGAATTTCCTAGAGTTCGTTAGAATTTTAAAAAGTTCGCCAGTGTTCTCTACAGTTCATCAAATTTCGCTAGACTCTACCAGAGTTCGTTAGGATTGGCCGTAATAATGTGCTATTGTGCTCTCTCAAACAGTGTTCCGCCGTTTTGCAAGAGAAACTCAAAAGGTGTCCTTTCGCAAGCGCTCAATTACCTTTGAATTCTTGCTTTTCTAGACATACAAGCAGCAAATATTCATTTACGTCGATTGAAGAGAAGAAAACGATTCAAAAAATTTAGTTTTTCCCAAAAAAGTAAACAGATCAGACATTAGCCTGGAATTGGGCACAGGTGTCAGTTAAAATATTGCCTATCCAAAAAACAATCTCTTTAAAAGGAAAAGTTTTACTGTCATTTGGCAGCAGTACGGCATCTCTTGCAACGAGGAAAGTTTTTTAAAGATGCTCTCGATCGCTTGATAAACGAGTTTGCTGTATCTTCTCTAGGTGTTAAGGTATGTAAGCTTCGTGAAAAACTGAGCATAACTAAGCGAATGCTTTTGTCTCCGCGAACACGCTTTCTAAATTATCACGAATTAAGCGATTTCTTTAATATGCAAGGCGGAGCTTATAAGTGAACAACATAACGTAATGTATTCTTTTCTTCCATTTTTTTTTTTTTTTTGTTCTACAACTCATTGAAATTTTAAAAGGAAGAAATAGATAAATTACGGCAACGGATGTTACTATCGCATAAGCAAAAATTAAACTCAAGGTCTTATGGTATAACAAAAGTTTTACCAACAAATCTAAAGGAAATTTTAACGTACTTTAAAAAGTTATCTTCCTTTCTCTCTACTCTTTGCGTGCCTGTGCGTATGTGTATGTTATTTTATATGTAATTTGTAAACCTTAGAGTTAGAGTTATTCGCCGCTTCCGCCACAATAATTTGTGGTATTGATATCCAAAAACTTTTGTAATAGTTTTGATATTGTTTTTTTCTAATTTTTTTTTTTTTTTTTTTTGTTAACTGGTTCAACTCGTCACTTGGGTTAATATTAGAGTTTTCTGTCTCTCTATCATGGAAATTTATATTCTAAGCAAATGTGATACGCTCGTTTACTTACCCCCGTTTTGGAATTTGTAACAGTAAGCGAAACGATGATACAAAGACATCCTCTACACAGAATAACCCATTTGTTAGTGGTCAACGGTCAATGGTCAATGTATACAAAATTTTCGTGCAGCTAACTAGAGTCGTAATAGAAATTTCTATGTTATGTTATATATGAAGAGCGAAAGAGAAAGAAAAACTTACAGGGAGTGTGTATGCATACGATGATACAATTTTATGATACACAACACAATATAACACAATAACAGTAAGAGCACACACGACCATCTCTACTGCATAAGCGTAGCTCGCACGCTAGTAATAAATTTTAGGTAAATGAAATCAATTCACAGATCACGTTGTCTGCTCCACAATAAATACATCAGGGACTGTTTAATAAAACGATGAAGAGCACAAATAATAAAGGAGATTTCAAAGCACCCCAATTAACCCAATCAAACTTGTACACAAATACATAAACACATATACACATTTAGATGCATATATAAAGATCACATATATAGCTAAGCGAAGAGAAAGCATTCGTTTTTTCAGCCCAACATAAACAAATACAAATTCAATTACTTTAATACGAAACTCTGTAACAGCACACAAACATTGAATATTCCACACAATAGCGCATATTTGGTCGTTTTGTTCTAAATGTTTATATTCATGCAGATAACGATATCAAATCAATACATACTAAAGACAAATATGTGTCTGAGTTTCGTGTGCGGTTAGTCTTACTTAGTTACACAATGGTATTCATTAACATTCGTTACGTTTGCTTACATATCGGTTACCAATCGTGCGGTATATCATGTTAAGCAAATAAATACAAAATATTGTGGCATTTGCAAGCCACCAACTAACGTATACTTACAAATTTTTGTGTTTACACATTTGTATGTGTACATGTACACATATAAATATATATTTAGTTCGATAAGGACCTCAATGGTCACTGATTGCTTCGACTTTGCTATGTGTCGTCGATTAACTTTGTTTTATATTCGAATTCATAACTTTTTCTATTTATTTATTTATTTTTTTTTGTTCTTTTGATTTTATTACAATTGCTTTTTGTTGGCATTGTCTTTTAAGTTGCAAAAAGTAGAAATTCTCACTATTTTATATTTATATTCTTAATGTTGCTTACAGAAAACTAATATTATTAAAAATATAACATTATATTTTGCGGGGGAACAATGCCAACGTAAAAGCTTTTTTTCGTCCAGGATGCGAATACTTTAAACTAGAACGCGTTTTCCATGAAATTTTTCGAAACGGCACCAAGCAGACTTCAAAAAGTTTTTATTTACAATGTCTTAAAAGATCAATTTTATAAGCAAGTACATGTGCAGGGGCGATAAATTAATAACTTATTTGATATGCTCGCAGAATGGTCCGACGTCTTACGTGTTACGTCTTAGCCGACTTTTTAGTTAAACTAGTAACTTGAATTGATTTGAGCACAACATTTTTTATCCAAAATTTATTTTGTGAGGAACTTACACAATCAACTACAATACATATCTATACATAGTATATAAATTAGTCGGCAAGTAGAAATTAAACGCTTCTTATCGATGTATACAAAATTCAAGTTGAGAAAAACTCAAACATCCTCTTCC
Source organism: Glossina fuscipes (assembly GCF_014805625.2). Lineage (NCBI taxonomy): Eukaryota > Metazoa > Arthropoda > Insecta > Diptera > Glossinidae > Glossina > Glossina fuscipes. Next base: position 1,172,810 of record NW_023998470.1, read on the forward strand.
ATCTATAGCGAAAGATGCTTCCGTGAAAGTATTATCAAAAGAAATCGTACTCCTTAATATAATCGTATACGCGATTTGCACTTAATAGCTTTGCTTTCTTTGTCATCATTTAAATAATAATTTTTTATGATAACCTAGAGGCTTAATCTTAATTAATCATATATTAGAGCAACCCGTTAACTTAAAAATTTGCTTAAATATATACCACAAAAATTACTTATATATTTCGCTTGAAAACAGGCAACGCATCTTAACTCGTTATATATTATCATGTCTAAAGGTATGTTGCT
>NW_023998470.1:1173199-1221150 GCF_014805625.2 Glossina fuscipes
AGCTAATAAAAGTTCCAAAAATCTTATTTCGAATTAAAAAACGTAACAAAAAATTTTATCAAATCATTTAACATTTTAACATATACGTGTTCTGTCACCTATTTGATCTCATAAATATATTTATGCTGATTTTGACACATTAAATTTTCTTTGCATTTTTCTTGTTTTCCCTTTTTTCTTTTGCAAATTTTAAATTATCATTTAAAACAACAACTGCTTGTCGTTATGGAATGTAAAATATAATAATATAATGCTTAGTATAAATAATGTAAAAGATACATACAAAAAAAAAGGAAAACAAAAAAACATTGCTATACACATATACATACATATATACATGTTTGTGTGAGTGTGTCAGCATTTACAAAAACTTGTGTATATAATACGTACTTACATATAAATATATATGCATAGATAGATGCACAGAGTGCACACATTCATATTATATTAATGAGATCTTTTAAAATGTTGATAGCAACCACTTACATGAGCTATTTGCATCATATCTCACATGTCAAGTACTCGTTACTGGCAAAACAAAGCAAAAATGTACAAACAAAAACAACAACAACAACAATAACAATAACAACAACAACAACAATAATAATAATAATAATAACAGCAACAACAGTACAGAAACAAAAGAGAATATGTAAAAAACAAAACAAAAGCAGAAAAAAAAAAAAAAGAACCGAAGAAAAAAAGTCAAGCAGCAGCAACTTATACAAAACAAAACATACGAAAATATATTCGTTGACAATTCACTTCTACGTTCCCCTACACTTCATGACTCGTTATATCTCTGTCATTCCCCTTTTCCTCGTTCCCATCAAACTATACTCGGTATACTCTACATAAGCTTTGATATACACATACATATGTACATGTACAGTGCATACCGCTTCATTATTATTTCAAATTGGAAATTGGCAGAAGAGTTGCGAAGGGTGATAATGTTGTTGTTAATGTTGTGTTGTTGGTGATGATGTTATAGAGGGACACGAACAAACTAGCATTTGTTTAAGTATCTCTGAGCATATTTATGTATGCATACATGGCAATGTATTTATTTAAATGTTTAAGTGTCATTACATGGGTTTATGTGTGTGCGTGTACATTTGTATGAGTGCTAACTTGCTTGCATACGTAATATGTGTGTAGTCATCATTTTTTTTTTTGTCCTTTATTTTTAATATTTTTTTTTTTATATTATTATTACATAAAATGAAAATACCTGTAGTCATACACATATACAAACAAACGAGAAGAAAAATTATAATAATGAGAACCAGTAGATGCCATATTAAACAGTCAGTCATTCTTTCATTTATTCATACTGACGAGTTGTTAGAGTCTTGTTTTGTTGTTCTATTTGCTTTGCTAACAAGCTTTTAAGCAAAAGGCACTCTACACAAAGTTTAAGAGTCGTCTTCTATACATACGTTCAAGACAAACGCAAAAGCGAAATAAAAGAAAAATATAGTAACAACAACAACAATAATAACAACAACAACAATGGTGAAAACTTTTCTATTTATATAAATATGTATATATAAAAGAGTAAAACAGTCTGCCGATAATAATGCATACAATGCAAGCTCTTCTACAGAAAATAGAGAGTAGGCGCACACATGCACACATCAGATAGAGGAAGAGTCTCTACTTTTTTTGACAATCCATTTTCATTTCAGGAATTTGTTTATGTACAAAGATTTACCTGCATAATGTCGTCCTAACTTATTGTCATTATGAGCAGGAAACTAGAGAATTTTTAAATTCTTTTCTATGACCTTTTGTTCAACCTAGAATTAAAAAAATAATTCTATAAGAATAAGAGAAAACGCGCATTAATTAAAAAATATTTCCGGATTAAATAAATTTTTTGCGAATTTCTAAATTGCTTGAAAGCAGATTTTGTAACTAATCGTTAATGCTGATAACATTAAAACAGAGACTGGAAACGTTATGGATGCTTCCTCTAATTCTCTGTTGGCAGGATTGTAAGCATCGATAATATGTAGCCATAGATAATTATTATGAGATCGAGAGGTTGAGACCGACGCAATCACAAACTATAAATTATAGAAGGGTTTAATAGGTCCTTCAGGCTAATAATCATTTTAAGACCGAATGGTAGTGAGTTCCACAATTTTAAAGGGTTTATATACATACATATATATATATAAATATTAAATGTAGGAAATATATGGTAGTACGAAGTATAAGACGAGCGTCTCAGAGCATGTACGCTATACGCGCAGACACGATAATGGTCAGGAGGAGGCTGGGAGAAAGTGTTTGTATACGCACCCTCGCTGATGATTTGTGCCATCGGCGCGTAGTGGTACTCCAAAACGAGTGGGTGGGAACGCTGAGAAAGAACGACGTTGCAACTGGCATGATATAACTCCTAGTTTCATAAGCTATACGGACGTTGGCCTTTAGTTTTTTACGTAAGTACAAAAACAACAACCAAAAGAATCTTTGCATCTATGCCAAGCGGCACCACTGAGAAGTCATAGTCCATATGTCAGTTCTTCACCGAAAGAGCCGAAGAAATCCTTAGGACAAACGAAAGAAAATCTGGGGTAAATAAAACGTTTGAGAGGAAGGATGAAAAAAAGGGGGAGGTAATCAACGCTTTTCGTCCGGGATGTGTGTAGGCAGTAAGTTTATGTATATACGTCTGTTTTGTACCAAAAATTTCTAATCACATCATCATAATTAATGGTGCAAACGTTGATGAAACCTTTATGGCAGCAATGTTGGTCTATTGCTATTATGGATTTTGAAAAGTCGAACCTTTGAGGTAGAGTCATGATGGCCTTGTAAGTAATATATGAAAACGGCACTGTTTAGACTTCCCGTGTAATATCTCATTTTGAAAGCGAAATACGCATGAAATAATCGTATCTGGATGTATTAAGCGAAGTGGCGTAGCGTAGTGTTGTTAACTGAAGGTGTACCGCCTTACGCTTTCAAGTTATTCAAATCGTATTAGTTTCTGTGTCCCGAACTATTGTAAACGCGAGAATTTATTTCAAAAGCAGGAGAAGAAGAAATAAGAGGAGAAGGATAATAAGGTTGAAGCTTCGTTAACAGTCAGAAAAATGATCAAAATGTTCTGCTTTGCTTACATAACATGTTAGGATTATTGAATATCGCGAAAAATGTCAAACCGTGCCCATAAGACAATTCTAGATTATAGACTCACCTAACAATAACTACTGTGCGGAATTAAAAAACAAACAAAAATTTCCTTATATCGAATGTTGTTCTGTCGAATATTATATCAAAATTGAAATAGTTTTTTTCCTGCTTTGAGAGAAAACGCTTCTGATACGAAAAAAATCGGGATATTTTTCATTGCGATTGGAAATTTGTTGTAGAAAATTTTTAGTGGATATTAAAATGGATTCTATAAGTATGCCTCCATTTAAAGGAAAGTTCGTGTTGGACGTTTTGGGTAATATCGGTCGTCCAGCAAATATAGAAGAAATCTTCGAATATTGTTGTCTAAACCATCCGGCCGTTTCAAATTATCTTTTAAACGCGATTAAGACTGCCATAGATGTTGGCGTACGCCATGGATTCGTTGATAAAATCGACGAGAGCTACTACGCTTTGACGATGACATTAAATCCGAATGGGAATCTCTCTCCATCGAAAGCGGACGGCCAAAAACGTCAACAGTAACAATATGTTTATGTTTAAATACTTTTCTCCTCCTATTTGAATAAATCTGTGTAATTGTCAGTCAAATGCTTAAAAGTATAAAATCTTTTTGGAAATTCTCCTGTATTTAGGAACGATTTAATTTAATAGAGCGAGAATTCTTACATAATACACCGTAGAGATTGCAATGCATTGGCCCTTTTGTCTTGTAATCGAAAAATAGTTTGTAAGAATTGGAGCCATAAGTATATGGATAAGTATATATTATTATACAGGTTGGCAGGCTTTTTGATGTGTTGGGCATTCTCCAATATGCTCGCATTCAGGGAGAGTCAGCTTTTGCATGAATATAATGTGAATAATTGTCCTACATGAACTGGTGCATCTATTAGTCGGCCTTTTCCGACTATAAGGGTCTTACTTGTATTGATGTCTGTCAAATTATTATTACGGATCAATTTTCATTGTATTAGAATATTTTCCATATAAAGTTAGGAACGGTTGTTTGGTAGGCATGGTTCCGATCTGCAATTACTAACAGTCCTTATTCGTTTTGTTTTTGTTGTATATTTTTAATTATAAAAAAAATGTACACAAATATATATACATTTACACATATATACATAAATAGAATAGAGATAGTAGCACATATAGAGGATGAAGCTTTACTGAAACGAATTCATTTTTCCGCGTTTAAAAAATTCTCCTTCTTTCTTTCGCCTTGCTTTTGTAGGCGCTTAGCTTCCTTTTCTAAGCGCTTAGCCTCTTTTTTAACTTTTTTCCTGGCGCTTAAGTTCGTTTCTGGCCCGTTTGTTGTGATTGAAGACTTCTAGATCATTCCATTCTTGTACCTCACCAGATTGCCAATTGCAATAAGGCGCAGCTGTTGCAACTAAAACAATAAAAGCTCACCCAAATACACGGCGCCATTCTTCAAGTGTGGTCTGAGTAAATTTTAATACAAAATTTCCGGAAAATCAATTTCCTTTTTTTTTCTTAAATAACTCTTTAAATGTTCCAGAATTATACAAGAAGAAGGTGCTTTTAGGTGTGGGCAAAATTTCATTTTCCGAATATAAGTGCATAGCAAGATGCTGTAACTTTTTCATCAAACAGGATAACTTTGCCAATTTTGACTCCTTCTCACATTCGAATAGGTTCAAAATAATCCACCATAGTGAACAAGACGCACGCCCGAGGACTTAGCATTAGTTAGCTTGAAACTTCTTTGCTGGCAAAAGACTGCTGCCTGTCGGTGCAACATGAAGCTTTTTCATTCAAATGCTCACCAATCATTCCTTGACTCCATCCCTCGAATTTCACTACTTATAGGTATGCAGATGAAATGTTTGTTTTTTACGATTTATGCTGGGAAGATTTACATTGGGCGCCTCTGAGCCCCTTAACAGTAGAAAATACCCGAAAGATGGCTGCCGTGCTGTCATTCTGTTGTTACTTTTTTTTTTACAACTTGAATATGTGCTTAATAGGCAGCTTGATTATTATTACACTAGACAGATAAAATAAATATTCAAATCCGTTCTATGCCACCTTTCACTTTTTCGCATTGATCGTTTTTGATCAACGATGATTGTTTCATGCACACGAATTTTTTTTTAGACACTTACTATGAACAAAACAGGTATCCGGGTACTAATGAATTCTTCGCTTCTTGCAAATAAACAAGTTAAAACATTGCAGTTGTTCAAGTCCCGCCTACTAATACACATATCTTCATTTGTTTTATACTATGCTGTCTTGCAAGAGCTTTGCTTTCATGTTGGCAGGATTCCACAAAAAGGACATTTAGTATGGTACTTCTTTCCTGAATCACTGTCTTGTGAACTAACTTTCATCATAAAACACTAAGAGGTTGATCTTCTTGCTATAGAGAGGTTTATTTTTTGCAAGGACATTTATATCGGAGGGGCTTCGAAAACTGATAAAATTGTATTAAAACTAATGTTTTTCTGTGATTTATTTCGAATAATATTAAAATTGGATTTTTTTTACATGCACATAAGTGTTTATCTTTGCGCCAAAAGACGTCAGCGTGCCAAACTTCTTCAAGTTTTCTTGGAAATTGCAATGTGCAGTTTGAAAATTAATAGATTGGTGGACAGACATGATATCAATTAAGAAAATGGTTTTGAATCGATTAATGTAATTAATGTAAAAAATATAATTCCGTTACAATTATTTCTTCCCGACTTTATATATACATTCGGACAAGCTTACGACAAACGGTAAAATATGTCAAGCAATGCTCATTATTGTATTGTTTTTTGAAAAGGATCCTTAAGTAACCTGCAAATTTACCTACATCGAGCTTGTATTCGAATTTAAATAAGTGGCTGCCTTTTTACGGCTTCGTAGAAATTCCTTAAAACAATTTTAATTTATTACAAGGTTGTAAATGAATTCACAAAAATATGAACCAGTCAACCTATGACAATATTTTATTTTTCAAATTTATAGCAAAAAAATAAGAATTCCCCCATAAGCAACGGTTTCCCTTTTTTTCGTTTAGTTGTCATTCTAGTGACTCCTTTATTACAAGAGATTTGATTTTCTTAATATAAAAATAAAACTAAAAACCTATTAGTCTACTTCTACGTTAGAGTAAACATGAATATACATGCCGTATACTAGGTGAATTCGAAAAATATGTAGATGCACTTGTATTTGATATCTTACCGCTCACTTTTATGCTCATATTCATCATATTCAAGTTTAACTTTCAAAAATTCTTTTAGTCAACTTAATATATTCGCCTACATTTATAACTGAAGAAGAATACTTTTGCATGCATATGAATAAGAGTGCGTATGTGTTTGTTTGTGTATGCAAATGTGAGTGCGTGTGTATGCGTGCATTAATATCAGAGTATTTATTCCAGTGAATCTCACATTTGATATTATACGAAAAACGAAACGAAAAATAAAAAGAAGAAGAAGAAGAAAAAACCAACAAAGGATGAAAAAAAGAAAACAACAAAAAGAAAAGAGAACTAAAGAAAAGTAGGGAAAAACTGCTGCTCCTGCAAATTCAAAAATATTCACATGAATTAATAAAATCATACTTCAAGGATTTCCTGGGCATGCACACAAATGTACCCAACTCTAGGTAAAACTGTGTACACATGTAATTCTATCAGATATGCGTAGATGCATGCATATGTAACTCTGTAAATAGTTGAAAAAATTAAAAGACAAAAAAAACAAAAAAAATAGAAGAAATAAAGAAAGAAAGGCAAGGGAAATGCAGACAAATGTCTGCATAGCGTAACCGTTCATGTGTAGTTGTATTTAATTGAAACGCATTTCTTTCGTTTTATCGTGCATTCATTCATTCATTCATTCATTCATTCATTTATTCATTCCCTCATTCACTCATGTGATGAACAGTACTGGTAAGAAAACACTGAAAAATCACTGAGGTGTATGAGGATTTATTTATTTACATATTTTTTTTTTTTATTTTTTATATAAATATGTTTTCACCTCTTCATTTTTACCTTTGTTTTTAATTTAACGATAATTTTAAAAAATACCAGCCTTTGAGACGGATTTTGAATACCTAGCAATGCAAGCAAAAGGCATAAAACATATGCTTGATTGTAGAACCATTTGTCCTTTAAACTTGGCTTCGCCGAACGTTTGTATTACGACCTACGTCGGTGTCTACTGCAGATTTTAAATTATTCAAAACAATATTTCATAGTTTTTTTTACTCTTACAAATACATTTGCGAACGGACCGTGTCTGCTCTCCTATTTAACCCAAGCGACTTAATTAACATGAAATTTCTATGGTTTCAGACAGAAGGAATAAGATGTATTTTTATAGTTAAAGTTAAATTTGATTGAGTGATGAGTTACATCTTGAATACATAGATCGGCAAAGGCATTTTCAATATAAATACCAAAGGAATCTCATAAAAGACATTATACGCAATCATAAGCAATCTGTGACGTTCTCGTATACCAACTATATCCACATGAATACCTGGATAGGTACAAATCGCGGCTATCAAGTCAAGTCAAGTCAAGCGGACTTAAATCTCAATGTGGTAGTGTTTACTTCATAGATATAACGAATACTGCGGAGGTAAAAGCATAACATTTGCCGATTGGAAACACAACACTAGACTGCGGCTGTTTTCTCATGCTTCCCTCAAACCCGAGTGATTGCTCATAAAATATTATAGAAGAAACAATATACATAAATATATATATATGTATCAACTTTATAACGAATTGCAAGCTTAACCATATTTTACAGCCCGTATGGCAAGCACTTATTAACTTTGTAGACATTCATGCAATATCGAGATAGACCTATCTTTTACTTTACCAATCGATTCAGAATCGATTCAAAAATGGATTTAAACACTTTTCAATTTATCCTACAGATTACAATTTTTCGAATTCTGTCACTGAAACTTTAGACGACAAAATGTTTTGCCTTTCTGACAGTCGTTATTGAAAATGGATTGGATCGGACTATTTTTGCGATCACGTTCCGCATGAAGCTGTATTTTAAAAAATTCATTAAAAGAAAATTCCTGTTTTTCATATTTCTCAAAAATACTCGGTGAAAAAAAGTTACTTGATGTTTTTTAGCATAATGAAACCATATTTTGAACTTCCCCCCACATAGACTTTAAAGTAAGCCTCTATTTTATAAAGCAGCAAAATCTCATGTTTGGGGTTTCGTGTTTTAAAACTTTAGTGCAAAACAGTAATTTGACATAGAAGTTCACTATGGAAAGTCTGCACGACACGGGTATACTTTTCAGAATTCTCTCTGTATATGCGTTCTCATGAGAGGTAAGCCCTTATAAAGGCTGACCAGATGTAGCTTATCATATTTTAAAGAGAAAACAAATGAAGAATTACATTAAGCGATGGTATTGTAATGCAAACTAAGATTCAATCTTGCCTGACTATAACGTTTTAATTTATTTTAATTTTAATTACTAAGAAAATCGTTCATTGTTTTAAAAAACATTTTTCTTCTATATACAATCCGGAGGTACATACATATGTAATAATTTATTGAACATTGTTTTGATTGTTGCTAAGGGCCTCATGATCCCAATGTTTTCTTAAACTTTCACTGTGGATATGAAGATATATTTTATTTACGAAATATGCCATATTAAATGTTGAAGGAAACAATAAAAGCATCATTTCTTTTTTTTGTTAAATGCATAATATTGTGCTTTCGACTGTGAAAAATCATGTTAAACCTATTGAAAATGTTTATAAAATTGAAAGTTTTCTAAAAAAAATTTGAATTCATTGGTTTGTAAAAACATGAGCGCACTTCTAGGTTCCACTAATTTTATCATTTTTTTTTTTTTTTTTTTTTTTTTTTTTTTATACTTAGCACAATAAAATGAGCCAAGAAAACCGCATGTCTCTTAAGACATTTCTCAAGTGTTACGCAATTTCAAACCAAAGCAAATTCATTTGCTTATATGCAAATCTTCGTCTCATGTTGATATTTTATATATTTAAACATTTTTAAAGAAAATAAATGTTGATTGTGCGTGCAACGCCGTTAGCGCTTGAGTAATATTGTCATTGCAATGATTATTCGAAAATCCCGCTGACAGTATAGTATTCAAGAATCACACACTTCTCATCATTGCTTGTTAAAACAAATTGGTCCCCTGTCGGAAGTTTTTTTTACTTTTTAGATTTACTCTTGAAATTGAACGGGAATTATTTGACTCTTTGCTCTTCAAATAAATTCAAAGAAAACAATCAAATACTGTAACATCAACGATAAGATGATCAATAAGAGTATGATCTCTCGTATTGTTTTTTATTTATTATTTTTTTCACATTTCAGATAAAACTATTCTTTGATTCATGTTACATGCATTGTCCTGCAGAAAGAAGACATACATACGTGGGATCGATTAGTTTCTAATTCTGCTTTCCCAATTCTTTGAGCATAACGCTATATGGTATGAAAATTTTTTGGAGAAAAAGAGAAAGAAACGATCGGAAGATTGAAAGGAAAAGACCAAAATCACTCTTTTTCCTTCACTCGAAGACTGAAACAGTTTTAACCAGCATTGCAAATGCGAGGCATCGCCTCAAATTTAAACATTTGAATAAGTTAGTTACTTATGCAATAGTAAAAAGCTACTTGAAGCGATAGATAAGCTGCACAGAAATATCCGGACTTTGCCCACTTTCAAATAAAACCGCTCATATGGTTTTTCAAATATTTCAATCAAACAACAATGTTTTTTGAAAGTATTTTAGAAAAATATTTTAAAAAAATTTTAGATTTAGTGAAACTACCTCGAATTGCTTGCGGTACAAAGGTGTATTAACTTTGTACGAATGTGTGCAACACACAGGCGTACATGAGATAGACCCACTTTTTATTATACCGCGTCATTCAGAAAGTGATTCGGAACTTTGTCTTGCCCTCTGTGTGACTGTCTGGTTCTTTATGCTCAATTTACAGATCAAAATTTTTAAAATATTTTCATTAAATTTGTTTCAAAGAACGAACGCTATTGAAAATAATTTGGAGCGACGGCTCCCCATGTAAATCTTTATTTTGAAAAATCATTATATGAACAACTGTATTAAACAAATTCGTGTAGGGTTCTGCACTGTCGGTCACGTTCCGCAACAGTGTTTTCAAACGCTTAAAATTTTAAAATGTTTAATCAAATTATATCGAGTAAAATCGCGTGAAATCTATGCGGAATTTATAGCTATTTCAAGTCAATATTTCAAAACAACTAACTCCAATCGAAATTTGATCAAAATTCCTTATGCACATTTCTAGTTGAGCGAACCTAAATGAACTCATCAACAATGAGCATAACTTGATTATGGATTGAAATGGAAACTTAAATTAATAGGTGCTTTAAATTTATTTATTCACGATTAATATCTGCAACTATGCGTATGATTTTGAAACAATATATAGCACTCATACGCTTCGAGTGTCTGCGTATCAAACACAGTAAATATTTTTTCTTTCTGTTAAGCCTGAAGAGAAAAATTGCTAAACAGTAGACAACACAATACCGTGTGTGTGTGTGTGTGTGTATCTACAAGTGTATTTATGTTCGTATGTATTTTCTTTCGTACTTGTTTGCTCCTTTCCGCGGTAGTTCTTCATCAACAAGCAAATATCGTCACAATAATAAACAAATATCCTCATTTTTAATCTACACCTTTCTTTAGAAATTTTCTCTTTTTTTTTTTCTTCTTTCTCTTCAATGCCCTTAAGCGGACACAGAAAATTATTTTATCAATTTGATTATCAACGAATTAAGTTGTTTATAAACTGATTTGTATGTCAATATAATATATATTTATATATATGTGCACATATATACACATCATATATATATATATATAAATATATATATATAAACATATATATATAAACATATAGATGTATATATATGTATACATATCACGTTCCACACATGCACGCACAAACTTCTAAGTATATGAAATAAATGCAAGTTGCTCTTTGTTTCGATATCTCTCACTTTCTGTCTTTCGCTTTCTCTTTCTCATTCAGACTTATTGCGTTTTGTTTACAATGCAATCACTTAGATTTCATTGCTTGATTGAGTTTCATTTAAACAGTCTGTTGCATTAATAGTAGTTGACTGCAATTTTGCTGTTGACTTCACCTTTGGGTTTTCTGTTTGTGCTTTTATTGCTACAAAAATTAAAAATAAAACACACGAAAAGGAAATAGTTTAACACTTCCCTACATCGATATGTATGGGGATAATTTAATTTGGATTTTTTTCCCGTTTTTTTTTTTTTCACTTGTATTTTAACAGATTTTTATTTTCATTTTCTTCTTTCCTTCCATTATTTACTTTATCCAAGCACTTAATCAATCAAAGCAAATTTCAACTGGCTTTGCACTTACAAGAGAAGAAACAAGAAATTAATTATCAAAGATTAGAGATTTTAAAATAAACTTTAAAATATAAAATGTTTGCGTTAATTTGGCCAGTGAGAAATACCAGTGCATGTAACGATTAAATTCTATGATTTTGACATTTCTCTACATAAAGAAACAGCTTTCTATTTAATATTATTGAATTATTCAGCGCACGCCGATGCTAATCAAGGAGTGCTCAAAATTGCATTTTCGACCTACATTACTTTTGTTGTTTAATTTGAAGAAACTTGCTACCGGAGCCCATCAAATGCTATTACAAGCTTATGGTGATGCCGCTCCATCATACCCTATTTGTTGATTTTGGTTTCAAGAGGTAAAAAGTGATGATTTTGATGTGAATGATAGAACTAAAGAAGATTAGAGAACCAAAGTAGTTCAAGTGCCGTGAATTGCAAGGCTTATTCGCCGAAAACCCAGCTTAAACTCTCGAAAAACTTTCAAATAGCTTAGCACTTGACGAACCAAGTGTTCCTAGACGTTTATATGCGATATGAGAAGTCCAAAAGGAAGGAAAACGGTTACTTCGCTATAAAAGGCTATATACAACCGTTTCAGCATGGTTTGGCTTGCATGCGGTTCAGCAAAGTTGAAGAAAGGCGAAAATAGGTCGATGGTTGAATCGCTGCCAAACCAATACCGTTCTTTCGACACGATGTCGACATATGTCCAGAAAGGTGGGAAAAACTTGTAGAAAACGATGGAAAATATTATGATCAATAAACATAGTAGAAGTTTTTCCTAATAAATGCCATTTCTAGGTGAAAAAGTGGCCAAAATTAACGCGAACACCTAATACATTATTTGTTATCAGTAAAACTGTTTGTAGTTTATATTGCAATTATTCAGATAATGCAAATGTATGCAAATTTTACAATTTTTGTATAAATCGCTGGTAATAAAAAATATTTATAGATTAGAAAATTATAGATGACGTAAAGCAATATAGCAAATGGTATATCATGTATTAAAGGGATTTACGAGAACGAGATATCATGAATCCCTAGACTTACCCACAAATCAATTGGTAATCACTGAATTTTATTTTAGAAAACATAACTGAACAAAAAATTGCAAGCATGATTTATTGAATAGAATATCAAGATTTGGTTATTGATTCATTTTTGTCGAAGGCAGCCATTTCCAGGGATTAACCTCAGAGAATTAAACTCGATTAATCCATCATGAGTGTTTGTTTATCTTTCGTTTTTTTTTTTATTAAAGCTAGTACGTGATATTAGATGAAGGCTGTTCTTCTTATCTATCGGCTATCTATGCTCTATTGCCAAGAAAGAAAAAAGAAACAAAAAAGTATACTGAATAGTCCTTATTTTTGGTACTTGTAATAAGCGTTACTTCCACTTTCAAATTATTGATTGCTTCAGATAAAACGAAAAGGTTTTGCCAAACTCATCAAAACATCAGTGCATTACTACTTAATGTAAGCAAAACACAATAAATTTATTGTTATCGAGAAGCAGGCAAAAAAATTACCTTCGGCTGTGAACGAATTTTTTACATCTTCTCACTTTATGGGCAAGCGAATGGACTTACGTGGTCAGATCAATTCAGAACTTGCCACTAATCAAGGGCGTATACAACTTGTCGTATCCCTGAAACTTCCATCTGGCTATCGGAAATGTTTTAACAAAGACAACATACGCACAAATTGACGATTCTGCATATAGAATGTTCTAAGTAATACGCCTAGAAGCTGCATTTGCAGTTCTAAGTAAGACATGCGGGCTTAATGATACGTATAAAAACAGCAATGAGAACAAAAATCTGCATCCTTTGTATTTTTCTACAGGAACTTACCTTACTAGACCGAAAACTAGGCTGAGTGAGCACTCAAGCTGTGGCCTAATGAGCAAACAACAAATTGCTAGTGATGCTCAATAAAATTTGAACGATAACGGCGTCGAATGGGGTGATTTCTTAGAAAATCCAACAGAGATCCGAAATTTTGCCTGTGAACGACGGATTCCTGGCCTGCCTTTTCGCTTTTTAAAAACAATAAGCCACAGAAGGCGCCATTGTTTGATGTAATTATCAACAAGCGAAGCTGTTATTGGTTTTTGTACGAAAAACTTTGGAAAGAGCAGATTCCTTGGCACACACTTATCATTCAACCTGTATTTCATTTTACTCACCGATTTTTTATCGTCTTTCCGGACTATGATGATTTCGATGTTGTAAAACTGTTGGAATTTTTCATTAAAAACAAACCTGAACCTGAACATTTTCATTCTTACAGCACAATATCGTACGATTGGTTATCGTATTTCCACACTTTATACGTTACATATATGCTTTACATCTGTCAGCTTTTGAGCGGTAGTCTACACTCAAATGCTACCATGCTTTTCATATATCTCGTCTTAAGGAATTATAAGTTTATATCGTCAATTAAGGAATAAATATGTCTTAAGCCTTGTAGATATTTCCCTGACAACTATCCGAGCAAGTATAGGGTACCCCAGAATTCATGCAGAAACAGATTTTTAAAATAAGCCCAGGGCTTATAATTCAAAATTGTATTTTGTGTTTATCTACCACCAAAGAAAGAGGGTGTACTCAATTTATCATAGGGTTTGCAAGACCCAAAAGGAAACTTCGGAGACCCTGTAAGTTACATATACTCGTGATCAGCGCGAAATTCTTGTTTAAAAGAATTATCTGCAACGAGCGATGCAGAAGAGAAGGAAAAAGAAAACAAATCTTCTCGATTTATCCATATTTAGTAGCCTTCTGCTCGCTTGCAATTACTTAGCAATGTGTTGAGTGTCTAGGAATCTCTTTAAACTACTTAAACATTTCTCTCTCACTGTTGATTGCATTTGATGTCCTACAGGTTTATAGGTCTTTATAAACCCTTATGTATCAATTAACAAAATGACAACGTATTTGCTGTACAAACGGCAAAACGTTTAGTAACATAAACATTTTTTTGCCTAAAAAAGAAGTTGTGTTATACAAAAAGAAGAGAAAAAAAAAACTGCAACAAAAACAAAGAAGAAAATCGAGCTAATTTGGAACGGCGTCAAATAATGCTATACATATATATATATATTAGTTAAGGCAAACCTTACATAGCAGCGGCAGTGGTAGCAATAGTAATAGTAGTAGTCGTAGTTGTACGTGTTGCCAACATGACGGCCATATGCCGACTTCCGTGTCCTAAAACAAGAGCAACAACAACAGAAATGAACTAACAAACACATGCATATAAAAGCTAACTGATATTAGCCTGTTATTGCCGTTACTTTTTTGAAAGTTTTTCTCTTTATTTTATTTTTGTAGATTTTTGGCGCCAATAAGCCATTTTGTTAATTTGCTGCATTTATCAACCAGCAAAGACTACATTGAAAATGAAATACAAATTAAAATAAAAAATAAAAACAAACTTACAAAAAAAGAATACGAAAAAAAGTTCAACTAACACAGACTTTTGTGAAATTTTTATGCTCACCATCGATAGTTGAGGATATGCTGGATTATTGCAGTTAGAAATGGGCGTGAGAGATCTCAATAAAATATATCAGTGAGTGACGGACTCTTAAGCAAGTCTGAATCGTTACCCGAATTCAAAGTAGTCGTCGTTTTCGCAGAAAACTCTTTCCTTCGACAAAACAACCGCCAAAACAAGAAAGGACGCGAAAAATATCAAAATATTCGCATATGTATATTAATAGACCGTTAAGAGATGTTATTAACAAATAAACAAAATCGTTCTTTCGCAACGTAATCGTGTCAAAGGTACAAATACGCCCTATTGAGCGACAGACGGATTCAACAGGAACCGGTCTAACTTGATAGGTATTCAAGGTTCGTTCCAATGCGCTTATAATTTTCTTATTTGTTTTCGAGCGGCGCGTATGTAGAGAAAAGCCAACATATAGCTGCAAACATATAATGAAAATGCATATATTTTGTCACACTTTTCTTTACTGCAATTTTACATTTAATTTGTAACATTTTTGTTTCTCTCCAGCAACAGCAAAGTCGTGCAAATTGTATAAATTAGAAAAGTGAGAATTTATTGCAAATATTTTACAGTGGAAAAGTTTACCTCCTCTTCTCTCTCGTTATTATTCTTATATGTTTCTGTTTTCCTCGCAAAGTGTTAAGTAAATAATGCGAAAAGAATGGCAAACGAATCCTGGTTTTCGTTTTTTTTTCCTTCTTTTCCAGCAATTTTCATCTAATAGCCTACCTCTGATTTTTTTTTTTTCTTGCTTTGAAATGATTTATGTCTCACTTCAATTTTGGTTTTTTTTTTTTTTGTTTTACGCTAACTTTCACACATAATTTCAACATAAAAGCTCCTTTCAACACATGTACGTGTCCTTTCATTTTACTGCAATTTTCTGCAAGATTTAAAATTGTCTGCAATTCTACCCCTTGATGATATTCGTTTGCATCTCTAGCATACACAATCCAACACAACACTTCACAACTCGCATTAATTCCTTACAATACTGGATTTTCTGGATTTTCTTTCATTCCTTTATAGAGTGAAATTTTCTTGAAAATAATTTCTTACATTTGCGGCAATAGATTTCATTTATTTTATTAAACTACGTTTCAGGGAGACTCTTCCCAACATTGATTAAATGAAATGTATGCATTTATCATAAGATGTACTCATAAATGCAAATAAGCGAGTCCCAAAGCACTTAAAATAAAAATAATTTTTTTGCACATGAAAGAAAAATAGAATTCATGTGAATGCCAAAGGAGAAGTTAGAGAAGTCGTATATAATCGCATAACTATTTAGTTGAGTTATTCAATTGTGACTTAGTAAACAATTCTGTTATAAATCGTTCTCAGAAGAATTGTATTGAAGTTTTCGATTTGTTTGCCCAATTTTAGATACTTCACAAATGTGGTTGCCTTGGCGGCAATTACGGACCAGGACCGTTTTCGAGCTCATTCCATTGAATAAATGGCCTTCACCTTTACCCATTTCCATACTCGTCTCTCCTATGATAACTCTCCTTAAAGTTCTATCTTCCTTTCTTACCGTACCCATAACCCTTTATATATTATTTCTTTGTTATCTAACCCACATAACTATTTTTCTGCATCCCTATGGCTAGATGTTTCTACATTAATGCTCCCCCTTCCCTAGCTCTCTACCGGACCATCATTTTCTTTTCCAAGCATATATTTCCCCTTATAATCATGTCTGCCCATCTTGTCGTATCAGTATCTTTCTCCCATCCTGTCTGGCTTTGTCTTCTATTACTCAATTTATATATCTACATCCGTATCAACTGATAGTGCTATGATACTATTTTTTATTCGGCCTATACCCATACCCGAATATTACCCATCTCCCGTATCGAACAAGCACTCTCGCCTGCCTCCAAATTCGTATGTTTTTCTAATAATCGCCGTATTTTTCTGTTCCTTTGTTATATGACTTGTAATTGTTCCTCTCGAACCGTGATCCACTTTCCCAAATGCACAAGTGGCTTTATATATCTACCCTTCTATCTTAAAATTCCTCTGTGTCTGTTAATAACATACTCGTTTAAATATTTGCTTATTTTTCTAGTTCAAATTCTTTTTCGTCAATTGTTTTCCTTAGCGAGTCTCAAACATTTTCCCCATCTCCTATTTATTTAACTTCCTTCCCATTTCACCCTTATATGCACCTAACCTTAAACGACTTTTTCCGGATATTACTCAATTTATTTTTAACTTCTCTCTCTACTTTTCCCCTCTTAACTTCCTACAAGCACCTTATCCAACTATGGTCGTATTGTCCTAAATGTTTATATCGAAATTGTTGACATTGAGGTCAATTGTCAAAGCAAAACAGCAGATTATAATTGTTTGCGGCAGCATTTTACTTTGTAACCTTAAAAGGCCTTAAGCCTATTTCGTGGTATTCCATTGTTTATGTAAATACCGAAGTGGGCACGCAAACTTTAAGATTTGCTAGGTTAAACATAACATATATTTTATAAGAGATTTTGTTTGTGTTTAACTTTAAAATCCAGGTGTAAAAAACTTCACCTCTTCTACGCAGTATAACTTAACATTTATGTTACGAAATAGTTTAAGTAAATAACAATCCTAGCATTATAAGGATAAATAAATTCACGTGCACGTACACACATACATACATACATACACAGACACACGGACACAGGGGCACAACGCTTGCAATATATATAACAGTAGCTTTATATGTTAGGGTTTCGACGCGCAAAGCAGGATGGATTGGTATGAATAGGTGTATATATATATATGTATACGTGTGTGTGTATGTGCGTGTATGTACTTGTAAGACCGGGCTTAATTTAAATATAGGTAAATATGCCCATATGTTGTGGTGGCTGTTGTTTTTATAGTTTAGGTTACTATTGTTTGTTAGTTTTAATAGCAGCAGCATGTGTGATAATAGTCATAAACAGACCTCTAAGCGCCTACAAGTTAGCAAATATATATGTATATATATATATATATATATATATATATATATATGTATATATAAGTGTGTGTGTGTACGCGTATATATCCATAAATATAATCACAATCTTTGGCTCTGCACAAATTAAAGACCCCCAAAAGCACATATTGTATACCGCAAAACAATACTATGCCGTAACAGCAACCATAACAAACCCAACAAAAGCACTTTAGTAACCATTGTGTTGGAAATCAAATGAAAATAATTCTTAAAGTTTAACATACTCGATTAACTTTTTATTCAACAACACCGATCTACTGCACATATCTTTGCTTTCCCCAGCCCTTAAACTCTTGAATACCGATAGAAAAACGAAAACACAATACCAGTAAACTGACTTTTGTAGTGATACTTACTAAAGGCGTGAATGTACGTGCTCATATGTGTGCTTCATATGTGTGGAAATATATATACATATAAATATATATATACATATATATTTGCCATATAAGTAGACCTAAGGAAAAAACTTTGAATTCAACGGACTACAATCAACTTTAATTGCCATCATAATAAACCCTACAAGGTAGATATACATGCTTCTACAAAATAAAGGACCCCAATAGCACCCAAACATTTATATAGCAAATACACCCAAGTAAAAAACAAAAAAAAAAAAAAAGACAAACAAATACAATAAGAAACCAACAACTATTAGGCAAAAGTTTATTAACAAAATTAATTATGAGCATTAAGTCAGGTAAAACAAAAACACACCCAACTAAACGTGCATGAAGTGCCTGACGAGCTCATAATACATACAAGCACAATACGTTCGTACGTGTACTTCCATATGTGCGGGAATTTGTGGTCCCTTCCTCTTCTTATTCAACACGAACAAGTTTTTCGGTTTGATTGTTATTATGCTGCAGGTAGGTCAATAATTTCTTGATCAACTCAAGTACATTTATTGTTACGTACGTGGATGTACCTAAAAAGGTAGTTATTCCTATTTTTTTTTTCCTTTTTTGTTATACAAAATTTTTATAGTTCAAGTTTATTCTTCTTCGCTTAAGAGCCGTATGGGAGAATTCTGCAAAAAAAAAAAAAAAAAAAAAAAAAAAAAAAAAATAAATAGAAAAATAAAATTTTATCTAAACAATGAATATAAACTTAAGTTCTAGTATTCCAATTTTTGTTGTTCTTGTTCTTGCTCTACTTTTCTAATTGGATTTATTGCAAATATTATTTTAACCACTTAACTGGAATTGAAATCGAAATTTATTAATAAAGCTCGATGTTCAATATTGCTGAAGAAAAGAATGTAATGTCAAGTACTATTACGAATAAATAAATTAAAAACACTTAGCGCGAGTGACTCTATTTATCGTAATTGAAATTTATTAATCTCTGCCAATAGTATAATAACTAGTACAATAATAATGGATTGAATTTTATCTCATTCATCAATAATTTCGAAAAAAAATTATTTAACCGTTGGCATCAACGGCGCTTATCTTTGTAATCAAATAATATGTAACTTTTTTTTTTTGATGAATTCTCATTCTAAAAATCTTAGTTAAAGATGAAGTAGATTTAGTTAAATTTTACTTTCTTATATTTTAAGTAAACAAACAAATCTTTGGCGGAAAAAATATGCACCTTAGAAGTAGGCATCAACAGTGATTACATTCAGAGCCTAGTAGTAGGCAATGTTTTCTTGCTCCTTTTTTATTTCATTTTCGAATCTTTTTCCTTAATACTAATTTTGAAACTTTCTTAAATATTCTCTGGCCATCGTGGCCATAGTGAGTGGACTACTCTAAATTGCTCGGGCTAATTGGTCTAGGATATATATATATATATATACAAATATATTATAATTATACCCACTACTGAAGGATGGGCCATACACTCATTTTCCCATAATCGTTGCAACATCCAAAAGGAAGCTTTAGAGACTCTATAAATACATGGTTTTGATCAGCGTGAAATTCTAAATCGATTATCCCTTGTCTATCCGTCTGATAGTCCGTGTGCTATGTGTTATTGGCCTTGTCGCCCGGTCCCAGATAGAAGTGAAGATATCACTTTGAATTTTGATAGAAACATTGGAAGTTTCTGCACGCATGTTGGTATTGAAAACAAGCCAAATTGGTCAAAATACGCGCCCACTGTAAAGCGTCAAGTGCACGCTGCTCCGTTTCTCTGAGGAAAAATGTTGTAAGCTTTTGCTCATTACTCACAAATTATAAAAGATGGAAGGCTGAAATTATCTACATTCACTTTACGAAAAACTCTACTATTTATGTACAAAAATCGAAAAAATCAGCCGTAGCCACAAAAAGTTACAAACGATAAAAATGGGTTAATTCTAAAATAAATATGGTGAACACCACGGTGGTGATGGGGTAATGTTTCCTTTACAATACCAGCGATATGGATATCAAATAAAAGAACTTGGAAAGTAAAATGCGAAAAGAAAGCGCTTCTTAGATTAAGCCCATCTCGGTTTTTACACGGTTTTGTTGCCTACTAGTTGACTAAAATAACTCCATTTCCGTATTCCACAATTTCACTTGATTTAACAAGTTTGCAAGGGTCTTAAAATTGCGTGTTCAACACATACAAAGAATGTGAATTTTAAGAATATAACAGAACTCTTCATGGAAAATTCTATTTTTTGTTGATTGCCATCTTGCTCAATATGATTATCTTATGCTATTTACTGCATGTGATGCTTATCACATATACCATGATTTCTTCATATGGTAGCGTGAAGAAAGAGTATGACGGCTTAATTGTCTTCGATTATTGTGGCGTGGTGCGTTATGCGTCTTTTGTCCGATGATGTTTAGCTGAACTAAAAACAGATGATTCTTTTTTTTTTTTTTTTTAACACGATAATGCACATTTTCTCACGACATTGATTATTTAAGATCCTTTAATCTTATTTCGTTTGACTTTTTCAGAGGAAATTCATTTCGTTTTATTGACTTAACTGTTCACAATACATAAAAGCCAAAGAAGCTTTCATGAATCACGGCTTTGACTCAATTAAAACGATAGTTTGAAATCCAAAAATAGTCCGTGTTAAGAAACAGAGATGCCGGTTAGGATACGGCCTGGCCGAGCGGTTTAAATGAGAAAGTCTTGCTATTTTTTGATCACAGCATTATTAAGTGCTTGCAAAAATGTTGGCAATTTCTCTACTTGAAAAACATTTGTTAAGAACAATGCGTATTAATCAAAATATTTGCCATCATTGTCTGCACCATTTTACCATATTTTTGCAAACATGGTGATATCGTTTTGAAAGAACTTACATTGATTTCGTAGCGATCCAATGATCGCCCCATTTTCGTACTTCTTCAACTTTGCGAAGCCATGCCATGCCGCTTCGACCTAAATAAGTGGTATTCAGAAGGCGTCATGTCTAGCGGATACGCTGGATGTGGTACAACTTCCTATTCGAATTTGTGTAGCCGCCATATTAGTTGCTATTGCTGGTCTTTTTACACCATTCACTTTGTGCAATTAACGTCGCCAAGCATCTACAATAACGGTGTCATTCAGTTCAGGGTATAGGAGATCGTAATGCACAACAAACTGCTGATCTCACTATATCCACAGCAAAACCTTATGGCAATGAACAATTCGCTTCGGTATCTATACGGATGGCTCTCCTGAAGTAACCTATGATTTTTTGGGATTGAGATTATCACAGTAGATCTGCTTTTCGTCGCCAGTCACAATACACGACAGAAAACTCTTCTTTTTTTGCATGGCAAACAGTGAAATGGCATTCTCAACCAATTCGCCGGTTAACCATTTTCCCTGCTTTTGGATCTTTCCCATCATATGTCAACGTGTAGAAACTATTCAGTTAAGCTAAGTCTGTCGAAGTCGCAGGCTCAAATTTTGGCAAGCACCTAATAGTATCAACAGTAGTAGCAGTATTTACGTATTTGTATGTTTATACCCTACTCACTCTTGTATTTTTATAAAATAGGTCGTAACATAGTAGATGTACTGGAAAGTGTATCTAGAGTGAATTTTAAAGCTTATTTAGTAGAGTATTTCATTTACATTGAAAAGATTTTTCAGCAAATCAATTTAAATTGATTAAATTTTATTTATTAATATATATATATATATATTTATTATATAGTATAATTTATTAAAAAAAATTATTATATGAATATTTTTAGTATAGTTTATAAAAATAATAATTATTATTATATTTGATTAGTGTCGTAAGAGAATATTGAAATAATTGAAATATTATTAATTGATAGGAAAATTTATTTTATTGTTTTTTTTTTAAGTAATAAATTTTAATTATCAGTTGCGTTGCGAGAATACACTAAGCTTGTACGGATTTAAGCCATACCCAGAAGCGATTAAGATAAACCGACGTTCTACTATACCAAGCTTGTCTGTCCGTCTTGTTTTCTCGTATTAAGCTTACAGTGTACAAACAATTCAAGGAGTGATTTTAGTATTTTTACTTGTTTTAATTGTATTCTTATGAAAACGATAGCTTGCTATAGAAAAATACAACAGATAACTAACAGCCTTTGCTCTTAATTATATTATAGCTAATTGATGGACATTTACACTAAAAAAAAAAAAAAGAAAAGAAAAAGAAAAAAGAGAAAGAGAAAGAAAATACAAAAACATTACATTAATTATGTCTTTCTTACGCAATATCTACGTCATAAAAGCGGAGTCCTGTGTACGTCCTTCCATGCTAAGTTCAAAGAATCACCAATTAACATTTGATTGGAGCAAGAGTGATAGAAAAAATGAAAGCAAAGTCAAATGTTACTTCTTTTATGGCTAATAGAGAGGACTATCGGAGTTTTTTAAATTTTCGAACTAATACATCTCAAGATTCATTAAAAGCTTGAAGCTAACAGCTTTTCGCATAGTTTACAAAAATGACCTACACGGCCATTGGGAATTTTTCTTTTAATTACAAATCCATCCGCCTTTTCCTTTAGAATTTTATCATTTATTGTTGCACGTCAGCATTGTTATATATAATCATTTCAATCGTTTACCCAGGCAAGTTTATATTTTATAAAAGAAAATTTATGAAAAGTGTGTACAACTTCTTGCTTTCATTCCTTTATTAAAGTTTGAAAGTTTGCTAAGAAAAAAAATATATAAATTTATATGAAAAGAAAACTTATTTTGCGATGATAAATAATACCTTTGAGAAACAGTTGCAAACAAGGATAGATTTCTGAATGTTGTTTTCCTTATTTATTATGTCTTTGATTCCATACTACTCTTCGTTAACCTTAATAACATCACAGAATACATTTTCTTTTGCCACTTTCAAGACAACTAAGTACAAAGTTAAACATTGCAAATATTGATGCGTACATACATTATGTCTACCCAACTATATTATATTTCTAAGCCGAATACGAATATGATTATCTTCGCGTATATGATCCTAGAAGGTTGATTGAAAAAAAAAAGGTTTCCTCTTTACTTTGTTTTTCCTTTTTTGGTTTAGTGCTTTATTTGCCTTCGCCTTGACACTTAACATGATTGAATTATGAAGTTTTTCTACATTAATTTGTTGTTACTGCTTCGTTTACACTCTAGTCTCATAGCGTTTTTGAATAATGATTGTGTTTTTGGAGCAAATATTTTTCCGTATCTCTCTTGTGTGTAAATGGACACACTTGGACTTGGCAAAGAGAGAAAAAGAAAATATTAACTAACAAACTAAATTGAATATGAAATATTTTGTTCCATGTCTGTTTAATATAAACAATCGTTCTAATCTCTTTCAAGAAATAGTTCGATAAAATATTATTACCAAAGTTTTCATCTTACACTTAATAGGGAAAATCAATAAAAAATTGCCACATTTTCACTTACACAATTTCGCTACGATTTTCGTCTTTGTAGAACGTATTATTCCTTTTGGTCAATTAATAGGATGTTTCAAAAAGAAATTATGATTAATCTTGAAAAATATTAATGTCATCGGCAATTATGGAAAAAGATCACAAATCAAAAATGGGTTTCACATAAACAATTTTAAATAAAATTATAGACGAGTCAATTAAATACCATACAATACATGGTGAGATTTATGGGAGATGGTCAAACAAAATTGTTCGATTCATTACGTTTGCGACTGAAGTTTGCTTTCGGACCCCAAAATTCCAGTTTACCAAAGCTCATTAAGATATCTGGGAAGTTGCGATTATGTGGATAAAACACGAACATACATAGACCAACATGTAATGGGCAGGCGGACAGCTACGCCCAAGTTAGTCAGAAAATAATTTAAATGTGAAGAGAAGAGAAAAAATTTTTGACTGCCCCAAGACTTTCTAAATCTTCTATAAAAATGCAAAGAGTTAACATACCTCCGTGTACACCAAGTTAGGTAGAGTTAAGACTGCTCAGATCCACGTGACCTTAAAGTGCTACTCATGTGTAGATCATTTCGAGAAACCGTTTTGATGATTTTCTCATACACTCTAGTAGCTCTACTCGACGAAGCATAGGGATCCATAGAATCTTTCTGCAACCATTTCAACTTTTAGTTATGTGTTTATATAAAAATAGCGACTTCGTTTTCCGTATGTTTTTGCATATTTCACTTTCATTATATCCACCACCAAAGGATGAGGAGTATGTTCATTTTTGTCCCAGAAAGAAGCTGCAGAGATCCCGTAAAGATTACCTTATTAGTTTACATTTTATATTCTTCCTTCTAGACAAGTTTGTACTTGGCAAAAACATTGAAAGTTCTTGCACGCCGATTGGTACTGAAAATGGGCCTAATCGGTAGAAAGACATGCCTGCAATACCACGTAAACTGAGAACAGCTCCGGAAGGAAGAGAGAATTAGTTTTTCGCTTAATACTTATAACCTACAGCAGATAAACCTACAAAAATTTGAACGTATATTCCATAGGCGATTCTAAATATTTGTACGAAGTTAGTTAGTTTGTCTATCTATTTGTCCGTCTTCCCAACGCATTCTCCCCTTTGCAAAAAAGTACCGAAAAGCGGTCAAAGGACACGCCTAAGCAGCAAGCACTATGAACACTTTTGCTTTCCGTGTTTTTTGCTTTTTACCTATAATAAAAATACACCATACAAATTTCCACATTTATTCTGAAAATAGAAAATGTCAACCGCGCCCGTCCAATGTTGTAAACTGTGAAAATTTAGTTTTTGACCTTGATATGAATAATAATAACAATATTATGTAAGTAAGAAATATTATGTTAAAAAAGAAATTTTAAAACTTCCGCAATACATTGAATTTGATTTGATTTGATTGATTTTTAATAGAATATATAATCGAATAGCATTCTTTCGACTCCTTCAAACAAGCATCAGGGACACCTCTAGGCGACCAAGCTTGAGTTTAATGAACAAAAAAATTTTAATAAAAAAACAACACATGTTTCACATGTTATTCACCTTCCGCAAATATGCAAGTCCTTAAATCCAGTACACATCTATTTAAAAAACTGCAAGTTATACTCTTATTACCCAACTGCAACATGCCGCAAATCGGCCTATACTCGGACGTGCAAGAAGACATGCAATCGGTCTTCAAGAAACCAAGAGACACTAAATGCACACTAAAAGCCACAAGCATTAAATAAGTCATACGGATGATGAACATTGTCACAAACTATAATCAGTTAATAATTTCGTTTTTATATTAGAAAATAATAACTGAGTTTTTTTATTTTTAAACGTCTTAACAGATGCCAATCACGGGGAATTGTTCAACTGAAATGCGAGCACATACAAGAGTAGATCAACTTTTCAATTGATTTCATTTATTCGCATTATTTTTTGATTAATTTGTTTTGCAAAGGTTAGAAAACATATTTCTTTTTCTGCGTAATAAAATCAAAAAAACATAAGTGAAACAAATGTGTCTGTCCTATATACCCGTATGTTTTATGTATGTTTCCCATACTTAGTAACGAACAATAATGTTCAAATCTAATAAGCGAAGCTGGCCGCAAGCTGCATATGGTTACTTGTACGGTGAGCACGATGTTAGATCGTGAGATGAAAGTCCACGTTTTGTCTTTGCTGTTCGTGTCTTTGCTAAGAACCAGCAATTCCAAATGTTTCCACAGCCAAATCGAACGTAAACAAATATTACACCTATCTCGTCTATATATAAACCTTCTCAACTCTCACCTGCATACCTTCATGCATAGAGAACATCCCCGCCTGATTCAAAGTGAAAACAAAACAAAAAAAGGAAAAGAAATATATAAATATATATACAGTCAAACCTGTTTTTGTGCGGTCTTTTTTATGCGCTTTTTTTTGTACGATTCTTTTTGCACGATTCTTTTTTTTGTGCGATTCTTTTTGTGCGATTCTTTTTTTGTGCGGTATATGAATATCGACACATTGAATTTCGCCGAGAGGTTAGGTCAATCTAAACTGTGTTGGCATCACTTTTTTTGCTATTAGTGTGTATGTACACATTGCAACAGCCAATTTCAATACATACTGCGCCATCTAATAACTTTAGTTAATTGCTGACCTTTTAACCATTAAAACAGGATTAATTTTATAGTGAGATTAAAGGTAAATTAATTGTTTTCCCTATATAGATATAGTTTTTTATGATTTTTATTTTATTTTTTGTCATAAGTACTCCCTTAAAATGAATAATCGTAACCAAAAAAAAAGTGAAAAGAAAGACAATTACATTAGAAACTAAAATTGCAATATTAACTGATCTTATTGAAATGATTGAGGAAGAAACCGTAAATGATAGTGACATTATCAATAACTTAACAGATCATGAAGACGGACAAGAAGAACCGGAGTCTATTACAGCGGATAAAATATATGCAGGGATCCAGCTTTGCAGCAAATTGGAAAAGCATTTTCTTAAAATAAATAACAATTCTCAAAGAAGTTTCAAATTCCAAAAAGAGCTTCGATTGTGTATATCTGGCTATCGCGACGTTTACAAACAGCTAACCAAACGACCGTCGTCGAAAAAACTTATCACCGACTACATGTTAACAAAAAATAAACCAACTGTAGTATCTTCAAGTGACGAAAGCGATTACGAACCAGTTCATCGCAAAAATATGCGCGTTTTGAACTACGACGAGTAGTATTGAATTATGTACATTTCACCTTGTTTAAAATTAGAAATTAAAATTTTTTTAAATGTTTCAATGTGTAATTTAATTATTTATTTTGTTTGGAAAGCACTTTCTTGCTATTTCGTGAAGCTTTGACATATTTTCTAAGTGTGACTTTTTTTATGCGGTTCCTCTCTACCGCATAAAAAAAATTTTCTTTAATATGCTGTGAAAAATTATTTCTTATAGTTATTTATGAAGTTTTTGAATATTTTTTTTGTGCGGTTTTTTTTCTGCGGTCTCTATCTACCGCACAAAAACAGGTTTGACTGTATAGATGGGTGTGTGTGCCAATTTTTTTTTTTTTATACCCTCCACTAAAGGATGGACTCGTTATGTTTTCTTTCATAATGAATGTAACACCCGAAAGGAAGCTTCAGAAACCCTATAAAGTATATATATTCTTGATCAAAATTCTGAATTGTTTCAGCAATGTCTACCCGTCTTGTTGTTTGTGTACTGTATGTTGTTGACACTCTCCTGGTCGCTAAAAGAAGACATCAGCTTCAAATTTGGTAGAAGCATTGAAATTTGGTATGAAAATGGACCAAATCAGTTGAAGAGGAAGCCGGCAGTGGCGCGTAAATTGAACGCAACTACGTATTTCTTAACAAAAATTTATGAATTTTTGCTCGTTACTCAGAAATCAAAAAGTTAAAAGGCTGATAGTTTCCACCTGCAAAAGGGGAAAAAATCGGCTATGGCCACATGAAGATGCCAGTGATAAAGCTTTATTTTTGCCATTTTCTTGAGGTTTTATGATTGTTTAAAACTATTTTGTACACTCCTCAAATGAAGATATATTACCCGCCTTAAGACGGGTTAATACTGCAGAGTTAGCCTAACAATTATACACCAATTGTATGGGCGTCAAAGTAGTTACTATTTAAGGAGCTCATACTTTAACGACTTCGTTCAATATACCATTAAACGCTCATTGACTTCCATTTCTTACAATTCATTGTTGGCGAGCTATATACATTCACGGAGACAGTGTGGAAACTTTTCTCTATAGTATAACGTCAACATTTGCAATTGTTATCCTTTACGGTCTTGTCTCCACTAAATAGTTTTCTGCGGACTCTTTGCTGGCAAATTGCATGCATCCATGAGCATGATGTGATTATTATTCTCTCTAGCGTAGTATCAATATCTGCAATTGTCTTTCTCTAGTGTTCCATTTTTCATAATTAATTTTCTGTGCTGTGGAAAGTCACATAATATAAATGCCACATAAACGAATAATCAATAATATAACGTCTCCTCAGCGTTACGATGAGCTATTGAATGAAGATGTGACTCAGGAAATGATTTAGATGAGCAATAATCGATTTACCCCATTTGTGTACTGAATCTAAGCCTAAGGCACATATTTTGTCTACAACTTTTCCTAGCAGTGAAACGGCAAGAAACAATCTGATTATTGTGAGAGTTGGGGTTACGTACGTACTATGTACTCTCGACATTCAGTTTTCCCCCTAAATATATTTAATGCCATATCGATGATAACGTTTCCTGTTCGATCTCATATTGAACTCATTTAACTTACTAATGTCAAACTAGCAAAGCCCAATGTGTAGTGATAAGATAAGGTATGGTCCGCTTTGGAATGGCTCAGCGCTTTCTTTCAATCTATTCGTGAACTCTTTTCGAAGGTGCACTTTTACATCCGCTTACGGCTTCTACTTTCTATTTACTCAAAATCTAAGAGCTTATAAATCTCAACCTCTCTGGCATTGCTTCAAGCATTCGGTCTCTTGGATATTAAGTCGCCCTGCGCAATTTTAGCCAAAGTCCGTATTTGTAAAATATTTCTAAAATAGCTCTCCCTTCACTAAGCTTAGTAAGTGCTCCACTTAATTAGAATTTGCATGATTTAGTGATTCATTCGGCTGTCGATGTTTGTTGCTTTTAAGCGAAACCCGTATGTCGTCGAATTCAACACATTGGGCAGTTTATGGTTAACGTAGACAGTTGTGAATGTCTTGAAAATATTCTTTATACGTAGGTATCTGGACTCGTTCTAGCGAATCAAATACCAAATTGTAAACGTTATTACAAAAAGATGTTTTCCGATAACACTTTAGGCTCAGTTGATGGTAACAAAGAACGAGACGATCAGCGTAGTATCAATATCAGTAGTGAAAAGATTACAATCTGTTTACATATAGGTCTAACGGTTTCCGCTTTGCACTGCAACTGATTGTTGTCTTCTGATGCTAAGTTCAATAAATTGATATCATATTTACTTACATATGTTGGGAAAATATGTTGCTTACGTTTTTCCAACTTTATTAACTATGTAAAGAAAAGGTGTTTTCTTTAATTTCTCAACTTTAACTTTGAATTTCTTAAACACACGAGAATAATATTTTGTATAAAATGTACGGAATGAAAAGATATTTTATTCAAATTCATACTTACTTCGATACAGTTCAGTGTTATTACTTCAAAAGTTCAAAATTTATCGCTAAAATAAATTTATTTTATTTTAATTCAAAATCCTTAATAATTTAAACAAATAATTATTCCAATGCCTTCCATTCGTGCGATGTTGTTAATAGTGGTTCTCACTTCAAGTCTGTTTACCTTTGTCGAGAATAATTGCTTCTCCGCCTGCCCACTTATATACAGCCCCGTTTGCGGCACCTTAAAATGGATCGATAAGTACGCTAATTGCAGCTTTGTAAATTTATGTCTGTACAGGTTGAGGGTGTGCGAGTATGGAGAACGTAAATAAATTGAAAAAGCATTTATTTGATCATTTTGTAAAATATTATTTTATCTCATTAAAGCTTGGTCGAGACAGTGGGGACAATGCAAAAACGAATCGAAAGAATGCAACTATATATTGCGTGACAGCAGTTTTTTTCACTATTGAAAAGTTTTCAAATTTCTTCTTCTAGTTTCAATTTATTCTCTATTCTATTATAAGGAATTATCGTTAAGTATTTAAAAACTAAAAATAGAAATGTTAATAATATTAATTATATTTATGAAGCAAACTAAAAGAAATAAAATGTTTTGCTCTTATATCAAAAAGAAGATAAAAATCAAAAATGCACTCATGATGTGTCAATGAAGTGAAGAGTACGATTACGCGAATCCATCGCTTCATATTGGTAGGCGCGCAAAAAGTGTGCGGAATGACCTTACTCCTTTCCGCTCCCATAAAAGACGCTGCTGCTGGCCTCCTCCCTTATCCCGCCTCCTAGCTTACCTAAGCTGTGACGACTATCGAAATAAAATTTTGGTGAAAACTTTTAATCTCTCGTAAATAGAATATGTGAAAGTCCAAATCAGCAAAATGCCACACCCAAAGTTAGAAAGAAAAGAGATTTACAATTACGGTGATAGTGGATGTTCAGCGAATCATAAGATGTTCGCTTATCACATAAAATCTTCAATGACTTAGTTAATCTTTACTTTGACGAATAATTAAGTCATGTCTCGACATAGACTAACGTCCAAGAGAAATATAAAGCATTGATAGCTTCAATTCTAAAATCTATCTCTGCAATAGTGATGTAAGTAAGAGAAATCTACGATTTTTAATGTTATTTCATGAAGAGCTAAAAGCTGAGGGACGCTTCATTCCTTTTTCTGCATGCGATCAAAGCTGTAATGATTTCTGAAATTAATTTAAAACAAATTGTTAATGAACAACTAACACGCATGCATTTGACGCAATATATAAATACATACATCTATAAATATATATATATATATATATATATATATATATTTATTATTATATATATAAATATATTTTTTTATAAATAAATTTTTTTTTTTTTTTTTTTTACACATATGACAGACATATTTAATTAATGAGGCTACTTACTAACAAGTAATGAATAATTTTTAATTTTTTTTGCCTTTTTTAATTTCAGTTAACAACAGCCGCATGAATTATGTAAGTACCAGTAAAATATTTTATATTGCATCTCACCATCAACAATGATTAATGAAGCGTGATTTAAACTGATAAAAACTGATGCACGATACACCCTCGCGCACATATAAAATTATTTTGAAAAGGCGGTAATGATAATGAAAAGCTTAACAAAAAGCAAGGGAGAAAATGTACTTGGTCTGAACCGAATTTTATAGTACACATCACTTGCTTGCGTAGGATATACGAGTGCATCGATGATAAAGCAAAAATCTATTCGCTTAATATATTTTTTTATTGTGCTATCGTGCACAAAATATTTCGAAGTGTATCTTTATACCACTTAAGAGAACTTTTTCGGTTACCTACATCTATTGCAAATCAATTTTACATATATCTATTCATTTTCCATTCATTTCATTAACGCAACCTTTACCATAAATATTTCTATATCTTGAGATAATAATTTAGGGAAACACAATATTGTCGACTTGAGCATACCCATAGATCACGAGATAATGGATGATTGACCCATGGACCGAAGGATGACAACCCAATGCAAGACAAACCTGCTGCTTGTGGGCTTATTTCCTACTGTAGCAAAAATTACTGAGTCATAAGTGCACGGAATACTTGAACCAAGCACACGGGAGCTGCGAACTGAAGGACTACGATTGGTAAAGTTCTATTCGAGACCGAGTTTGCGCAACTTGAAAATCATTGTAGTAGTTTGACAAACACAAACCGACCGATTAGCATAGATGCGGAACAGAAAGAGGTTATTATTGGACAATTGTAGGGGAGGTGCACAGGCAGATTGCCTTTATTTTCGCATATACTCCAAAAAGACGATTAGAAAATATCTTAAATCTCAATTTCATACTTCTGGGTGAATTTTCGAGGACGCATTTATCGTAGTACTAAAGGGTCGGGCAGACCAAGTCTCCTAAGCGTATGTATCTTACAGGCATTTTATTGCGCGTTTCAAACTTTTAACAAAGACAAGCACAACGCAGCCGCCTGTAGCGGATACAAAGCGAATTGTAATTTATGTGAAATTAATTTGTGACAAAAAATTTTTAAAACAAATTTACATTTTTTCTCATAAATCCTCAGCATAAGATATAAACGAGTAAAATCCCAGATTTTACATATATATATGTATATATATGACTATAAATACAAACTATCCAACAACTAGTTCAGCAGCAGTAAAATTTATGATGACTTTAAGATTGACTTTAACAAAGAATTTACAAATTGCCTGCCTTACGGCTTTTGGTTATTATGAAAACTTGTAACACATACTATAAAGGAAAGGTAGAAAAGACCATATTATTACAGGACAAGCATTGTTAACAATAAGCCGTTGGTTAGGTAGCATGGTTTTAACATTTATATGCCATACGCCGTCTACCGTATGCTGTAACGATGTCCGATGCATTCTACCGAAGTGATATTGAAATCTTATTGCAGTGCGTATGTCTATGCTTATAAGTGGGTAACAAATACGCCTACACCTACCTATATACATACACTGGCGTATAAGACTTTTATGTAAATTTTGTAAAATTAGTTCCAAAGGCTGACCGTTCCCTGCAAACATTTAAACATACGTTGTCGTAGAATAGCTTTCAGCTTTACAATCAAATGCAATCACTTAACCATGACTTCGAATGCATGACATTATTAGCACACATATATAAACACATAAATGTGTATAATTGTGAGAGAATGCTTACACATGTGTAAAACGCTTACACGAAAAATTTGTGCAAATGTTTAACCATCTTTGCTCGCACATATAAATAAGCATCAGGGTATTAATTTAAAACATTTTACTTCGATAACAATGTTAATCATTTCTGGCGCATCTGTCTAGCAGCAGCAGTCGTAATAGTAGTGATAGTAATAAACCCTTCTCCTATTCTTAACTTGAGACATATCAGACATTCTTGTCTCTATAAAATGTCATCGTATACATATTTTGCATTACATCTTTCAAAATATCCACCTTATCCATCCAAATCCACATACATTGACACGTCCCTAAATACCTAAGTAGAGCAAACATTAACCATCATTAAATTGTGGCTTTTCGTAGGTGTTATAGGCTGTTGGCAATCACTTGAATTATTTATACCATTCCTGGGTATTTAGTTGTCATTACGGTTGTTGTTGTTGTTGTTATTATTGCCATTGCTGATACTCATGCTCATGCTATTACTGCCATTGCGATTGCTCTTATTATCTATTACATATATCCTCCACGGTTTGTTGGCTGAGAATTATAGTCACGCATGAAAGATGCACATATGTTCACACACAGGCACACACTACGCTTATGGTATATGACATATATGTAGACATGCACATATATGGCATACCTTAACATCTGCTCCTATATTGGCTTGAAAGCATCTATCATTCTTTCTCATCGGATAGATGAGTTTGTGTATAGGTTGCAATAAATACATATATTTTGTCGGGAATGTTATGCTTGCGGTTTCGTTAACTGGCAAACATTTGACATCTGTATATCTTGTAACCTGACGTGCTTAACTTGCTTAGATGAGCATTTAAATTTGTCAGATTATTTTGATATAACATTTATTGTTATTGTTATTGTTTTTACTGCTATACTCGTCTATAATATCTCATCGAACGACAAAAACCGAAATAAGAATTAATTAATAAACTGAAATATGCGTGTTTGGAACATTTCACAAATATCACTATATAAAAAAAAAAAAATAACAACAGTTGTGATTGAAAATTCCAGGAACAGTGGTCATGAAAAATTCTCCAATAGTGTCGGCAATAAAATTTCATCTAATTCAAGGGTGCATAGAAAGCTATTTTTACATGAAAGCATTCTAAAGTCTATAAAGTTTATCGAGCGGTATTGTGGATTCCAGTTCGGAAGCACGATTCGGAAGCAGTCTTGAATCCGCAAAATTGCTATCT
Source organism: Glossina fuscipes (assembly GCF_014805625.2). Classification (NCBI taxonomy): domain Eukaryota; kingdom Metazoa; phylum Arthropoda; class Insecta; order Diptera; family Glossinidae; genus Glossina; species Glossina fuscipes. Next base: position 1,207,308 of record NW_023998470.1, read on the forward strand.
TCCATTATTAGAGTTTGTTTTATTTTTCAACTACCTTGAGGAATAGATCTAAAAACATGTAGAAATTAAAAACGACAATTTTAAACTTCGCCTTGGCTCACACGTCTAGATAAGTAAGCATAATCACTGTATTATGGTTTTGCTGTCCCGGCTTCTTCTCAAATATTTATCATTTTACATCAAAGAATTTACAAAATTTCATTAATACCCACCGGTTATAGTCTAGCTCTCTTTACAAGCTAATCAACGAAAGTTTTTTTGATTTATTTAATTTTGCTTTAATTAATTTTGCTTTCCCTAGCTTTGTCTGGACCTAGCAACCTATTTTGATTGCTATTTTGTTTTCGAAGTCTTTCGAACCTCCAAAATGTCATCCACTTCAACAAACCAACTAATAGTTATACGGAAAAAGTCATCTTCGCATCTTTTTTTGTCGATTTGGTACTCAACGAATCAGGCGACCATATGTACTCCCTTCGCTTGAGATATATCTTGGAAAGGTTTTGTTCATCTTTACAAATCCATCGAGACATTCTTTATTTCTCGCCTTCGATTTGGAAGTAATTTACAGCCGAATGGGTTTCAAACTCCTAAACAAGAGCTTAGGGTAAGTTTTAGACAGCCATTCGCTTTTACCAGCAACATGGTATTTCATGAATCCATATCTGCTAAGCCGTATTTAAACCTATCCAAGTAGCCCTTTGTATCAAAACGAACATTTGACACATTTTAAATCAACAAAAAAATATATAAATCAGTCAAAAGCAAATTAAGCCTAGTCGTAAAGAAAACTTTACTTAGTTTAAATGTCAAATTGAATGGGTATGAAATATGTACTTTTGAAAATGTCACTTTCCTAGTCTCTTTTCTTTTCAAATTTTGCAACTTTAAGGATGCCAAAAAACGAATGACACATAAGCAGACGGACGGACAGACAATAAGATAACCGACTTTCCCTCTCTCTCTCTCTCTCTCTCTCTCTCTCTCTCTCTCTCTTTCTCTCTCTTTCTCTCTCTCTTTCTCTTTCTCACTCCAAATTGAAGGGTTTCTATCATATGTTTATAAAAAAGTTCTTCTTCAAAAGAAGAAGCCGTCAGAGTCATATGTTGCTGTTGTTAACTAAAAAGTACTGTACTTGGCTTTCTTATTTAACCAATGAATCATTATGGCTGCCAATCAGAGCCATAAGCTGCTTTTACTGTATTATTCTCCTTTTGTGCTGTTGCCTACAAACTTGACATTCTATTTACGAATATCGTTGAAAGCATTCGTAATCTATATACATTCAATAATAAATTAACGATCGAATATATTTCTGACATTAATTTACCCCATAATGCTCATTGTCTCTTCGTAAACATCTGCAGAGCATTGTAGTTCGTAAACACTCAAACGTTGGTAAGGAAGCATTCCAAATATCTAACACATAATTGTGGACATATAGTCGATCAGTATGCAAATTTTGCTAAGTTACCCGTAACACCAAACCTATATATTGGCATGCATTATGGAATGATTGAAAGTCAAGCCGAAATAAGAGCGGGCGAAAAAGGAGAAAAAACGCCTTCCAAAAAATAAAAAGGAAACGTAGAAAAGAGAGAAAAATTAACATACGACACCGTATCCCTAGGAAAAAATAAGTAGTAAACCACGGTTCTTTTTGATTTTCCACTACCAGACCAGAGGATACAGTTTTATTTCTTGTTGTCAGGCACGTGACACTTGTCACAAAGTCATGTCGTTGTCGGTATTAAATATAAAATAAAATAAAAAAAAAAGAGAAGAACGAAGAACGAAGAAAGAATTTAATATGATTTGGGAAACAGCACACTGAGAGCGTTTACACACACAAGCATGTGCCAGATTACAAGAAAGAAATATTTTTTAACATAATTTCATTTAAAAAGATGTTCAACAGCAGCAGTACAACAGCCTGAAACAACAACACATAACTTTGCTACAATAAAAAGAAAATAAAGGGAAAATGAAAAGAAATTACGGAGCTCATAAAATTCAACCGTTGCATGCAATTGCTGTTTAACATATATCTGACAGTTAAGGACTTTTATCAGTTTACGTTGAATTCGTTTCATTTTTTTTCTTTTCGATTTTTCTTGTTTTTTTTTTGCTGCCGATGATTATATGTGAATATTAAAAAATTCACGTGAATATCTGGAATTTATTACATTTTAAACATGAATTAATCTCTTTGCGTCGAAGTGGTGAACTCGGCACGGTTATATGATATCCGCTTAATCGTACACCTATGGCGTGATAGTAGGGTGTTTTATAGTTAATTCAACTCATTCCCCAAGAATCTTATATTCACTCCGTTTCATTGAAACCCAATTTATTCGCGTAATTAATGTTTTGTAAAAAGTGTGCTTAAGGACCCATGTGTGTCCGCAGTCATGTTTTTGTCATTAAGGCTACGCTATATACGCTTGTACATGTGCACGAGAATGGCAGACATGTGTCCACATGTTTATGGTAATCGTTTGTCTTTTGTCAGTTATTGCCTTTGGGTTGAGTACCGTTAAAGATTTCCTTTTGGTTTTTCAGTTCGCATATTACTCGACACATGTGCTCTGTTGTCTTTTTAACTTTGCTTCCATTCTCTTGAGTATTTGCTTTTTTTCTCTATTTTTCTTCTTTTTTTTTCCTCTCTTAATGTTATTATGATAAATTCAATGTGAGGAAAATTGCTATAAACTACTTTTAGTTCAATTATTGGCGGCTGTTCTTACATTTGCTTCAATTCCAATGAAATTTTATTAATTATAACAGCAATTGCTTTAATGCGAATGTTTCCGTTAATGTGTTTCTCAAAAAAAAAAAAAAAAAAAAATTACAAAAAAAGAAAGGTTAACCCTAAAAGAAAGTTTAATCCTGGTAGCAACCTTTGAATGTCCGCCTTTATCATATTTAGATAACATCGACGCATTAGTAGGCCTTACCATGCCATTCGCCTATCATCTTTTTAGACATCGCTACTACATGTTTGCGTTGACCCACGAATTGCTATCGAGCGCGTACTGAAGCTTTCATCGTTTTGTGTAACATAATTAAATTTTTCAGCAGCAATAAGGTCGCTTTTAGACAGGCTCTATCCATATACCCTTCAAGTGAGTTAAGAATAAATTTGTACACCCATCAGGATGCGCGATATATTCAATTTGCCAAAACGTTTACAGCGTACAGACGAAAGCTTCAGACACCCTACAAAATCTATATATTCTTGATCAGCATGATATTCTGAACCGATATAAGCATGTCCGTCTGTTGAAAACATCTTCCTGACTGCAAAAATGAAGCGGTAGATTTCAAATTTGATAGACACATTGCAAACTGGGACGAATCTGTCAAAGGAAAAACGGCCTACAGTACCATATTAACTGAGAACATCTCCGTTTTTCAAAAGGATCAACAAATTGGTTTTTTGCTCACAAACTATAGCAGATAAATCTGCAAAAATTTGAGCTTAGATTCTATGGACGTTACTATGTGTCACAACTTAATTTCAATACTTTTATGACGTGCAAGCTTCAAAAGCCCTACAAAATATATAAATTTGCGACCAATTACACATTCGGAATACACCCACACATGTCCGTCTGTCTGTATGTCTGTCCAATTATGTAGTATCTGTAGTAAACATTTTTCCGTTCGCAAAAATTAAAAGATGTCGCCTACAAATTTGCCAAAGAATTTCAAAAAGATGCAAATCGGTCAAACGACAGGCCCACAATACCCATACGCCCATGCAACGAAAACTGTGAACACCCTCGTTTTCCCTGTGTTTTGCTTGGTACTCAAAAAATACAACACACACAAGATATAAAGTTCCACAAAAAAGTCAGCCACGCCCATCCAATATTATGAAGTATGTAAATTTATGTTTTCCCTTCTTTCCAAACTCTTATAGGATAACAGTTATGGGCATAAACGATTCCGTCACAATGGAATATAATAAACATACTCGTTTTAGTTGTAAAAGTAACAAATAGCAACAAATTACGCAAGGACAGACATGACTAAATTGCGCACCGATTAAAAATATTGAACAAATTTTAAGGAAGTACGTCAAGTTAATCTAAATCAGCAGTCAACAAATTCGCTAAATTAGAAACGTAACAAACAAAGTGAAACGCTATACAACATCTTACATCTATCACAGATCTGAATTAAAGAAGAAAATGTTTAATATGTTCCCACAAGGGAGATGGTCCAAATTATGGTCTCTGATCCAAATTTGATGTGACTAATATTTTGGGGAACACTTGGTCCTCTTTTGTTTTTCTTGCTAAAAATGGTATCAAGGTGGGCCAAATTTTGCAGAAGAAGTTCTATTCAAACCATTGTTTTGACCCCGTTGCCATTATAGAAAACTAACTATTAGACCATATTCTTTTACATCAGAACATTTAAAGAATAATCCCATATCATCCAAACTTTTTTCTTCCTTTTAGTATGCGGAACTAGTCTCTTTCATGGATTTTTGTCGAGAAATTTTAAAACATGTCTAGTTACCTGACATAATGACCATTTATTTAAATTGCGGCATTATGGTGGCAGTAGAATCTATTTCAAATAGCGTCCGTCCTAGGTCAAAATGTGTCAATTTGTTGAATTTCGTCAAAATATCTCAACAACGGCAACCTGACAGAGGGACAGACATGTATAACCCTGCATAGACTACCGTAATGAAGAACAGGTCTATGCAAAGTCCTCGTAGATGTTGTATACATTCATCCTAAAATATTGCTTTTTACTCTTTGTGTCGAGAGATTTTAAAAATAACACTATATTTTGGACTAAGGCGTCATAACGGAAATGATCTTACAAATGATCCAATGTAATGCATTTTCACCAAAGTTCATCTTTGACTTATAAAATGATTATCTAGCAAATTTTGTTAATATATCTCCGAATTTGTCAGCTATAAATTGGGAGCAAACGTAAACGGCCAGACATCAAAAAACTTTAATATATCCCTTTCAATGTGGGCGATGTAGAGTATAAGTAACATGAATTAAGAAGAAATGTTATTCATGACTCATTGATTCGTATGACTTCGTCCGCAGACTAAAAAGTCTCTGTATGACTTAATTACATTTTTATTTTTCAGAGCTTTTTTTTTTATTTGACCAACTACTCGGAGGTGTTGTCCCTGCAGTAGGCTCGGCCAGAAAGTGTTCTAAGTAGAAAAAAGATTCATTTGCGATTACTTTGTCTTTGAAAATCAAAATTTTTCTAAAAATATAATAAATAAAGAGATAGAAAAGCTGATAACTTTACAACAATACATCGTTGCACTTATACACTGTTACAATATACATCCTTCCGAAGTAGCGGTTGAGCTACCCGAGCCCACTAAGCGAATTTTACGAATTTTAAATAGAAGAAATACGCAACGTTTAGCCTCTTAGTAAACTGATGCCGCGATCGAAGCAGCAGAACTCATTTACTTACCTTCTTTTACCTTAAAGAGTAAGAGCTTTAATGTTATTTAAGCATCTTATCTCTGCCTGCGCTTACGTACCAGCTATTTTGCATACATATTTTCAAGTACAAAAACACTTTTTGCTGCTAGATACCATGTGGACACGGCAAGCGAAAGTCAAAGCGCTGCTAGAGATTAATATTTCATGAATGGAACATTCCTGAGAAAGAAGTACGCGATCACACTTGAATCAAACTTATTCAGAGGAGAAAGAAAGTTTGCATTGTGCCAAGGACTTTACTATGAATCCAATGAGTTCTTCTTTACTCATTAGAGAGGCAATGTCTGTGAGTAGGGATTCTTTACTTGATGAACAATCATTTTTAGGATTGTGTTTTAATTCGTATTCTATTCAGTTTTCCTAACGAACTTTTAGGCGAAAAACATCAAATTATGAAGCTTCCAATGAAAGGAATCGTGTTGCGGACCTTAAACATAAAAATTAATTTTTTATACAACCCAAGCAGTTCGGCAATAGGCATTGAAATGAAAATTTTCTTCTTCTTCTTAATTTACATTAAATATCTGCTATTCCTTAAGCGTTTAAGGTGTAACCTGCTCACCAAACCAACCCACGCCAATGTGCGTGATAAGATGAACTTTATATATTCAGTCACGTTGCTTCATACATATATCATGTTACTGGTTAACACGACTTATGCAATAAATAATGAGTAAAGCAAACGATGTGATATTGTAACAATAACGAAAGCTACAACGCTTTTTTTATCGATAGTGTATAATGCTTTCACAAAAATATATATTACGTGCGTATGAATTCGATGAAATCGATAATAAACAACAACAACAACAATGGCAATAACAACAACGACAATAGCAACAGCAACAGCAACAATAACAAAAATAAGTATAACGACATGAACCATATCTACATATCTACATATATCGGCAAACAAACAGACAACAAGTCATATCAACGACTTCATTTAAGCATAAATAACCATAATAACACTCATACGCACTGGTGTCTGCATGAAAACAATAATAAAACAGAACAATATCAACAAAAAAAAAAAAAAAATGAGAATGAGAATGAAAAAAATGAGAAAAATAAAAGCAAAAATGTAAACGCATTAAAAATGAAGTTGTTATGCTGCCGAGCAATTTTTCCGCCCGTGACGCGAATAGCCGACCTACGGAAACGGAAAGCACCCGCAAACATAACAAGAAACTTTGAAAAAATGTACGAATTGAATGCATGTAAGTGCTTGTGAATTTGGGTTTGGCTCCGCAGCATTTGTTGATATTCATTAATCGTCTGTGGTTTGTGCACACAAGTAGATGCGCACATCCAGAACTTATGACTGTTAGCTTTGCTCGGAAGTTTCTGCCATTCAAATATTTATACATAATTCCAATGCATCATCTTCCTCAACTTCTTCTTTCTTCTTTCGCCTTTTCCATTTTTATTTAAATCATTTTTAATTTTCTTTTTTTTTTTCATTTTTATTGAGATATTTTTATATAAATTTACTTTCACTACCAATGGCCAATGTACGCGAATCTCCATCCAGTCCCGTGTTGGAACACCACTTAAGCATGAATTGTTCAGTTATTTATTTATTGCAAGTAACTGAACTTCTGTTTCTTGTGTTCATTTGTGCATTAATGTTCGTCATTCTTGTTTCCTATTTGTTTGTTATTGTTGGTTATCCTGATGTTGCTCAGTTATTGTCACAAGTGGTTGCAGCTGAACGAATAAATACGCAAAAAATTGTTGCGCTCCTTTCCTATAAAATATTTTTACATACGCGCGCAACCATATGTATTATTTTAAATGTCTTGTAAACGATACGTTTGTACGTGGATCTGCAATATATTACACGCTTTTTATTATTACTATATCAATACTTGAGAGTTGAAATTTTTATTAAGTCCAAAGTGATTTTTGCGATATTTTTGCAATGATTGCGAACATTCTTTTACACGTCTTCTTTTATAGCTCGGCTTGGTGTGCGTTTATTTAAGTAGAAATTTTACATAAACTTAATAAATAAATATATTTTAAATACAAAAAGTCAATGTATGCACTATGAGATGTATGTCTCATAACCAATATTTCATAGCAGCGTTCTATTAAACGTTAGCAATTTTGTGAGGCAATTGTACCGCTAAGTCTTCGGAAAGCTCTAACATATCTTAGATCGATAAGAATGAATTTGATTGAATTTTCGCCAAACCCTTTAAGGTTAAGATTTTTAACTAATATCAGCCGACGAATCCCATCATATCGAATTAAACTACGAATATATGAGCAAGCTTTCAGTCTCATTTTCGAATATTTGGTATTCGAAAAGGAAAACCAAAGAGATGTATCTGAATGAATCACTGTCTTATCACTTTTATCGATCTTCGGTGCTTTGGCGTTTATATCTTTATATTATATAACTGAAAGTCAATCTTATGCTGTGCATATCCTCAGCGATGTTTGTTGACTGTTGCCGAGTTCTACAACGAAAAGATCATTAAATTTTTGACAATGATACAATATTGTTATTTGATGACTTGAGTTTGTGCTGAAAACTAGTCGATGTTCTAAGAAATCAAATCGCAAAAAAATGTTAACAACTCGCAGAACAAAGAGTTAACACAAAAGTGTCATAATGAAACTAGGTACTCGCAACTTGCTTTTAAAAAGGTGTAAGAGCAGAAAATTTGTGGAAGTCAAAGTCAGTGGAGTCAAGGGAGTTAAGTCGAATAACGGATCAAACCAGAAAAAGTATTGTAAGTATAAGCTCCTCTAAATAGGACAACTAAAGTCGATGCTGTCTTAAAAATCATCACGAACTTAAGCTCAAAACGAAGTGAATAAAAACTTAAAATCGCAAAAACATTGTTTTATGTTAAAATATAGCAAATAAATGATGTATATAATGAAAGTTAAGTAATTTTCGTCTTTTTTTCCTCCCTTCGTAGACAGATAATTGTTTTATGCAAGATTATGCCTGCGTTGAAATCCTATTCCTTCGGACACATCCTCCCCTCTTTAAACAGACCGCCCGCCTTTAAAATAAACTACCAGCAGTGATCTTCTCCGCCACTCCAGAACTCGAACGTATGCAAGGACTACTCCCCCCTTTGTCCTCTCCTTGCTTATGATCCCTTGCAAGCACTCTTCGTATTCATATGTATAGGAGACATACAAGTGTCGACATCTTCGGTTTACTCATACTAACAAGAAGTTATCTTTTCAATTCGGCATTTTCCGAATATTAATTTTTGTGCTTCTCAGCTCCTGTTCTTGTCAGAATATATATGTATACATAAGATTGGAATGCTGAGAGTTCTTGTTGGTTGAATCAATATTATACATAGATAAGTATTTTTCCAAAAGCACACTTTTTGGTATCTCATGAAATAACGTGTGCTCTCATTATTTAAATGAGAGAAGTAATGTAAATGGATGTAAAAAGCAAAGATGCCCGAGCAGATATATTCTTAAACTAAGATTATGAGTCGATAAAATAAACCTGTATCGTTTTTGCTTTTATTATAAATCAAGGCAAGACTATAGCTTTTACCGCCTGCATTGAGTACAAATGAAATCTGGCAAAAAATGCTCTCTCTACTTAAGATAGTGCAAGCCGTACTTTATTGCAATATTAATTCATCGCTTTAAATTATTCGTATTAATAATAATTACAAGTAATAATGAATAATAAAATTCAAAAAACCAAAATAAAAAAAAAGAAAATAAAAAATTAAAATAAAATAAATGTAATAATAAGAAATAATCAAGTTGCGACGATATTCCAATTTACTCAGTCACTTTAATAAAAATGAAATTCTGCTTTTTCTAACCATATATATGTTGGTCAGTAGTTCTTTCTCAAAAAATCGCAAAATTAACATAAGTTGAATTTTTAGTTCATATATTTGCTGTTCAATAAATTAAAATGAAAAGTAGTTGTCATGCAACTTATGCCTATATATGAGCCTTCTTTTCATATATTTCTTAAGCAAACAATGATCAAAGTCGATTAATATCGATATATATGATGTTTAAAAAGAAACTTCCCCTTCAAGCTTCCTTTAACAACAGAAAAGGCATTCAAGTCTGAGAATTTGAAATTAAAAAAAAAATCTCAATATATTTTGTAAATATCCGAAACATTAAGAAAAAATTAAATCGCTTGAGAAAAAAATACAGAAAAATAAAATCAATCTCGTTTAAAAATTAAATTTAATAATAAATTAAACTAACTTAATAATGAATTAACTGATTTTATGCAATAAATTAATAGTTTTCTTCATCGTATCCGTAATAGTCGTCATCTTCACCATCATTAAGCATATCCTTGAGTGAAGAATACTCCTTTTCAGGGTCAGGTTCAGGTTCAGCGTCCGGTTCCAAATCAGCATCGAGATCTTCATCATCCACATCGTCTGCAAACAAATGTAAAAAATTTCCAATTACGTCATAAGTCCTTCATAAAAATTCTCGGGAGTAAAATTACCTTTATCCAGAACAATTGGTTCTTGTTTCGATTCGGGTTCGGCCACTGGTAAACCTAATTCTACTTTAGACATCTTCGCAGGCGGCCCAGGTATTGAGTAATTGGGTTTGCCGCGCCTGTCAATAACGGATAACAAAATTTCTTTATCATTAATTATAATTAATGAATAAAATTTTATTGGTTTACCCGGTTTTGCGGTGTATTGGACCTGTTTCCACTATAACTGGTAAATCTTTAGGATCTATTACTTTAGCTTCTTCTTTATTCTCTTCTGGATCTGCAACATCTCCTGGTAAGGCATTATCAGTTTTGCCGCTGGCCGCGCCACTAGCACCTTCCGTTAGAGTTCTCAAAATCTCATAATTAATTTTCGTGGAAATTTTTTTTTCTTGTAGCATTTTCTCTATAGCTTCACCCGCTGTCGACGACGGGCCAATAACTTTCTTTCTGGGTTTACGTTTCTTTTTCTCGGGTTTACCCTCCTCCTTCTCTTTCGCTAATCTCTCTTCTTTTTCTTTCATTTCCTTAAGGTATTCGGCATTCAAAGCCTTCCACATTTGATTTTTATATTCGGCCTCCTCGTGCGTTAATATATAATTATTTATCTCTTCGTCATCTAAACCTTCTAAATCGAGTTCCTCATCTCTTTGTGGATTTTTTGACTCTTCGCATTCCTTTACTTCGCTAGCCGTTAAACGACAAATTGATTCAATATCAGGTTTGAGGCCTTCAATTACCAGCTTCTGCGATTTAGGGGCAGCCTTTGCCAGCTCTGGGCTGCCGGCTAAGCATTCTTGTATCGCCTCAAGATTAGATTTTTCTATAAATTCAGCTGTTTCTTTGTCCTCGAAATCGTCTTCATTTAAATCACTTGAACCGGTTAAACGCTTCACAATTCCGCGATGACATTTTGACTGTTCTTTTTCCAAATATAAATCAATCTGCTTTTGCAGTTCGCTTAACTCGTTTTCGCCAATCTTTGAAAAAAAAAAACAACAAAAATTAATAAAAAAAAAAATAAAAAACTTCGTCTGAAAATAGAAGCGCCCAACGTGGGGCTCGAACCCACGACCCTGAGATTAAGAGTCTCATGCTCTACCGACTGAGCTAGCCGGGCTGTTTGCCCAACGTCACTTTTGTTTGAATATATTTATAGAGATATTTGTTGAGAAACTTCGCCTAACAATGAGAAACATGAAGAATTTGTTACGTCACGGTTCGTTTATTCTTCAATATATTTCTCTTAAATCAACATTTCTCAAGCAATTTTCCACCTCTTTTTAGCCATATTTTGCTTAAGATCTTTAAAATATCTACAAATGCTTACATTATTTTTTCAATAGGGAATGCAGACAATGTATACATATATCTTTTTAGATTTGGACACAGATAAAAGAGCTAGGGATAGGAGCGAGGAGTTTACTTCTGAAATGCACTTTAATTCTTCAGTTTGAGAGTCTGTGCACCAAATTATTTTTTAATGAAAAATAACGTACCTAATCACGAATCGAATACGCAAAGGCTATTAAAGACCTTTGGAACCGAAGCAACGACCGAGCAAGAAGTTTTTAATCCAAATTCCAATGAATGCCAATAACTTACTAATACCTGTTTTATGTATTAAGAACTCATGCGTTGATCCAATTCAAATTCCCCATCCCATTTTGATCTACGCTTAATCCCTTTTCAAACTTGAGGTTTTCTCTTTTTTTTTACACAAGCGAAGAAAGCTTCGTTGTCTTCATCTAACTATGAAACAATTTCGATTGCAATTTATACGATATCCGCACGTAGGCAAGAGTAGGCAATGTTTAGTGATAATAATCATAATTCCTTCCACGTCAACGGACTTTAGTGAAGTAAAAAAAAAATGAGTAGACGAATAGGTAAGAATCGCGGCTACCAAGTGTGTGTTTGCGGGTTGTAAACCCAGTGCGGTAGAGTTGAGTTCAGTTGTATCTAATAATGAGTAATCAGTCGCTAAGGGCGATTTGCCGATTGGGCACACACCCACTACTTTCTGACCGCATTACACGAATAGAGGACGTCACCCGGGTGATTAAGCACATCAAAAAAGAAAAAAATCCCTAACTCGAATTTTCTTCTTCTTCTTTTTGTTTAATTTACCTCTTTTATACGCTCGCGATCTTTTTTACGAGCCGCTTTAAAGGCCGGAGGATCCTGTTCAGCTTCTAAGTCTACCGACATGAACTCATCAAGGGTTAGAGAACTTGAAGGTGTGTCAGCAAACTCGGTCAGTCTTTTGCGTAAAGTAGATTCATGAATTTTGACAATTTTGACAACATCCACTATTGTGCGGCTAAATTCATGCATGCGGGCGGCAATCAGAAGAGCTGAATAAACAAAGCAAAAGTTAAACAAATAAAAAATTATATTCGCCATCTGATAAAGCTTGGATACACATTACTCTATATATATTTATAGAAATTTCAATACTTCTTAAACAGTTGGCGCTCATAAACCTTTGCACGAACTAATTGATTAATTTATAGATCGTCAACTATTAAAGAGAGTAAATTGAAATTTTAAGCTAACCAGGTTATTTCAATTATGATAAGAATTTTCAAACTACTCTTGGCTGAACATCCATTAAGGTGTTCAATATGGATATCTGTCTGTAGCATGACACTTGTTTATATTCTTATATGCATTCGAATGCGAATCGTCTCTATTTTGGGTGCCAATAATTGAACGACCAAAGAAGACTTTATTCCTCATGAATACCAGTCTAATAACAGGAGAAAGCTAGTGCGATTATAAAAAAGGTGATAATTTCCGATTGACCGCCACCTGATTCTATGTGGCTGTCTCGCTGCCGTTATGAAACATGAACATTGAATATATGCCATGGTCTCATAAATATTAATTTAGTAAACAAAGCCACAAAAAAAAAAATGTAAATGTCTATGAGATATAAAACTTAGCACAAGCTTCTAAGGGTACTTCGGTGCAACGAATGAGAAAGAAAAACGTAGAATACAGCAGAGCCGCAAGCAAATCCGAAAATGTCAATGAATTCTTGGCAATAACTTGTAGCCGAAGGCCAATAACGTCACTTTATATATGTACTTTTCTTGAAATTTTTGGAAGTCGTAAAGTTTTTTCACGAAGTTGTACTTTAGGAGAAATCAAATAGAGGCACGGCAGACCTTGAACAAGATCTATATGAAACAAATTCATGTTCAATACTTTTTAAGCCCTAAATATAAACTCAGACACTGCTAATATTTTCATCATCGCTTCTTAAGCGTTTCTGGCTTAAGGGCTTTGCAAGCATCATATGATTATCTCTCAAGAAATATCATTATAATAACACTTGTAAAATCTTTGCGGGGATTTCTAGAGATATGTCCTTTTCAATGGTTTTGTCCACGGGAAAAATCGAAATATTGATGCAAGTTTATAACGAAACAACCATGAAAGTAAATACCTGTAGGCAGCATAGACAGCAGCTCTATTAGCTAAGATATTAATTGTTGTGACCGATAAAATTAGATTTTTGTATGAATGATTTCTGACACTTTTCCTACAAGAATTGTAAGAATTATTCTAAACATGAAGCACTGATTCCATATATACATTGAACTAAGCTAGTGCGCGTATATACAATATAGCGAGCATTTTGAAAATATCCATTTTTCAAAGCTTACCAGCACCACATAGACCAGTTGGCCTTCGGCCGGAATGTATGGAATCTTTTTTCATTCGTTGGACAATGCGTAAAGCAGTCATTGACACTTCATGCGTTTTAGCTCCAAACTGCAAACGATTTGCAAACCGCATTATATACAGGCAAGGATCTAAAAAAACAAAGTAAAAAATCTTAATTTAGAAAGAAAAA
>NW_023998470.1:1221250-1337204 GCF_014805625.2 Glossina fuscipes
AATAAAACAAAAAATTTTTAATTTGTAAAGTCTTGAACTCGATCTTGAGTTATATGTTAAAAGAACAAAAGTGCGAAATGCAACTCAAACGTAATTTAAATTTTAATCGTTAACCGGTCAGAGTGGAATAAGCTAGAATTTACAACAACACAATTCATTATCGCATAGATCGAAATAAAAAAAAAAAAATGAAAAAGCCAAGACAAGTTTTTGTCATGCTAGTCGATCTCCTAAAATGGTTGCTTAGGCTTGCAAGAACTGTGTTACGAACAAAATTCAATGGCGTTGACTGTGTTTGTTTGCGCTCAGATGAAAAACAAGTTTTTCAAATATTTTTTTTTCTTTTTTGCCTCTTACAACTAACCAATATGTTTGCTTTTATATGCGTACAGGTGAACATATGTATTTCGGACAACGTGTTGGTTTAACTAACCCGGTGTATACGTTGCCTATCCCTTCAAAGTCTGAAGTATGTTGCTTTCTTCAAATTGTTGTTTATGATGTCTACACACACACACATCATAAACAAACCATTTGAAGCGACTGTTTCAAGAGACTATCAATAATTGCAGCTCATAATAGTTGGTTAACAGGCACCTGCTCGGTAAAATGATATCTTGTGGGACGTGAAAATTATTACTGGTTTTCATTACTGGTTAGGGCAGATCACGCCTATTTAAAAGCATAATTTGCATAGCAACATTCGCTGTTTTATCTAAATTTTCCTGCTTAAGAGACTTCTAATAAGAGATCATTAATGAGATGAAATGGTTAAATAAATTTAGAATATTATTATTATTATTAATTTCGCCAGAGAAATAAATTCTAAGACTAAACTCTTAAAAGCACTACCATCTAAGGCTATCGGCTTTTATTAAAAAGTCTCCGCACTTGAGATTCGAACCCACGAATAATATCATCACCAAGAACGAAACAGAAATCATAGGTTTTTGTTTCTTCTCGTATGAGCAATCACTTCATTTATGATGGTCGGAAAGAAATGAGGCGAGAAAAAGAGAGAGGAAAGCGACCGCAGCCTTACTGGATGTGTTACGCCCTTTATCGACTACGCCCAAAGTAAACTCTACCACATTGAGATTTGAACTGGCGAACATAGAGCTAATTGTCTACATTCTTACTGACTCGTCTGATCATGTACGGCGATGTGATTATGATGAACGTGATAAGCTGAAATATGGCCGGAGATTTATTTATAGTGGAGTTCCTTTGTCAAAGTGAACCTGAGCCCTTACAAACGATATAAATAGTTGCCGAAATCCCTTTGCGTGAAAATTTCAGTGCAGTTCTATTTCTTAGGTTTTAACATGTTTCCTTAGGACAAGAAGTATTTACCTGAACAAGGTCAGGTCAGCTCATTTATGGATCTTTCCTATAGTGAAAATAACACTTTTTTACCCTAAAAATTTTCGATTGCCGCCTTTCTTCGCTGCTTTTGAGATTATGCCGTCACATTTTTCTGATTTGTTTCGATTTCCAGTTTTCTTCATTTCTATCTATTTTTTTTGGGTTATATGCCCCCTTTTCTAATTAAAGTTTGCTAAGCCAGTTGTTCCTTAACAACGTTTAAATATTATTAAAATTTTTCGTCGAGTCACCTACTCATTTTGCGACAATTTCAGAAAACCTCCACTTTACATCCACTATAAGCCTCCTAATTAAGGCGATATTGAATAACTTTGGAAAAAATTTTAGTCGTAGGGTAACGTTCTCATAACAATAAGGCAAATAACGTAAACATAAAATGACAAAACATTTTAATTGCGTTTGACATTTATTGATTACGTACCGCCCTTGGAACCTGCACGTTTTTCCTGCGAACAATTTTAGGCTGTCCTTTTGTGACGAATTGGAAAAATGAAGAATTTTCTGTCTACCATTTCCGCGGGGCATCCCGATCCACTGCCGTCTTAGTAAAAGAAGCGGGCGAGTACTCAAACTAAAGTTTAGCGAAAGAGGAACAACTTATCTTACCATAATAATTGCTATTATTTATTGCAAATATAAGTTTATCCTATTTGTGAGTTCATTGAATGAAACGAAAAATATGAAGCCAGCTTAAAATGCACTTTTAACTTCCGTCTCTGGCCCATATAGACGAAATGTTGCATTGTATTAGACAATGTATCGTGTATCGTATCTTTTACATCATGCCCTTGTATGGAATTTGAGAGCAAGTAATTAATTGTACAGATCAGCATCAATTCGTCTTCAGACGTCTAAGCTAAGTAAACATGTGTTAGGGAAAACGCCACAAACTTTTTCCTTGATGTAATATTTGAATCTCCGACGCATATGTCAAAGCGTTACATCCATTTGCCAAAGCTATTACTGTTATTATTATAAATTTTTGAAACTAAACAAAAAGTTAAATTCTTACATTAAAAGGAAAAAATGCTGAACACTAGCCACGTGGGGTATTATCATCTCTACAGGTGAAGTTAATGTAGCCATAGACACAAAAAAATATTCTATTCACAACTGCGAAACCAAAAGTTTAATTACCTTAAGGTGTAAAGTATAAGATCTTTGCAAACAACTTAACTCGAATGCTTCAGACTTGAAAGCTTAAGAAGAGTAGAGACGGACTGAGACAACTCAAATGCTGAACATATTTGTTCTCATGTCAGATTCGCTATTTAAAATAAAATCGTGCATCTTTTACCTTTTTGTTTTGCTTTCTGAGACCCGGCTTACGCTGATTTATATGTATTTGGGATATATATGAACGAAGAGAAAAACATTTAAACATTGAATTATTTTTGGAATGAAAATGCAAGCATATGCTCGTCTCGTATGCGGCGTATGCGTTCAAGTCAACAACAACAACAAAATAAGAAATAAATAAGAAAAAATGTATATTTTAGTTTTTTTTGTTTTAACACCAAAAAATCAGGTTGCGTTTAATTTTACAGTCGAATGACCTTGAAATGACGTAACCAATGTTTAATAACCAATATAAAAAATGAGTTTATTTTGCTGATAAACAACATCAATTTTGAGAAGAAAACGAGCGCTTGAATACGAAAAACAAATGACAACACAAACGTACACAGACAACAAGGAGTGTGGTGTTTGCATACTCACGTATAGTTGGAAAAAACAAATGAAAAATTTAATCGTAAAAGACAGATGAGAAAAGCTAGTAGATGTTACGAGCTTTGGGGGACGGATAAGGGGAAATAAGTTTAAAAGCGTAAGTAATAATTGAAAATTATTTTGAAAACTTATAATAAAATTTTTTTTTTTTTTTAATTTTCTTGAAACTCGAGCAACTTTTAAAATTTATGTTGAGTTACACTTCTTGCTTGGACGCGAAAACTTCGCACGCACACTTGTGCATTTGGGAAAATGTGGTGCATTTTGCTTTGAAATTTTTACGTTTCGTTGAACAATACTTCATTTTCCGGTATTTTCACTTTAGATTGCAATAAAAAAATTCGAACTGACGTTCAATGTTTTTCTTTTTTTTTTTTTTCTTTTTGACGTAACGTTCAGTGGGTATCTATTTCTTTCTTTTAATCGATATCGGCAATATCCCTAATTGCATTTTGTAAAGTACTAACGAAACCTTGCGACCAGTCGCGCTACAAAATCTATTCGATTAACTTCAAATCCATTGTTTTTTTTTTTTAATTGGAAACAGTTTTTATTTAATAGTGTCCTTTATTTGGGTCTTTGGCTCTGGCGAATGCAAGAAAAACGCAAATATTCATTAAACATTTTTCTGATCTATCTTTACTCAATAAACTCTTCTTGCACTCGCTCTGCAGCACTTATCCAATAGAAAAGTCTTTGCAGATAGACTTGAAAAAGGTCCAGCTTTCGTCATACCAAGCGCTTCAAAATCATTGTATGAATCGGTTTAAGCATAATACCTCCTTGTTCGTCCATCTGTTGTCAGGTCCTAATTTTAGAGATACCTTGACGAAATTTTGTACATTGACATGTCTTGGTCAAAGGACAAATCCTGTTCAATATTTTTTGGACCTCTAAAAAAAGCCTAAAACTTTAAACATTTGTTGACAGAAATCTGTGAAAAGCAGTGCATTTCCGCACACTAGATGAATGTATACAGTTTAGATCACAGATGGAATCATCTTTTGAACCCGCTGCCATCTAAACGTTCTTTCACAAGAAAAAAAGAAAAAATCCCTCACGTGGCAACAAGTTCTAAAGTTTCATGATAAGAGTTTCTCCAGTATAATATTAGGATGTTCGGAAAGTCATTTCCAACAGAAAATTTACTTGTACTTTTCATAGCCAAAGACATTGTATATTTTGACAACCGACCAAGCAGGGTTTGTTTACGAAAAAGCGGAAAGTTCAAAGTAACATTTCCGACATATTTCACTTTTCTACTATCAAAAAGGTAAAAGTACTGTTCAGACAAGAGAGAAGATGTATTGGCAGAAGGCCAATGCAAAAACTGGTTCGCAAAATTTCGCTTTGGAAAATTCTCAACGCAAAGAGGCACTTTCTGAAAAGTAGCTTGAAACAAATGGAAACAAAGCAAAAGCATCAAGTATTACAAAACCGCTTGCGACAAGTCATGAGTTCACTGAGAGATAGAAAGACAATAGCCTTTCATTTTGACTCAAAAAAAAAAAAAAAATGTAAGCGAAATGACTTTCTGAATACCCAAACAGTATTATATCTTAATGTGCTGTGCAAATTTTGGCGCACATAGGTATATTTTATGATCTTTGCTCGTATAAGACTCCCTATGGAAAATAAGCGCAGGAAGCGATAATTTTTGAAATTTGATGGCGAAAATAGGTAAAATATTAGTTTGGGGAAAAAGAAATCCATTATTTTTATATGAACTTCAGGACTTTATTTAACATGCTTCGGATTGTCCGATTGGGGTCAAATATGCACCTTCTTGTTGTATGATTTGTTGCCATTTTAAAGGTAACTTCAAAATGCCTCTCTCATAGAAGTCCTGGTCTCTATTTGCAAAAAACTCTAGTAGTCGATTTTCACAATCCTCCCTAGAATCCAATTTTTTATCATTAAAGAAATTTTGCAATGCAAGAAAAAGATGATAATCGCTTGGTGCCAAGTCCGGACTGTATGGCGGATGCATTAAAACTTCCCAACCAAGCTCCCGAAGTTTCTGGCGAGTCACTGTAGATGTGTGTGGCCTAGCGTTATCCTGGTGGAACACGACACCTCTCCTGTTGGCCAATTCTGGCCGTTTCTGGTCAATCGCTATCTTCAAACGGTCCACTTGTTGACAGTAGAGATCAGAATTTAGCGTTTGGCCATATGGAAGCAACTCATAATAAATAATCCCCTTCCAGTCCCACCAAATGCATAGCAAAACCTTCCTGACCGTTTGTGAGGTGCTTCACCGCTCTTTGACCACGATCGTTTTCGCACAGGGTTATCGTATGTGATCCATTTCTCATCTCCAGTCACCATCCCCAGTCACCATCCGGGTCTATCTCATTCCGTTTGGCCAAGACTTCGCAGATGGAAATTCAATCCATCATGTTTTTTTCTGTTAATTGGTGTGGCACCCAAACATCGAGCTTCTTTTTGAATCCAGCTTTGTGTAAATGGTTTAAAACTGTTTTATGGTCGATTTTTAGCTCCTGGGCGATGTTACGACTGCTAACACGCCGGTCAACTTCGATCATTTCTCCGATTTTATCGACATTTTCGACGACCGGCCTACCTGTGCGAGGTGCATCTTTAACATCAAAAATTCCTGAACGGAATCTACGAAACCAAAATTGCACATAATTGGCTGTTACAGTATCGGAACCATAAACACCATTCACAATTTTATTGCGAAATGTACAGTATCGGAAATTGTTTGATCGATACTTTACGAGAAATCTATCAGTGCAGCCATCTACCGAAAAAATAATGGATTTCTTTTTCCCCAAGCTAATATAATAGTAGGGCCCTTGATAGATTTGGACTATGTTGGGAAAAACTTATAATTTTGGGTATTTTAGATTGTGGACAAGTATACACTGATGTTAAATTAAAAGATGTACGGTGTCTAATAAGTGATCTTGCCCATATATAAAGTTGGTTTTTTAATGTTCAAGACTGTGTGACGAAAAAGTCTGGAAAGAGCGTTGGTCATTCCTATTTTTTACTTTATTTTTGATCTTTTAAAGCTTCGATCCTAAGACTTAATCGCGAATAATTTATACTTAAGACAGAAAGGGGTGAACAGGTCTGCTCAGCTCTCGGATGCTCTCTATCTCATCGTTAATTTACTTTACATATTTATTCTCTTAAAAGCAAAAGCGCTGCAAGATACAGGCTTAGCGCTTAGCACTTTCAGGCAGGATAAAAATTTTTGTCGAAAGGCCCCTAGGTCGGGAAAACAGTACGTAATGTCTTCTTCACGTTGGATCTACTTTCTAAGCTATTAATAGACAATTTCACCATTTCATCGGTCTATGTTTGCCGATTGTAATGGAAAGCGTAAAAGAAACACTTGACTCAAAAGACATGGTTTCAAAAGAAAAGATAATTAAAATTTCAGGGGCCTTTAAGTGAGTAGCGACCCTCAATTCTTGAATTTGTAAAGAGATTATTTAAAACGACGAGAGAGAAAAACGAAAGAGAGCGAGAAAAGGTTAAAAAATTCACCAGATATACTTAACGTTGATTAGGAGTTTGTCTTCTAGGAACAGCAAAGAAATGACGTTTGGCTTTGTTCAAGTAATCACCACTAGGTAATGATCATCACTAGGTTGTGGCCGACATTTGATTCCAACCTAGAACAAAGATCCATTCACTCGATCGCGATACGTTGATCGTTTATATACAAGGTTGTATTAAGTGTGTGCGAAGGACATTAAATAGATTCACATTTTATTATACCGATCGAAACAGAATCACATTTTCAAACGATTTAGGTCTGCCTGTCCGTCTACCTGTCTTGTTTTCTTGTATTCAACCTATAAGGCACAATTTTTGAGATATTTTGATGAAATTTGATACACGGATGTGTTTTGGCCCAAGAACAAACGCTATTGAAATTGGTTCTGCTCGAACCACTTATGCGATCACTTCGTATTTAATGTCTTTTTCAAGATGTTGTTATATGAGAAACTGTAGGGTGATATTCGATATCCAATTGTGGGCCGTGGCCCAAAATAGTCTCTTTACTGGCTTGTATTATTTCATAAAACTTGGCAGGTAGATGTAAGAAATAAGAACCATATTTGCATTATGGTAAATATAGAGGAACGTTTCCTTTTGATTTAGTTCACTCGTTTTTCAAACTTGACATGTAAGAAAAATCTTATATTCCCACTTGGAGCTCGATCGTACAGGTTATAAACTTTTCAGGGCTTCGTTTAGGAAATGTGGAAAAACCGTTAACTTTTCGCTTACTGTTGGTGAACCCACCCAACGATTTCGCTGATTTCGGAAATTCACGAGAGTGAAAGGAAGAAATTTCAGATGAGTGTTTTTTCTTTATATAAGTATGACTGCATGGATTCTGCTGTTGATTTTCATTGAAAATGTAAATACATTATGAGGCGCGTGCTGGACATTTCAATACCTTACAGTGCCTAGGGCAAATGACGATCGAAAAGCTTGTCTGAGAAGGGTTTTTAAAACAATGTTGTGTCACGACATCGATAGGTTAGTAGGATTACATAAATGTGTTGCCGAAGTTGACACACTATATGGATAGTTTGCATCTACATCTAACATCTCCACGTCCTACGTCCTACATCCTACGAACTTATTGAGCGAAGCCTTTTACGGGAGTGTTAATGAGCTTTACAAATTATATAGACGGTTTAACAAAATTAAAGCAACATCAACAAACCCAGATTAGCAACGAGCCTTCCATTCTGTGCTTCTTATTCGTTTAATGAATAATTAAAAAATGTTTTCATTAAAAAAAAAGTTCCACAGATTTATTTCATGCATTTCTCTCTCTGTCGCCAAAAAATACTAATAAACCAGAAACATTTATATTTAGTTTAGCTGAAAAGTATAACCTGATAAAAAAGAAATAGGAGAAGAGAAAATCTTCTTGTATTAAATAATCATTAATTAAAAGGCATTTGAAAGAATATT
Organism: Glossina fuscipes; assembly: GCF_014805625.2. Classification (NCBI taxonomy): domain Eukaryota; kingdom Metazoa; phylum Arthropoda; class Insecta; order Diptera; family Glossinidae; genus Glossina; species Glossina fuscipes. Next base: position 1,229,336 of record NW_023998470.1, read on the forward strand.
TGAAATGTCACGTTGAAGATGCAGCCATACTATGAAATACTAAACATCACCGCCATCATTTTTCATTACGAGTGAAAAAAGAATAAATAAAAACCGAATAAGTGAACAAAAAACGAGTAAAGTGCTCAAGTTGTATAACAAATTACTGACTTGCTATTTATTCATTTAGATTTTAATAAATAATTTTAGAAGAATTTTTCCTTTTCCCGAGTCTTTTATATTACGGGAGAGAGGAGTGAGAAATGTGTATATAACCTAGAGCGACGCTTGGGTATTTATATCACTTCAAATGAATGTAAATTCAAAACAATTTTCCATACTTTTAGCAAGGCGATCGGAGACAACAACAGTGACACATCAAGATTTTCAACTTTTGTAGCCTTTTTGGTTTTGATAAGTTAGCGATCTAAGGCCTATTTTAAACGTAATCTGTAGTGTTTACCTAAAACACTTTTTCAACGTTTCGCATGCACAATAAATCTTATCTCAGAGGACGGAAAGATAGAAATTTCTGCGATTGGAAGATTCCAATGTGGGAGGGAGGATGCACAGATGGGCAACCCAAGTTTGGAATACGCTTTTGCGAGCTTGCTGCAAATGTTACCAAAGAAGAGACAAAGCCAGTGTGACTTCATTTTTTTGAAGGGAAACTGAACAAAAATTTCCTTCTACAAGAGAGTGCAAGTGTTTGGCTAAAGCATATTATCAGCGAGTTAACGATTCTACAGAGCCATGAGTATCATCGTAATCATCGTCATCGCCGTCTGATTTAGACAGTTTTAGTAGCAACGGAATTTTGAGAAAATATTTTCTCTGAATAGAACTTAATTCAAATTTAAGCGATTATCAAATTAAAATGTTAACGATGCTGCGACAATTTAATGCTAAGCAGTCACTCAAGCAGACTAGGAATGCTGAACGAACAATTGAATAAATATAAGAGAATTAATGAAGTTGAATTGGGAGAAGAGAAAAAACCTTGAAAATTTCTAACTTTTTAAGCAAACAACTTTTCGTTTAATAAACAAAAAAAAAAAAAAAAAAGGAAAAAATTTGAAAATTAAAATTAAATTTTTAAAATTCAAACGACATGCATATAATCGGCATGCTGGAGCAGACGACGGCTGTTGTCGATGAAGTAACAAGAGGAATCAAGCCATGGTCATTATGTAAGAGTAGCCGCACAAAAAAAAGCACTGAAGATATCACAAGATTTGTGTACGAAATGCAATTTACCATTAAAAGCCAACATTATGCCAACATTATAAGTGTCACCCAAGTGTTAAAACAAGCGAAAGTATGAAGTACCATAACAAACACTATTAACCTACAAAAATATATGTATATATATGAAATTAACAGCAGGCAATTGCATGTTAAGATAAAAACGTTAAAGCAAATCCTCTACGCAGTACTTGATTATCAACAGAAACTCGCGAGAGCATTTATGGCGGCAAACACGGAGCGTAGAGTATAACATGAGTTATGCTTAAAGTGAGAACTTAAACGAAAACACACACCTTCAGCTCTGCGAGCACGAATATCAATAACAGTTTTTTATTACCTGCAAACGACGATCATAACGAAATCAAACGTTGACTTGTTAACACACAATACATAAATATCTGTCATCCCATTATACCCCGTATATATGTATATCAAATGAAAATAAAAAAAAAAAAAACAATTTTATTATTATTTAAAAAAGTATAAAAAGCAGCAGAAAAGAGAAAAAAAAAACACTAAGAAAATGTGAAAAAAAGTGTTTAAAGTAGATGCGTCGACGCATACGAAAAAAAAACAAATAGAAAAATACAAATAATGTAAAAAACAAAACAAAATTTTGAACAAGTAAATAAATAAAAGATAAACAATAAATAATTTATTCACTAAGTTACTTATACTTAATAATTACGCTCGGTATGTGAGCGAAAAAACAATTGTGGAAAAAACGAAAATTACATAAACATTATTATACCGGCAATTACATCTGACTAACGTATGGATGTTATGGTGGTGTGTGATTTTTTTTTTACTTTTTCTTTTAATAAAAATCATAGTAAAAATAAAAATTGTGAAAAATTCACATATATACGGTTTGGCGTATTAATGGAAATCGGAAGAGTCGCCTTGCGACAAATGTCTGACACCTATCAGACACTGCCTAAGAGACGTCACCACTTTAATAATAATGGAAAGATCGCAAACATTTTGAACGTCTGCGTTGGTCCTCTTCCATCTCCTCTTTTAGATAAACGCACTGAAGGTTAAAATTTCTATAAGACTAGATCTCTAAAACGTTCGATTGTATCCTAAGCGATTGTATTTCTTCTATTCCCCACATGAACGGACGGCCGAAGAAACAGGCGCGTCGTATAAAGCCAAGTCTAGCCATGTACTAAGTCCAAGTTTAACTTAGAAATACTAAGTTTTCGAGAGAAATATTCTTCCCTCCAATCGCTCATTCTCTTTGCTTACTCTTACAATCTGGCCTAGTCTTCCGCTCGAGTAGTCGAGTAAAGTAACAATATCGGTCGTGGTTTCAAATCGCAAACGCGCTATATTGTTCAATAGTGCCGACAACCCCCGAATGCTAGTGCTCTAAGCCTTTAGTCTTTCAAGTTATCTCTAATAGTAATACGCTTTCTAAAGCATACTTCATATATAGCGTTCGGTTCGATTAGACTCCTATTTCTGCTGGTTACAAACGTGTTGACCAAGTTACTATATTTGATTAAGTTTCGGTAGCGGGCATAAAAAATGTAAAAATTTCCGCTTTATTAAAGCGTGGCAGTCATACTTATAACACATAAATCCAAATTCATTTAAAAAATCAATAACTGTTTCGATGCATGGAAAAAATTCATATCAAACGGGTGAACATATAAGAAAATATTTATAAATTAATGGATTAAACAATATAAAAACCCCGGTAAAAAGAGACTGCATTTCAATAAATGATAAATAAATATTAATTTAATTGTGTAAGTGCATTAAAAACAAATTTATATAAGTGAAGCTTAAACTATTAATTCACACCACAGATAATGCTATAGCGTACAAAGCTACTAATCCTTTTATCCTTTTGATTTTTTCTTTTTTTCCGACTATTGGAAAATTTTGATAAGTTAGTTCGGTATATATACACTGAAGCAATCGGACATATATATATATACCCAACCCGCAAATTGTGTGCAAATGAAAAGACTAAGGCATTTATCTTACGCTAAACTTGGGACCCCTCTGCGATATGCGCACTTATGAATGTCCCTGTTTTTGCAAACACTACCGACAGTTGGGGATGTACTTGAACCCAGGAACCTTTCTCGAACACTATGTAAATAAAGTACAAATAAAAGAGGACGGTTGTTCTCTCCGAGGCGTGTCAGACATCCCATAATCACTAACAGCAAACCTTCTCAACCAACGTCGGCACTTGTTGATCTTTCGATTAAAGCTCGCACGAAAGTGAAGCAGTATGCTATGATGAATGTGGGTCTCTGAATATACGCTCGCCGCGCTTTTTTTATAGGGTAGTAAAAAAAGAAGTACACTTTTATATAGAATGTTTTCTATTTACACAGGCTGTTGTAGGCAAAACTGTTCAACTGCCTTAACTACCGGTAAAGAATTAAATGGAAGAAAAAGTCTCTGCAAATAATTGATTACTTATGGGTGACACAAGTAATGCTTACTTTTGATCAGTGCGCGAATGGGTAGTACATATGGATTAAGCCGTTGGCGTCCGTCCGTCCATCTGCCTGCACCGGTGGCAAAAGCTAAAGTAAAAACCGGCGACTTGGCGACACAGGCGCTAGAACCGCAAGCTATCTCAAGCTAGTTTGCTAAGGCCTGCTGAAGAGCATTAACTGTCTAGTCTTAAATTCTTAATAAATTTTACTGGAAAAAGCAGACTGACGTCTTTCTTTCTTTCTTCTTTTTTTTATGAGCGAGTTAAGGTATTCTTAGGGATCATATTTATACAGTAGAACTTTGATGAATATTTCCGTTAAACTCTAGATACATATCTGTCTACTAAAGCTTTCGTTCATCGTTAGCGAAAATATTAAGTAATAAAGGGTTTCTTTCAAGTCAGGCCACGTTTTAATTATAATGACAGATTGATCACAATTCTTGCGATACTGAAACTTTCAGATATCAGAGGAACGCTACGCAGACTCAGGCGTTTCAATGCGCACCCACACGTTAATTGAAAAACATACACGACACGTACGTCGTGAAGTGGTTAAGAGCTGCTTTCCATTTTTTCCCCCTATGTGTTAGAAAACTTGTTTAAACATTTTTAACTTGTAAGTTCTTCGTAGGGTATTTTTGTGTGAGAAACTTAATATACTGCCCATGGTGGATATATTTTCTGTCACATATTAATTATTAAGATTACTATAAATAGTTTTTTAATAATTTAATTTCCTATATTTCGTATATAATTTTCTACAATCTATTCATTATATCGCGAATGAATCTCTCAGCTCAAGGCTTAATTTAAAGATTTTGAACATTATTAAGTAATTATAAAAAATCAAATAAATTTTATCTCTCTATTTCAAATTTTACAGCCTTGAACATTTTAATAATAGATAACAGACATATAGACACATGTCTGTGTATAAAGAAACAGACAGAATGAAACACAGTCAGATATCTTCACAGTTGGTATAAAACTTAATTCAAGGATTTCGGGGAAACGGGGAGTAAATGTTAATATATATGAATTATAAATTTTTAGACCACAGTCACTTCTCCTAGATTGGGAATGCATTAGCTAGTTAGGCTACAGCATGATAATCCAATATGAGATATCTGCTATAGTAAGCCATCCTTTCTGCCAAAGACAATTAATATTTTTGTCTATCCTTGATGGGAGATCTTAATCAATCTACAATCAGACACTTGTGTCTTTTCCACCAGTTAAAGTACAATCGCGTCTGTCAGGACTAATCTTGCAAGATTTCCTTTGCTTGACTGCTGTACAAACACGGCCAAAAAATGAACCTGTGCTGATAGATGCTTGCTTCCTCTCTAACCACATCCTTGCCGAAAACCGATAAACAGATAGATTGGGGGATACATGGGCTACTTTATGTGTTTTACATAGACTTCTGCCATGAACGAGTGATTATACACAGGTTGATATGAAGCGTTAACGTAGCTTGCAGCATCGTACAAACCCCTTCAATTACGCTATATTACACTATTCCTAAAGGACCAGACCAATACCATGGATGTGGATCATTTTATGTTTTCTAGGGAAGGCATGGCTTATCCTTCCACCTCCGTATTGAACATCCACACAATTATGGGAGACAAAGAAAAACCAAAGGGAGCAAAGTTTTTGTACCGCTGACATTCGTCACACTTCTGCTTGATATTTCATCCACCCCAGATTACACTTTACTAATATCCACATGAATTTTCAATGTTCGCGAAATATTCGCACAGCCTGCTGTTATGCTCTCGTCCCGTTAGCAGTTCTTAGATCCACGCTTCCTTACTTGGATACCCATAATAGAATGAATATGTAATAGAAAAAAAGTTTTCTTGGACGATGAGGAAGACGGATATAGAACCAACTGGACAAACCGACGGACATATAAGTGGACAAAGGCACGGATTTAAGTCAAAATCAGAATCTAACTCCGATCTCAAAAAGATCACCGATTGTTGCTTTTGCGCTTCAGGCATCTAAGTGCAATCAATATCATCATTGGGGGCAGATAGAATCTTTAATTAGTGGATGGTCTAAAACGCAATTTATTGCTTGTCGTTATTGTTCTCACAACACTGATTTCTTATATATTTATTTTTATTTTTTGAAGAGAATTGTATCACGAGATTAATGATACCTATCACAAAATCAGTTTTCAACATATCTCTTACGTCATGAATTGTTGATAGTTAGATAAAGCCTGTAAAGCTTATTAGTTGGCGCCATTATTTTCCCATTTCTTGAAAACTTTACAAAATCAATTGTTAGATAAAATTGTAAGAAAAAACAAAAAAAAATAATAATAATAATAAATAAATAAATAAAATGAAAAGCAAACGCAATCTTCGCTTGAGTATTACGTGTTCATGAGTTAGAAAGAAGAGCATAAGACAATAAAAAATAATAATAAAAAATGGATTTTTTCCTATATTTACTTCTCACAGACAAACGTCATAAATTATTATTAATGAGTAGTATGTGTTGTAATAGAGCAAAATAAAGCCAGAAGTAGTAGTCATCTTATAAACACAAATATAAAAAAAAATGAATAAAAAAAAATTATTACTTAATACTAAGTATATGCTTCCAAACGACAGATGTGCCCACATGCAAGTCTGATTATAAATGCAACTTTTTCGTTCTAATCTTATTAACCATGTAACGAGTCTTAGATAGAGTAAATATCAGGTGTAGAAAGAAATTTTAGTTAACCCTATTTGAGAACCTGAGTTAATCCGCCTGCATTCATAATGCACTTGGAGACGAATTTAACATCAACTCACTCGAACTAGGTAGGTTTTTGTTTACCTTAGGCATATAAAGAGAGCAATTAACATTTTTGTATAAACATTTTTTTGTTTCTATCTTAGCAATGATTACCTAACCGAATTTGTATAAATAAGTTAACAATTTTGCAAACGTTTTATAACGAGTAGATCAAGTCCATCATCTTGTTCGTGATATCGATTTATTTTTTTGTGAAAATAATGGGCTCTGCAAACTATGCCTTTCACCGACATAAATTTCTGCATAAATTTTTAATAGGACCCTAAGGCCTTCAACACACTCGCTACCGATATGGAATTTTGAACAAGTTTTTTTAAGAACTACTCTCTTTTAAAATTGAGACGAATTAGAGGAGAAAGATTGAAAACATCTCTCTATATATCCCATTGCTTTATCAAATTTGGCAATTCAACAGATAAAATGCCACTGTCCCATCTTTTTAGGTGTCATGATGTAGGGCAAATAACTGACATTGTGGACGCTTCGTCGACTCAGTACGAAACGTAACAATGGTATTAAATTTCAGTTTGCTATGCACAGCTAAGGGCTAGACTACCGAAATTAATGCATTGGAATTTGCATTATGTGGGCTTTGTGTAAGCTGATCGATCACATCTGTAAACACACTCGCCTTACCATTTTTACCAGCTTTGAGAACTGCTCTCTTCGGGCAGTCACTAGGTTACCTAAACATCTTAGTCGAGGTATCGAAGTTTATTTGTTGTAAATTTTAGATCGGTGACATCAGCAGCCGCGGGGGAGGGGGGGTCAACTTTAAATACTGCACTTATCAAGATTAGGTAATCTTTATAACATCTCTTATAGCACTAAATAGTACTAAATAGTACAAGTAGCAAGTTAAGCCATTTATCACCTTTGTTTAAGTGTCAATAAAAATGGATTGAATGGATATGACTTTGAAAAAATTTCAATTAAACAAAAACAATTTGCAATTAAAGTATAATTTCAGGAGAGGCGGGCACAAATACCATAAACGAAAAGACAATGGGAAAATCTATATGTATGTAGAGATATAGATATAGATTTATAAATAAGCAAAGTTTTATGTATACATGTGTGTGTTCGTGTATTCGTGTATTTCATTTTTCGTCAACAGAAGACTTAATAGCATTTTTTTTTCAACCAACTTCAAAGTTAAACGACTTAAGCATTTGTATGGTTATGAGAGCTAATATAGGAAGGCTTGCTCGTGAAAAGGTTTGATTGTTGTCTGACATGGAAAGTGAAAAGAAAGATTTCCGACATATTTTAGAAGAGGTATTGACAGTATGTCAGGGCCAAAATGGATTAAAAAAATTTTCGACCCGACAATTATGACCTTGACGATGCACCGCGTTGTAGAAGACCATCTGGAGCAGATAACGACGAAATAACGGCAGCATTCATTGATGCAATCAGATTAAACATGTCGAATCCGACTGTTCATAATCACATGAAATGGCACTATAAAGAGGAAGTTGTCTTTCATTTTCATAGAAAAAAAAAAAAAAGAAAAAAGCGAAATCACTTTCCAAACAACCTAATATATATATATATATAAATATTGTATAATATATTATATGAACTGTACTTATATAAGTTCGCAATTGTCTAAATGCCTTATTTATAACAAAACTAATTGTCACAAAAATTGTATTCCGTTCAACCCATTCCAGAAATTGACGTTCACATATTATTCTTACTCCCCTTGACAAAAAAGAGGTATTTTGGTATTTGACAAAAGATTTGCGTCAGATTTATATTTTTTCAATAAAATATGTATGTATTTGAGAATATTAGACAAGAGACGAGGTGAACGCTCTGTTGAGTAACGTAAGACTCTGTTTGAGCTAAAGAAAATTTTGTTTATCTTATTTAGTTGAAGGGTTATTTCGTAATGGCTTTATACCCTAACAGGTAATCAGATCTAATTTCAAGTATTTGCCATTTATCATGATCCAAGTTTGGTTTCCTTCCTTTCTCTTTCTTCTCTATCGATTTATCTATCTTTATCTGTCTATCTATTTAATATTTGCAAGACCGATACATACTTAATAAAGCAATATGAAATCATTTAACAAGCGATTTATATCTTAACACATTCAAGTCTCAAATATTAGGTTAACAGGTGTACTTAGAAATTAAAGCATACGCTATTCAGAAAAAAAAAAAAAAAAATATATATATATATATAATAATAACAAAAATAATATATCTAGTGCTGTACAGATTCGAAAACAAAAAAAACAAAAAAAAACGTGTTTGACGTGTTAAATAAATAATTGCATCTGCAAACATTCAAAATGCACACCGAAGCTTCCTGAACCTCAAGTGTATAATTTTAACGATTGCAGGCTGTTTTCGATTTTCAATAAAATTCTCTAAAATAAAGCGCTCTTTTATGAAAATTTGCAAAAATCTTAATCCACACACACAAACACACCAATTAATAGAGAAGTTTTAATGGTAGAAGTAATTTCATTAATTCCCAAAGAAATTCCATAAGTATTTCGGCAGAATTGCATAAGCATTTCATAAAGCGTTGAGTCCTCTCTCGTGGAGGTGATGTTAAGATAACTGAACAATGGATTTCATGAACTACTTCCGAACTGATTGCACAGGTCGCTCCTCAAAGGATTCAAAACCTTACTACAACTATAGCTAAATATGAAGCAAACTTTTTCCATTTAAAGGAGAAGCAAAACTCATTTACCTTCATACGGTGTGTGGACAAAACTCTTGGACGAATGCACTTGGAATATACATAGAATGAACATACACAAGAAAGAGGGAAATTGTCGTAAGGTTGGCTATTGTCATGTAACTTGTCACTTATATACCAGCGTGCATCGAGCGTCTGAATAGTTTTAGAAATAATTTCCCTAAGAAATATCAAACTCATAATAATGAATGAATTTAGAACACTTGAAGAGAACTTGTTGCTATTTATATTTCACGATCTACGAACGCATTGACAAATGACATTTAATGGACATAGAAAGCGAACGATTTCGAAACTTTCGCATACTTTCACGTGCTATTAACGTGTACAAAGTCGTAGCAACGTGTATGAACAAAAGCTTAAAAGTCTGTGCCACGCTTAAAAGCCGTTGTTCATATATGCTAAAGAAAACAATATTAAAGAAACAAATGATAATGAATTCAAGTCGATTTTGTATGAAAAAAAGAAATAATTTTTTTCTTAAAGGGCCTTAAGGGTTAATTTCATTTAGAATATTAATCAAGAGAAGGGCGAAGTATACTAAATGCAATTCTAATGAGCCATTTCCATGCCAACGACACTTGCACTGTAGTGCGAAAAAAAACTCCAATTACGTGAATATGGAATGAAAAGACCTTAATCCACACTATCAAGCGAAAATATCACCCGTATATTCCCAAAGTAAGCAACTTAACGCTGAAAAGCGAGGCAACAAAAGACCAACAAAACTTTATTACCAGACTCCTCTTTAGCGGGACAAAAGACAAAAGCATCCAAAGTAGGACTTCATTGAGGGGATACGGATGAACTGCTCTTCGTTAGAAGAGAACGTAAGGTACCTTTTTTCAGTCTTGCGCCGTAGTGTTTTAGTAATCTGTTCTCACTCGCTGTGTAGATAGGAGAAGAAGCAACTGAAGCACCGTTAGTTTATTATTTAACGATTGATCCTTTCATGTTTACCCTAAAAGGTGCAGATATGTTTGTTTTATTCGGAATACGCTCCTCCGGAGATCTCATAAACCCTATGTGTTTATTCGTGGTATGAGTGAATATCTGAATCCATTCAAGCGTTGACCCTATCTTTCTATTCTCTGACGCTTTTGATTGCTATAAGTTATGTTAAGTATTGATTAATAAGCATCGAAGACCTCACAAATCACAATTATTTTTGATTAGAGCAAAAGTGGACTCGCTTTAGTCACGCGCTTTGAATCGCAGTTAACTCGAAACAGATTGGAGCCATGAAATTTTGTTTCGAATCTTCAAGCTTGATGGCGTTTTGTTTCAGGTTGGCATCCAGTGAAGTCAGATAAATGATATAAAAGGCATTCTTAGTTTTCTTTTTTTTTTCGTTTTACATAGGGTTCTTTGGGTTTAATCCTCGATTTGATTCAAGTCATTTTTAGCTTGCTTTTCAAGTTCCAAGTTCCAAGTTCAAGTTTCAAGTTCAAGTTCTTCAATTTAAAAGTTTTACACTTTATGTGTATGCATAACTCACATGAGAAGGAGATGAAATGGTCAGATATGTGACTGTTTTTTACTAATCAGTCGATTCAACGATTTCGACTTTGTTTCCATGATAATATCGCGACCTACGACATATTCAGCACGTCGTACAGATGTCGTATAGGAAAGACGGCTAAATAATTTTCATGTTTATATACATATATATATATATATATATATATATATATATTTAGTAGAGAGAAATTAAAATTTCGCTAGATTTACACTTTCATTAATAATTTCCCACCTACAGCGGATATCGATCTAAGTTGTACGCCAAGTATTGAGGCCATCATTAAACTAAAACGCTAAGTCAAAGGGTTTTTATTCGAGACCAACAATTTAAAAAATTCCCTACCAACCACAGATTGCCATAAAGCAAGTGAAATGCCACGGCGGGATATGGCGGTATTAATCCATTGAAAATAATGTCACTCCGGCCAATGCACCAAAAACAGGACTATTTTTCTAAATTTGCATAAAAAAAAAAAATAAAGATTTATTAGCATTTGAGGTTTGAGATGTAAAAGTGCGAGTCTTGAAGGACACATATTTTTTTTCACAACAACAAAATAAACAATTTCTGAAAATATGATACGAAATCTTACTAATAATATCAAGGCAGTCTTTATACCCCGCTGGTACATCCAGAAAGACTTGCAATTGATATAGATTCACTTTCTGAATCAATTTAAGCCGATCTGTCCGTCCAACTGTCTTATTTTTCTGTGTCCAACGTACAAGCCGCAACTTTCCAGATATGTTCGGTGCACTAGTGTCTCCTTATTCGACCACTCCCCATATTTTTTTAGGTTGTTACAAGAGAAAATATTGCAATTTTTAAAATTTCTGGACAAAAGTACTCTTAGTAATAGTATTTCGGAATGCAAATTGGTTCGAACACTATGGATTGGATGCGGTCAATTTTTGACTCCTTATCATATAATCGAAATGCTAAAAAGTCCTCGTTTTCAATACTTCTTAATGAAGATTCATTCACAGCAATAATGTGACTTAGAAACCAGCCTTAGCGGATTTAGATCATATAGGTCTCCTTTTTGGATCCCAATCCAAATAAGGGTTCCAACGATAACATGAAGCTTTATATGCCGAAAAGGTTTATGTGTTAAAATTTTATGATGAAAATTTGTCCTTAGTAAATCAACGATAGAACATTTGGATTGCATACATCTATTTTTTAGACCGCACCATAATGTATAGGGGTTCTCATGGAAGCAAACCCTTCTATGGCGATATCGACTAATTTGTGATATATTGCGACGGAAGCAAGTGAAAAATAATAAAACCTTTGCCTTTGAACTTTGAAGGCTTCTAAATTTAGCTCAACATTTGTTGTATTTTTAATTACAAAAACAAAGTGGTGTGGGGTCGTTCTTGCTTGACTGCAGCATTCTTCCTTGCTTTAAACTGAGGAACAGCATTCTTTGATGAAATTAAGAAAAAAGAAAATAATAAGGAAAGCGAGAAGCGAAGATTATCGGCTGTACCTCTACAAACAACTGGACGTCTAGTCTAAATGTTACTGATACCAAAAAGGTGACTAGATTTTTTTTAGAAAAAGGACTTGACCACTTCTTACATGTGGTTATCCAGCAGAGATAGTTGACTGACTATGTTTGAGCCTACATTTCATTGATTATATAATGTTTGCTTGAATAACGTAACGCGACAAGTATACGGGATCAGGCAAAACATATAACGAGTGATTTGATAGCATTTACGGTAACCGGCCTTGATCAACTTGATCATGTTTTCAACGCGAGGGACAGAGCGAAAGCAATGAATTGATTTAGCAAAACTTACATACAAACGTTTCACGCAACAACTAAGAAAGTTGCATTGAGAAAATGAACACATAGTAATAAATAAATATTATGTCTGTGTGTATTAAAAAGAAAAAGAAAGAAAAAAAAGCAAATAATTTTCAGCTTCTTTTAATTACAGATTTAAAATTTTGTTAAAAAAATGTAAAAAATTATATATGTTTCTTTGTTTGATTACGACAGACTGACCTGCCCCATAATGAGAGAATTTTGCATTCAATTGATTGTTGATCGAAAATGATTGAAGCATTCGCTAATCATTTAAGCAGTCATTTGGGCAGACATTTATTTTATTGGGCCACAACGCACTGCAACGCTGATACGGATGGTTTACAATTACGTATCACGGATTTTATTAATAAATTCCATGGGCCACTTGAGCGTGGTGTTCAAATCTTGGATCATTTACTCACACTGGAGGAGGAAGATTTTAATGATCATTGGGGTAGCGCATATGCTCATAATTATGAACCAGAAATAGCCAATGCTCATTATGGTAATCAGGAACGACAGCAACAACAACGACAACAACAGCCGCCGCAAGAGCAAGAGCATTATTATTACGACAATAACAACGAAAATCAATCGCGTGTTATTGTGAGAAACTTAAATAGTAAGTAATTATTAATAGCCAGTCATTCATTCGGAGAGCGTAAGTTTTAAAATGAACAAAAAAAAAACAAAAATTATTAAACAAAATAAAAAAAAGCTAAACTTTTGTCTCCTCTTAAGTCAAACCGAATAAATTAAAGTTAATTAGAAATTCTGTTAGCATACCTCGGGTAGTGGTATTAATAAACAATAAAATATTTCAAAAAAAAAAAAAAAGAAGAAAAACCACAGAAGCACGTAACAACAAACAAAACAAACGCAACATAAGCCAAACTTGGGTTTTGTCTACACATAAAAGCATAACTTTGCTTATGCTTAAGTATTTATAGGAAATTGTTATTAAAACCGAAATACAACTAAGGTCAAATAACTTGTTTAACTACGTAGTGGGTTTTGATCGACACGACTTTTGCTAAACGCAAACACGCCAACAGCAGCATTCGTACAAATAAATTGAATAACTAGTTTCAGAAGATGAACATAGCTATGCTGCAGCCTAGGGAGGCTGAGAGAAAGAAGTTTTTCAAGCGATCATATCCTTGAACCCTCACAAAATAAGATAAAAGAAAACTTTAATTGATTTTCATTGCTACTCAGCGATATGCTTTCCCTGTTTAAAAATCAAAATTTGATAAACGACAATATTGATGCCAAGGTTGTGTGTGGTCATTAAAGAAAACTCAACTGAGGGTTTTAGGTTCACCGTAACTCGAATTTTCGATGCCCTCTTCCCCTTGAAAGGGCATATATGACAATTGTAAAATATTTCGTCTAACTGGGAGTGCTTCCGTTAACTCATTGAACTCAATTCTAGGCGGGGTCTGCAATATATACCAAATAGACCGTATTCATCGTATATACCTCACCTCAACTTTTTCAAGTTGAAATAGAGATTCATGAGAATCGCTATAAAGAGCAGAGATAGTTACTGACGGATGCTTATAATTAAATTTTTCTCTAATCAAGAAAATCTTCTGGTTTATGAATTATTTACTTCGTATTTGCAAGCAATCCCTTTCAAATATTCCCCACAGACCACAAACTGAATTCGCCAGGAATCTAACACTGGTCGAAGTACGTCCTCTTAATAAAAGTTTTCTTTTGCGATTGTAAGTCATTCTACGATTTCTAACCTAACCTCTAACAGTTGGCTCGTTCGATGCATCTGATTGCTAAGTATCTTTTTTTGAGCAAAGGTATTAATTTTTAATTTTTCATTTCGCGATTAGAGGTCTTTTATAGGTCACTCAGATATAAAAGATGGACATAACTTACTTCGTCTATAAGTTTTTACTGGTAAGCGTAATTTTTGCTCTTATGATTATAGATCTTTTAACATCACACACAGGAAAGACGGACAGACATTATTTGTTCCGATCGAAATTTCTCCCTTCTCACAAAGTGCTCTTTCATTAATGCTTCTCCCTCAGCTAATTGAAGCCTGCCGATGGACGGACACAATTAAATTCACAAATAGTTCTTTTGTATGTGTTTTAGGCTTTCCCCAGAATATATTTCTTGGTTAAAAGTATGTCTGCTTTAAACGAACGAACATCTTCATATGTAAATACAAATACAACAATTTGTTTTTCATATATTATTTCTTATTAAAACAAATGCTGACACACCTTAAACCTAAAAACTTTTGATTAGCTGTTATTTGTTTATGCACATACATAAAACACATTTAAAAAGAATACAAAAAAAACGAATTAATTTTGTATCTACAACGCCATCAAAATCGTTTTGCTTGCATTCGCACTTTATTAAAAGCAACAACCGCAACTACAACAACAATAACAACAATAGCAAATGTGATCTAAATTATCTAACAAATGCAAACAATTGTAGAAATTTTCAGAAGCGAGCATACATATTACATAAAATAAAAAACAAAGATGTCGCAAGTATCACTAATCGAATATGCTAAACGCGTTGCTCATCGCTCCAATTGGTATGCACGAGGGTGACGATAACTTTAAGAAAAATTGTTGTAGTTAGTGAAGCATTCGTATTTTTAAATAAAACAAAACATTGCATACAATATTGATTTACAGTCGAGCTGCGTTGAATAGGTCCCTAACGATTCATTGGTTCATTTCTTTTCGCCCAAATAAAGCGGAACAGATTTCATTGAACTTTACAACACACCTCCCCCCCCTCCTTTCCAAATATATCTTCGGAGTTGTTGATTTCTTTTAGCAAAGACGCACTACTCACTGATATAGAAAAAAGTCAGAAAAGTTTTCAAATCTATATCTTGACGTCTTTGTCCAAATTCTCATTGTCATCCTAAAGACCACTTTTTCCTCTTACACAGTTTACATTTTGTAGAAATAGAAAGTTAAGACGACTCTATCCTCAAGCACTCCCCTACCGACGTTTTGCATGTACCCAGTTCTACCAAAAAGGATCATTGAGGACATTTCGAAGAACCTGCTACCGGTTTCTTCTACATTGCGCACGTGTACATAGACAGATCATGCCCGTTTATTAACATTACATTCTTAATCGATTAGAGAGGGTCTAGATAAAATTTCAGATTCCTATATTCCTTTCTTGAACTGTGGTAAACCGACAAAAACACTAGTCAAACTGAAAGAAATGGGTAAATGTCATCAAAACGAGACCACGTAGGGGAAAAGTGATTGAATAATAAAAGCCGCCAACAAATTTTGGAACATTATATGCTTCGCAGCCGGTCTTTTTTGAGGTCCTAGTGTTGATAATGACTTATCGCATTTGTAAAGATAGAATGAGAAGACCGTTTAATCATAAGCATATACGGACTGTTTTACTTAATCCAAGCTCCGTAGACTTCAGGATAGGGGAGTAAGAGTTTCGTCTATTCGCGATGTATTGATCAGAATGTGGTATAATACGTCCGACTTAACTGCAAGCAATGTTAACTTATCTCAAATAAATCACGTGTAACAAGTGAAAACACTACATTGGCGAACCAACCACCACTACTACCAAATACCAGTCTAGGAAATTTCATGAAAATGTCTAAAAAATAGATTGAACACAAGGCAACAAAACAATCAAACGGACAGGCAAGCCTGGGCCGATTGAGAATCATTCCCCCTTCTTCTGGGTGTCGCTTTTATAGTTTTGTATCATAAGTGGTTGAGGGTATAAAAACAGCTTTAGCCATTTACTGCTACAGACATTGTTTGGATAAAAGAAAATTATATTCATTTTAAAACTACTTTCGAAAGTTGTTTCTCAACTATGGATACATCGGCAGCTTCTTAAGAATTCCGCTCTATCAGATAACTTTAATATGCCATAGTGTTCAAAAAATAAGGAGAATTTTCATTACCATAATACGTGCTTCGTATATTAATGTGAAATTTTTCTGTTATATTAATTACCGCAACTAAAAGCTGCCATTGACGTCTGACAAGACATTTATTTCAATACGCTATGTTGACGTTTTCAATGCATCTACATCAACTATTAAATTTTTATACCCTACATCCGTGTGATCCAAGTTCATGTCAAGCTTGGGCGGATAGAAAGACTTGAGATAGACCTATCTTTTAACACATCGATGCAATCAGAAACACTCTCTGAATCGATCTAAGCTTGTGTATCCGTCCGTCCAATTTTTTAAACACTTCTCATGTAAGACTTCATTTTGAAAACTCGTCATATCAATAACTGCATAAAGCGAAATGGTTTAGGGTATTTGATGGTAGGCAGCGCCCCATTACAGTGTTTTTGTTTCGTTATTAATAGAGTTTCATATAAGCACTTTTTTCAACAAAACAAGCACTTTGAACAATAAAACCGTTCATTTTGAAAATTTTGCGGACTACAATTTCCAACGAATAGAAAACAAGACCAAACCAACAAAACGAATTACATTAAATTTCGCCCCGATATTAATAAGAAACATATGGAAATAATGCGTATTTAAAAAAAAAAAACATTCCCTTACATTTTGAACGCACTATTGTCACGTCGCTAAGCAAACCCTTAGATCAATGTGTTGTTCTCTTGATGATTACCTTCTCGCTTAGAAGCTGTGTCTGAAAATTGGATGACTTTCACGACTATCGGATTTTTTATCCTCATCGCCGATTATCTGTAGGCAAACCCTGTCGATTTTTGTGGCGTACGCGCCAACTGTCTGAGTTCTTCAACTGTTTATGCAAATTTGAGACTTGAAAAAGAGAAAAAAAAACCGATCTATAGAGGCTTAAGGATTAAATTAATCGAGCAGTATATCTTTCTAAAATTTCATTTTTTTTCAATACAATTTACATATGACGTTTAAAGATGATTGCAGATGGTTCAAACACACACAAAACACATTATCTTATTTAAATTATATATTTTTTTTTATTATTTTAAATGAAAAAATTGCAAAATTTATTGCGTCCTTAATAAGATGACAATCAATGGTTGCAATATCTTTAACGCGTATAATTAAAATTCTATTGAAAAAGGCGGAAGCAAAGCAATAAAAAAGAAAAAAAAAACAAATTTAAAAACTTCTAAATTTTCAATTAATTAAGCGTATATTTGGTTATAGCTTAGATTTTTGCCCATTAAAATTGTGATGACTGTGTGGGATGAATATTCATATGATTATACGATACTTTCAAACATGACTATGTTCAAAATGGAATCGCTGTGCCGTTTCAAATTTATATATGTCTTTTTTCATAAAATCGATTTTAAAAATTCAATTTATTTTCGAAATTTTGTAGGGAAAAACAATTCTGGCTGGGAGCGCTTGCGAGCACATTTTATTTATTTATTTATTTTTTTTTAATATAACCAATCACATAGGGAACGTTTTTTGTCCGTGCAACACGATAATACTCGGAAAGAAGTCAGGCAAGTTAAAGAAATAGGAAGTATGTGGCTGTACACAGTAGTGTAAGTGCCCAATCGATAAGTGGTCTGTTTCTACCAACTGAAAACTCGCAATACCCACGATCAAAGTGAACTCAAGCGGACATGAGAATTGAACCGGTGAACGCACACTTCGTAGTCGCGATGCGTACCTATTTTTCATGTGTAAGCGATATTTTCATTTTCGCTAACAGGAGAATGCTTACCATAAATACTACACAGTTGCCTAAACGGACGGACGGACGGGGTTAAGTGCATTCTAAATTTGAAACTGTCCAACAATTTATATCCTTTAGTTTTCGACGGTATGGGAAACAAAATTACATTTTAATAGACTATAATATTGGGTAGGCGTGGTCAATTTTTCTCCATTTTTATACACACGATGCTACAGCATCGCCCACAGAATATACGCTCCAGTTTTCGTATTTATTTATCTGCTATAGTTTATGGGTAATGAGCAAAAAACCAATTTTTTTTTCCTTTTGAAAAACAGAAGCGTCCTCAGTTGACCGATATGGCCAATTTCCAATACCATCCTGCTTGCAAGAACTTCCAATGGTTCTGCCAAATTTGAACTCGATTGCTTCATTTGTGCGGCCAGGGAAATGCTTATAACAGACATTACACAGACGGACGGAGGGACCGACGGACATACGAACATGCCTGAATCGATTTAGAATTTGACGCTGATCAAGAATACATATACTTTGTGGAATCTCTGCAAACTGCAAACGTTTTGGCAAAATGAATACATGTGTCAACCTACGGTAATGGGTATAGCAAGTAAGTACGAGGAATATGAGGACTTCCCAAAATTGAGGCCTTATATGAGAAGTGGTCGAAAAAGTGGCCCAATCCGAATCATTTTGAATAGCCGTCGTCCTTGGACGAAAACCTTTCGATGATAGGTATAAAAAATTAATTTTAGGATTTACACATCCCTCAAATACATACCCATATATGTGCGTTTGTTTGTGTGTGTGTATTGTGTATGGATGAAATCTTATTAAACAGTTAAAAACCGCTTATTTATGCGAACAAACAAACACATTCACTTCATTAATTATTACACTACGTAGTCATGAACGATCTCTAGAGGGCAAAAAGAATTTCATCTCAAACTCAACAAAATAAACAACAATTTTTTTATTCGCCAACTGACGGCAGTAAAAAGCATTATTCTGTCAAATATTAAAAACGCATCCATGCAATTTACGATATTTTTATTTGTTCCCGCGTGGGGCAACCCTAATTTCGTCAAACAAAATGCATGTAAACAACGTCATGGCAACTCTTACCTATACTTTTTTATATCGTCATTACATATATATGTATGGCAAGGATCGTAAATAATTTTTTTTATTTTTTTTTACGAAAGTGCCAAAGCGAAAAGCAAATAAATGTAATGAGCATACAATTAGAACGCAAGAAATTTTCTTTAATAATTGAAAGCAAGAAAAAAAGGAGGAAAATTACATAAATGAAGAAATGTAATAATAAATGGAAGATATTTTCAATATTTTAAAAGTTAATAAAACTTAAAACTAAAGTGTACGAAAAAGAATAAAAATAATTATCAATTATTTGAAAAGTAAGCTTGAATTTGTGGGCGATTTAGTTGTTTTGAAAGCGAAGCAGCGGATAGAAGAAGATAAAAGCAATGGCTCAATGGATTACAACAAAACGAAATCAAGAGGCTATGTCACAAATGAATGCCTGGATTAATGGTGAGTCATTTGCGGCAACCTGCGATATAGCACATAAAAGGGATGGAAAATAAATGCTGAAGTGGTGCCACATTAAATGCCAGACATGGTAGACAATTTTTTTAAAAGCATATACATTTAAACAGACATATGAAGAGAGGTTAACCATAAACACCTAAGTACAATAAAGCATTTTGTCTACGTCACTACATACAACATAGAACAAATAAGGGTTGCATGCATGTAATTCACTGTTTCAATGTAAAGCGGTAGTAAAATAGGAGACGCACAACGGACGAAAAGACAGTAAAAACCCTACATTAGCTAACAAAAAGCAAATATGAAATGATATATGTTGTGTTGATGCAGTTGTTGCCCGCTCTTAAGGGGGCTTTGCTTTTATTGATTTTTTGTGCTTTCCTTTAAACACTAGCAATGAAATGTTTTTTTTATTTTTTCCTTAAACTTTCCATTTACGGTTGAAGAAGACTTCTTTTGCACAGACAATAAGAGATAGAATTTTTATAATTTCTAATGTTTCAAGAGAATCGAAAAGAAGGAAGGGTGTGTAGAAAAGTCAAGGGATTTTTTCAGACTTGCGAGTAAATGTTCGTAAATTACATATGTAGGGAAGTATTTTTAAATGTGGCGAAGCGCTCAGAGCTCCGTACACTTATACCGCTTTATTGCCTATGTTGGTTTTTATGGGATGAGAAAACTGAGCTGAAGACAGCAACCGGAACATACATACATATATACATACATACGTACGTAAATGAAGATGCGCCGCCGTTATAAAGTTATTTTGGTCACATGCACTATTACGCTTTCGAGAAAGAGAGCTGAGGAGCACCAGGAATAAAATATAAATACATTGAATGTATGGAGAGATGGAGGCACAACATGTAATACATTACGCCTATATACGTATATGCGTCGTGTATGATTGCATTTATATAATAAACACCAATGGTAAAAGCCAGCTAGATATAGATATAGCTGTCATGCATGTTTGTGCTGCTTATGTATGATAAATATGTAGGCAATATATCTTTTGGCGTGTGTATGCATGTACGTATGTACGAATGTGTGCGTGTGTGTATTTAGAGGTTTGTGGGGAACATTCGTTTTTTGTATGCTTTTCTCTCAATTTAGTGCTTTTTTATCTTTTTTTTTTTTTGGGTAGGGTGTCATGGATTTTGATTTTCAGTTTTTTCTTTTTTTTTTTTGCTCCTTCGCCACACAACACTTTCTTGCTTTTATGCGGTTATTTTCGATTGCATTCGAATTAAAGAAAAAAGCAAAGAAATTGTAATACTTCACGGGAAAGTAAGGAGAGGAGAAGAAACGACGACAACACAAACAGAGGCAGAAATGTTTTACTCGCGGCGTTTTTTTTTTCTTTCAAGTCAATAGATATCTGAGTTTCTGTTTGCGTCCGTTGTGTCGAGTACAGTGTCTTTTGTCGTTAGTTTTTTTTGTTTTTTAGTGATGGCACGCGCGCCTAACCAAAACAAACAGCTGCAAAGTTTTTCACATATACGTATACTTTTTATTAATTAGTGCAAACCAGCAGAAGTAACAGCAGCAACAACAAGCACAGAAATCATAAAAAAATATAAAAAAAACAAAAATTTTCATCTTTGTTCTCATTACGACTTTCTGTTATAAAAATCGTTATAAAATTAATTTAAACATTTCGTTTCATGGTTTTATATCGCTTTATAGACATTTTCGATGCCATAGGTAATAAAAAAATAAATAAATGAGTGTTATATAAGCGAAACAAGTGAAATAAAAGCTTAGCAGTTATTACTAGTTATTGTTGGACTTCATTTTTAGACAAACTCTTTTGAAAATATTATGTAAAAAAAAAAAAAATGCTTATAGCAAAGTGAAGAAAATCCTTTAAACAGTCTTCTGAAGAAACCACAACAATCGGTGAAAAGTTAATAATAGAAAATCAACACTGTTCGCGTCATTGTGCTAACGCAAAATTTATTACGAACCGACAGACCCGGAAGGTCCGATTTCTCGCAATACTGGTTTTTTGCACTTCAATGTAATAATGCCTTTGTTCCATAGTTAATGAAAGTCCTGATGGCCGATTTATTGCAATTATATTAATTATCGTGTCGGTCTGTCTTGTTCTTGAATTTATCAGTTGAGGACAAATTCGCCTATGCTCAAGCCAGCAGAAAGAAAATGAAAATATACGAAATAAATAAGAATACTGGAGCGTGTACTAGTTATTGTCATTATCTCATTATCAGCGCATTCCTGTAATCTTATAACCGTGTTCCGAGCAACATCGTATGGCCATCACCAGAGATTTTATTTGTGTTTGTTGTTTTGTGTGACTTAACAACCTTGTGATATTATTGGAGCTTGTTTGTTACGACAACGAATTCCGATATCAAAATTGATACAAAGGCACAAGAATTATCTTTAAGAAGAACGCACATTTCTCTTATGACTCGTAACCGCTCGCAAGGCCAAAATATAATATAGTGTGAGATTTAAACAAACAACATTCTCGCTTAAGTAATCGGTAACCATTGCCATCCACTCATTCCAAGTGGGTTTAACCGTCCAACGGATTATTTGCTCTCTGCCTATTAGAAATTTAATTTTGACCCTTTCAAAATGTATGCATCTACAATATCCTTTTATAATATTAAATGTTACGATGCACTCTCCAAAGCTTCTATAATGCATTCAATTGAAAATTTCATTTCATTGATTACTTGCAACCATTACAAGACAATTCAATTATGCTTGACTGCTTGATTACTCGCCTACCCCCCCCGTTACGTTAACAATAATTTCAGTCACAAACAAGAACACTAAAGACGCCATTGAATCAATATTCCAAATACCGGTCATCATAAAAAGTACATATAAAAAGCAAAAATTATTTATTTACCAATGCTCTCCCATGACAACTCGTGATCGAAAACCCTTAATAGTAGAATTGACCGAAAATATCCTTTCATCGATTACTGGTCCATAAGCATGTTATACTTAAGCATACTTCCTTATCTATTGTTATAAATAACTGAAGAGGTAGAGTGGAGCTTCTTAAAAATAATTTGCGGACTTAAAAGAGGTTTGAAGATTGTGTATATATTTTACAATTAGGAGAAGAAATAACATGCAAATAAAGTAACACTCCATCTATTTCATCCAGATGATTGACACAAATCATTTTTCAATTGTCGCAAAATCCCTTGCAGGTCAGTTGACCAATCTAAAAACGTATGCCTGTAAAATCTTTTCATATATACTCAACGTTGCGCCGACTTATTGATAATAATTTTGGGAAAATCTCTACCTCATATCCACCTGATACGCGTCAGGTTTTAAATGTCAAACATTTCTGTGAGCGAAAATGGACGGACGGATGGACATGAAAACATTTAATAAGGATGAGCATATTTTGGGAGGGCTTCAGTTAATAATTGTTACTGTTGTGAATGGAATAAGGGAATTACTATAACAACGGATTTTGATAGCGCTTGAAAGAGCTGATTATTAGAAAGCGACAGGCAGAAGAAAAGTATAAAACTAACGTATTGGTATCGTTGGGTGCAGACCTAAAACCACCTCGCTCTTAATTGAAACTTAGAATCAGCGATGGTTCTTCATGTAACTTGGTGGACGCACTTTAGCTAACTTAGAAACAAAAAACAAAATTAATTTTGAGAAATTTCTCCTTGGACTAAACTTAACAAAATATTATACAAAACTCTCTCTCTCTCTCTCTCTCTCTCTCTCTCTGTCTGTCTGTCTCTGTCTGTCTCTTTCCCTCGTCCTCTCCATTCCATTAGTAAATTAACATGTGAAAACAATTTATAATTTTGCAAGATATTTATATATGTGACGGAAGACGGTTATAAGAACACTTCTTTATATATAAATTTAATCTTAGTGATGCGATAAACATGAAAGTGTTTCAATTGAAATTGAAGGTCAGACATAAACTAAAATAAATGCTAAGCTCGATGGAAAGATAAAACGCACGTTTATCATTAATAATAATAATAATAATAATAATAATAATAATGAGTGTGTTTTCTCTTCTCCATAAAAAAATCTGCTGCCCGCCCCCTCAACTTATATAGTGGAAACTCTTAATAATAACAATGGTTTGCTACTCTCACCGCCACATAATTCGAGCCATCAACAGCAACAACAGCACTCATCACGCAGCGGTGGTTCTGGTGGGGTCTCAACGGGCGGAAATGATAGAAGCAGCGCTGGCATGGTTGGAACGTCATCCGGTGGAGCAAGTGGAGAAATCAATAATCTACAAATAACACAACCGATTAGTGCACCTGCTTCACCGTTAGCATCGCCTGGTGCGATAAGTAGTTCAACATCATTCTGTTTGCCGTCAAGTTCAAATGCTTTAGCTGCTACCACTGGCAGCGGTTCTTATGTATGTTCGGGAGGAGCAGCAGGCAATATGTCTTATGCAAATTCAGGTGTGTCAAATGCCAGCGATACAGCCGATCCCAATTGGCAAGCAACCAAAGCTACAGTCTTGGAACGTAATGCAGCCATGTTTAACAATGAGTTAATGTCAGATGTGAAATTTATAGTGGGTGGGGATTTCGGTGAGTTTTTTCATAAATTAAAGCAATCAAGAATAAATTTTTCATTCTATCGGACGCAGATACGGTACAAACGATACCAGCTCATAAGTATATATTAGCCACTGGCAGTTCGGTATTTTATGCCATGTTTTATGGCGGCCTGGCCGAAAATAAACAAGAAATTAAAGTACCCGATGTGGAACCAACAGCCTTTTTAACACTATTAAGGTTCGTTTTGATAGACTTTTTTCTTTGTTTTTTTTTTTTTTTTTTTTTTTGGAAAACTGGGCTTATTATTTACCCGACCTACTTGCAGATATTTATATTGTGATGAAATACAATTGGAACCTGATAATATTTTGGCCACTTTATACGCGGCCAAAAAGTACATAGTACCGCATTTGGCACGAGCTTGTGTCAACTATTTGGAAGTTAAGTTGACGGCAAAAAACGCTTGTCTACTTCTCAGTCAGTCGCGACTTTTCGAAGAGCCCGAACTGATGCAGCGTTGCTGGGAAGTAATCGACGCCCAAGCCGAAATGGCCATTAAATCGGAAGATTTTGTCGATATCGATTTAAAAACATTCGAATCGATTTTATGGCGCGAAACTTTAAATTGTAAAGAGATTCATCTCTTTGAAGCCGCCTTAAATTGGGCTCAAAATTGCTGCCAAAAAATGGGTATCGATCAGACGGCTCAAAATATGCGCAAAGTACTCGGCCAGGCACTGCATTTAATACGTATACCTACGATGACCTTGGACGAGTTCGCCAACGGTGTAGCACAGACAGGTATACTAACATCCCAAGAAACAATTGACATGTTTTTGCATTTTACCGCAAAATCAAAACCGTCATTAAACTTTCCTATTAAGCCAAGGGCCGGTTTGAAAACGCAAGTCTGTCATCGTTTTCAATCATGTGCTTATCGCTCAAATCAATGGCGTTATCGCGGCCGTTGTGATAGTATACAGTTTTCGGTGGATAAGAGGTAAGAGAAAAAAAGCGCGAGACGCACGGAATATTTTAATTTTAAATTGATTTCGAATATTTTTACAGAATTTTCATAGTCGGTTTCGGTTTATACGGTTCCTCGACTGGAGCTGCTACCTATAATGTTAAAATTGAATTAAAACGGTTAGGACGCACTTTGGCTGAAAACGATACGAAATTCTTTTCGGACGGTTCGAGCAATACTTTCCATGTATTCTTTGAGAACCCAATACAAATCGAACCGGAATGTTATTACACAGCTTCGGTGATATTGGACGGTGTTGAGTTATCATTTTTCGGCCAAGAAGGCATGTCTGAGGTGTGCATGGGCAATGTGACATTTCAGTTCCAATGCTCCTCGGAAAGTACTAATGGAACTGGTGTACAAGGCGGGCAGATACCAGAACTGATATTTTACGGACCGACAGCAATAGCTTCAATGAATTCACCTCCTAATTCAATGTGCGCCAGTCCTGTGGGCGATATGGACGGTTGCATTGGCATTGGAAATAAAAGTAATCGCAATTCCAGTGAATTATCTGGTAATTGCGATGACATTTTATCCGGGGGTGGTGGCGGTGGCGGCGACGCAGCAGCAGAAGCGGCAACCTCAACTAATTGAAATTAGTTTATAAGTCATTAACAACAACCAACAACACTTAACAACAAAAAAGACATACAAAAGCAACACATGGTTTTTCATCATTATTATTATTATTATTATTAATTAATACCTAAATACTATTATATATTAAAAATAGTTACGAAACAAATACGAAAGACAGCAGTAACCGTATATACAAACACAAAAATTATTGCGGGCATTATTTTTGGATTTTATTGCTTGACGTTATTAAGCGTGACATCCAAAAAGAAAACAAAATCTATTAGAGAAAATATTGTAGGGAAAGTAGTCATTTTTCTTAGTAGATACAGGTACACACACACGCATACACATGAACACAAATACGCATGTGAAAATGGTAAATGTGGGAACATATATAATAGCAGTTATAATAGCAGTTAAATACCAAGTTAAAGAATTTTACAAAGTATATATAGATTTATACATATATATATATTTATACATATATATATATATATGTATATATATGTATATATATTATAATGATATAATCAAGTTTTTTGAAAAAGAATTTCTAAAAAAGCTCTACTTTTTTTTTTTTTTTTTTTTTAATTGGTAATCAAGAGAGTAAATAGAAAGATATACGAATTCCGTCACTCATATAAAAAATATGAAAAGAATTATAAAGAAGGGAGAAAAAATGTTAAACTTATATTTTAATAGTACTACACAACAACAACAAGTTAAAAAGCAAATATTACTTAAAAATATTTATTCAACTTTTATAGATATATATATATATATATATGTATGTATACGTGCATATATATATATGCATTCAAACAATTCATAAACATAACAATTATTTAATCTAAACTCATATTCAACTTATCCCCAATTAACTTTCTCTCGTAGTTTATTGGAAAGAAAAAGAATTTCAAAAAATTTAAGCAAACAATTATGCGCAACAAGAACACAACTTTATATAAACAAAAAGAATAAGAATAGCACAGCTGCATTTAATCTATAATTTAAAGATTTAATCCATAAAGAAATCCATCCAACATAACATCAACTACAACAACAAATCCATTTTGATTTTGTTTTTGTTTTCTTTCACATAATCATAATCATAAGCTCATCTTGCTTTCTTCCTTTTTATGAAAACTCCATCGTTTTCACCCTAAGTTAGTTTTTACATTAAATTTGTTATGTACTGATTTGCTCTAAGCCTATATTTTCTAGTAATGTGTCTTCTTTTCTTCCGCCTACAATTGATTTAATGTCAATATTATTAAATATTTTCCGCAAAAGCCTTTATTACATATAACTTTATTATATTGTATTAAATACTAAATAAAAATATATAATTTTTAGATTTTTCCTAACATTGCTAAGATTCCATTTCAGCATTCGCATGATAGGAATAGGAAAGGATTACGTTCAAAAGAAAAACGAATTGCATTCAGTGTATTCCGAATTTTGGGCTAAGTAAGCTTAGCCATTAGTCGCTTCATAAATTACAAGAATCTTGAGTGAGTTCAAAAGTTGCAATCGATCATTGACCTACTGTCCGTCGGTTCAACAATACTACTTCAAAAACTTCGGCTACAACTATAGGCAAATCTCTCTGGCCGCGTTTGTTGTTCCATACCAGCTAATCTGAAAAGCGGCGCTGCACCTCTCGTGCTTTTTGTTTTCCTTTTTTCCTCCAGTTATCATCTAAGTTGGCATCTAAAAGTTCCTATTTTCGTGTTACTTCCCTACTTCCTTATGCTCATCTTAAGATTATACCATTGCAGGTACGTTAATCTTTTTGCACAAATTATTACCTTCAACTCTTTATAGATATAACGTATCATTGTTGATACGTTAGTCCTTCGTAGGCTTCAATATACACTATAGAGTTTTTGCATAGCTGCCATTGATTTTCACTGATTTTGACTTGAGTTTAGTTGGTCATGTCCCCACCTCCTTCAGACGTTTTAACTTGCCCTAGCCTGCTATATAATTGTTGGATCTATGCTTTTGAATGGAAGTTTACATCGAAATCTATATAAGACTGACTTAAATACCACTGTTTTTTGAAATTCATTTATGAAATATTAAAAAAAAATTATTCAATTAATTACTGAAAAGAACACGATATCAGAACGCTTAGGCCAAGTTAGACTGGCTTGCATTTAATTTAACTACGTAAATCAAAGGTATTTCTAGCAATTACTGGGACAGACGCATCAAATAAATTGAAAAAAGATGTATTTTCATTAGGAATTTAGAGCTGCAGAAAGCGTTGCCCTAAAGTACTTATTACCCGTATGAGTAGCCTGCTAGATA
The DNA here is from genome assembly GCF_014805625.2 of Glossina fuscipes. NCBI lineage: Eukaryota > Metazoa > Arthropoda > Insecta > Diptera > Glossinidae > Glossina > Glossina fuscipes. The sequence continues at coordinate 1,257,626 of NW_023998470.1, forward strand.
AGAATCGCGATTATCAAGTTCGTACTGTTTGCCGTTTCGGGTTCTCCTCTGAAGTGCGGTAGTGTCTAAATTGGCCATAGTTATAACGAGTGCTCAGTCGGTAAAGGCCTAACACTTACTAGGCTGCGGCCGCCACCTTCCTTTCACCCCAACTGATTGGTCCACAAATAAAAAAAAAAAAAATCAAAATATGCTAGCAAAGCTGGATGCGGTACCAGTCACCTATTTCAAATACAAAATCCCAATTTTCCCCACATGTACTTGTTCAGATATATAAGAATGCCCGCAAAGCAAACACACCCATCAAAATTGTTTTCAGGAAACAAGGGTTCCACATTGATTTAGATCTAATCTGAAGATTACTTACCAACGGATGGTATATTAATGCATAAAGCATTCGATAGCTTCAAATAGGTGCGTCCCAATTCGTAAGAGCATATTTGTTGGACGTCACTTATGTCAATCAATAAATGTGATGTGCCTTCGGTGCGACAAGTAATGTACACACATGCCGCATATATATGTGTACTTTTACGGCCACGAGTTAAATGGCGTATTAATGCCATACGAAAGAAATTCAATGCCGTATCAATGTAATGCTGAGTTAGCTGTAACTGCTGACATAAATGGGTAATCTCTTTTTTTGCTTTCTTTATTGTGACCTCACGGGACTCGGAGCCGGAGCCAACTTGAAATTTTCCATAACCATAATTAGTGGCGCCACCTGCGGAGTCAGCGGAAACAAATTGGCCAATAGCAGCAGCACCATGACCAGCATCTTCGAATTGCACTTCTGAGACGATAAGAGAATCTTCCAGAACAGAACCACAATTGGTACAAACTATAAAATTTCCATAATTAATTTATGTTAAATCAGGGGATATCTTTCTCCAGTTCATCTGCTTTTTTACCTCTATCTCCGCGAGCATTATCTTCTTCGATATCTGTCGAACCACAATTACGACACTTTACACCTGAAGACATATTTGTTTAATTTATTTTTTTTTTTTTCTTTGCTTTACAACTTTTTCCTTTTTTTTAAGTAAAATTTACACTTCTCGCCGGTTCAAATACATGCGGAAAACAAGTCATTCTTTTTTTTTTTCCTTTAATAATAATAACAACTTAACCGATATCACATGTTCTCGTCTGTTGGTTTGCTTTGACTTTTCTCGTTTTACCAAATTTAAATCGTTTGACGTTTCTTGTAAAAAAAAAAGAAACCCAGCTGACAAATAAAGATTTTATGATGTCATTCGTAGTAATCTCACAAGAGAGCACGTAAACCGCTGTTTATATTCACTACTGCCTAGGTAACCTGTCGAGGCGAAGAACAGTGCGAATGGCATGATTTATTAACTAAATTGGTCAAGCATGTATTTTACCATTTGCAGAAGAGGGCTTCTCAACCTTTTATGCCGACCTTTGTTAGACTATTATCAAAAGCAGTCATGTCTTACAAATATTTACAGGAATTAATCAAAATCTTTGCTTGCAACTGTTAACATCAATTGGTTTGTCGGTTCGTCTTGAGGGAAAGTGTTCAAGTTCATGTCATTATTGTAGACTTGAAACATTTTTTTTACTTTAGTAAAGGCTCAGTATTCATATAAAGTCTCGATAGCGACAGCTCGACTTAATAATTATAAGGAAATGAGAAAATTAACATACTATTTAATTCTTTTTCTTTTTTTTTTTTTTTGAGTAATTTTCATTTACAATTTTCCTCTTAAGTATATTACGGAAAAGTTGTGGGAATAAATAGTATATTTCACCTAGGCATAATATTATGTCGTGATTTTTCGCTTTTCGATTGATTTTTCCTTTTTTTATATTTATTAAAAGGCCAAAATTCAAATGATTCAAGAAGGCGAGTTTCCGAACATACTCAAACACTTTACTTTAAGTAAATTGGAGAAATTTATTTTATAAATTTACATATAAAATATATAACATATATACAAAATTTATATGTAATTAAAAATATATGTGTACATTTATAAATTAAATTTTTTATGCTTTTATAATTTAAGTTTATTCAAAATCTATAAATTGAATGGTTTCCCCAGGGCTGAAAATATAAGCGAAGCTTCTAAGCTGTAGACAACTTCCTTCTTGATAAAAAGGAATCCTAAACACCATTCTGCCACGCTTTTAATTCTTTCGTTTTGATAGACAACTGATCACATATTTCGATCAAAAAAAGGCAGGACTCGTCTTGTGTCTCTTGCTTATTCTGGTGTTTAAGAAATGTGGTGACATATTCATGATCCACACAATAGCAGATTACTAAGCATATTTAATGCAACGGTACATGGAACAAATTTGTAAAAATTGAAGAAAACTATAAAAGTGAAGTGCACAAACGATGGGAGAAAGGAAATAGACAAAGGCAGACCCATAGAAATTTTACTTATTTTCATTAACTTATTTGTCAACCAAATTGCATTACATTGCAACGTAAAAATTTGCTAATACATTAGAATGGCGATAAGTATCATTTTATTAAATGGTTATATGAATAACTTACATTCAACTTCCTCCATATTTTAATACTGGAACGTTTTCTTTTCCGTTTCATATTGTTTCGCATGTTGACAACCCTGGTATAGCAAAGTTTTGTTGTCATTTTTGCTTCGGAATAGGAAAATTTAACATTTCATGGTGAATTTTAAATGTGCACTGTACTATTTTCGTCAAGTCCGTTTGTCGTTTCCCTTTCCTATTCCTTTTTAAGGAATAGTATGTTATGCTGAAATTGAAGTAAATTACCAATCGGCAACGGGCCTAAAAACCACCTCGATTCACAATCATACGAGAGTAATTTAATGGGCGGGCCTAACACCCACCTCGATTCACAGTCATATGAGAGTAATTTAATGGGCGGGCCTAAAACCCACCTCAATTCGCAGTCATAAGAGAGTAATTTAATGACCACTTGTTAGAATGTAAATATTGGAAATATTTATTCTCCTTTCTCCGCATCACATAAAAATACATGTGCATAAAAATAAATACGAAATTTTTAATGATGATGAAATGGAAAATTCTTAATGTCGTCATTTTGTTGTTGTGTTGCTAGTAAAACCAATTGAAAAGTGAAACGATTACAAGTAAATATAATAGTAAATTTTATAACGGTCTTAACCTTTATAATGCCAGGATAAGGCTATAAAAGTTTTCATAACCGATAAATCGATTGTATGATGCCGGCATTGCAGATTGAAATAAATCGAAAACTTTGTCAAAATTCATTTATGAAACATTAAATTTGTTGTTTTCGAAACCGTGTTTTACGAGCTTACTTCTCCGTCAACCTTTTTATAAATGCATTTGCAAAATAAGATTCTGTAGTGAGAGTCATTCCACCTTCCGATTAAAGCACATTTTCTACCGATCATTTTGAAATAATTTTAAAAAAACAGGAAAACGTTATTTTTTTAAATCGATTTTACGGAATGATTTTCTTGTACTTTAAAAAATAATTTTTGTGTGCTTTATTTGCTTATGTAATAATCTGAATCTCTCATAAATTTTTTCTTTTTTGTTTTTTTAAATTTTAAACGAAAATTACTGCATTTTAATAACTACAACATAATGACAATAGTATACAATGCATATACTAGCATACTGTATACTGTTATGTAATCCTCTTAAGGAAAGATTACGGAGAGAGTCGATTCATAAGAAAGACGACCTTCATTCGCATACGTTCGCCTGCTTTTAAACCAAGTTAAGAAAAATAAGGAAGACAAAAATTTTTCTCTTTCTTTTTTTCTTATGTAATAGTTTTCTCTTTCCATGTTAAACATTGCTTTATTTTAAAAATATTTAATACATTTTACAAATATTACACTTGTACACTGAGCAAAAAATTGAATCAGCGAAAACTCTTTCCCTTAAAACAATTATTTTAAAATAGACTAAATCTTTTTTAATAATTGATGCTCTTTATAACATTATGTTGTAATAATCATCGGCAGTAACGTTATGCGGCCCACCGTAATAATCCAAAACAAAAATATTTTTGATATCCAGTTCGCATAAGTAAAAGGTGTGAGCTAAATAGAAAAACTTAAATGAATACTTGACACAATAAATACCTTCTAAGTACAAAATAAATACCTTTTATCCAATTTTTAGCAGCTGGATGACGTTGCACGAAAGCTACTAAAGCGTCGTCATAATTTTGGTCACTTTTACCCATCTTAAAGTAAATAAAAAAAAAAAAAAAAAACCAGTAAGTACGTAAGGAAATTATCTTAGGTTTGAAGCGAATCCTTAATCTTCATTAACCGTATAATAGCGGAGTCAGTTGCCCTAATGGATACGAGTTTTCTAATTGTAGGATATTTTAAGCGAATCTGCGAACTATTTGAACCAATTTTTTTTTTTTTAAACTACATTATACCACGTTAGCGATCTTAGTTACGGCTTTTTTGTTTGGCGTCAGAATGTTTATGAGCTGATCAAAGCCGTTTCCACAACGACTTTGGAAAATGTTCGCATCAAGTTAAAGATTGATAGATCCCATCAATTAGAGGGCCGAGGTATGCCGTGTTTCAGTTTTATATCCATATTTTAGACTTTGCGCTCATTACAATTCTAATAACAAAGAGCAGAGAGCGAGGTATTCCAAAATGGCTGAAAGGTTTTAGAATCTTTTGCCGATTAATAATGTGCGAACATAAAGAAGAACACGATTTTTAATGAGTATTGCCCACAGAAGGACATATGTATTGCTACCCTTAAAGATAAGAAATTTTTCTTAAATCATTTCCACCTTTTTTTCTTTCTTTTTTAACATACCTGCTTAACTTGACCACTTATTATAACGCGAGCACATGTTGGCTCCATTGGATCTTGTTTATGATTTTCGCAATCCAAGCGTTGATCATTGCTGAATAAAAATGTTGCCTTATTATTATATCTCCAGTCGGGGCCGGTAAAATCCAAATCGGTTAACATAAAATGTATTTTCCCCGTTGACACGCCTTTGGAGTCATTATCATCGATTGAGATGACATTAACCATAGGATAGCCCGTAACTAAGCGATTAGTGGAAATCGTTCCTACCGCAGCCCAATTCGCGTGATTAACTAAAGTACGCGCTATCTTCGCATGATTTAAATCCGGTTGTCTTTCCAACATTAATTGCTGATATTTATATGCGTTTATGATACGCTCATCCTCCAAAGCTGAGTACGCTTCGGTTAAGTCGTAACTTAAAACGATTATTAAAACTGCTAATGAAAGATATCTAAACATTTTCTTCCTTTTGCTTGTGTGTATTCTACGATTTGAAAAAAGAAAATTGATTAAAATCTTTAATTTTTTTCAAATATTTCTTACACAATATCCAATTACAAAGTGAACTTTTAACTATGTTGGCCCTAGCAAATCAACTTTGAATATCGCAAAATCGCGTAATGGGTTTAATCAGAGTGATATTTCAGTTTAAGACTTTGTCGATTAGTTTATTTATAGCAAAAAAAAAAAGAAAAAAAGAAAAAACAATCAACCAATAAATAAATTTAGTTGAAATTGAATCTTAAGTACTCTACTCTAGTCTACAAGTCTACAACAAGTCTTTGCGAAAATCTCTATCTTGTTCTGTGCTCCTTTTTCAATTGTTTGCTGACTTCAAATTTGATTTACACGTAGCTTCAAATTTTCTAATTCTGTATCCGACTTTTACGATAATTAAATGCACCTAAATCGGTTGAATATCGTAGTCAATAAATTGAATGTAAGCCGACAATGGATGTTACCGCGAGAATATGGAAATTAGTATAACTCGATTGAAGAACGTTTCCAATATATGTACAAAAACAAAACAATAACTTTGGGGTTTATTTGTTCGAATGAAAAAACATTTGTATTACAAATTGACATAGTCGTGTGATGACTTTCATCAACCGTTAAAGGAAAAAAAACCTTGAATCACCTGTGCATTTGATAAAAAATCTATAAAGGCATATTCTGCTGTCATATAACTTTAATAATATAGATTTTATATTTTAACACTTTGTATTGCTTAGAAGCGATAATGTAATTTTCATATATCTAATCTACAAGTATGAAATGTGAGTTGGACTGCAATCTTATCAGATATTCAATTGTTTCAACATTTAATGCATTCAAATGATAGGTGGCTTCAGAACACTAATTTAGTAAATGTGTTGAGAAATTTTCGCCACTAGATGGTGTTCGATATATCGTATATCGAGCAGATTGCTTCATACCGACGCGCGTTAAAAAGACGACAAATGTACAATTTTTATGCAGGATAGTAATCACGTATGGAAAATTTAGCTCTCGTTTTGTATTTGAACGAAAGCTGACTTCCAGCTACGCGATTATCATGGAGTTGTCTTTAATCAATTGAGTCAAAAACTGCGGAGTGATCACGTACAAAAATTTAGCTTTCGCTGCTGTATTCACCTGTTTTGCCAAAACGGGTTAATACACAAGCGTAAGTTAACTTTCACCTGAGTGACTACACACCTGTATTAGTACAAAAGGACATAACTGTAGAGTACTTTCCAGTTATAGCCTTCTTAACCGATTAATCCAAATCCTTTTATTACTCTCGCACTTAAGTGCCTGTGGATAATGTGTGTGGAAAGAGACACTTATTCAATCTCTTGTAGGTTGTATGTTAATATTTTCTACTTATTTTGAGCACACCTCCAACAACATTTTTGCCAACGTCAAGAATTATTTGCTTCAAATTTAAAGTAATATCAGCTCGGACTTTCAAATCGCCATTTCTCACTTGTCGCGGACGAATCACAACCATGTTCAGAATTCGATAAATGATCAATAGTGATCAAAATTTCAAGTTTCTGTCTTAATTTTGCCAACCGTTACAAAAACTGCGACAAATAAAGACACAAACCGATAGAAAAGATTTGCGCGCAGCTAATCAGATGCATGGATGTTTGAATGACCAAGTTTAATTTTCGATCGAAAAAACGGCACTACCTTGTTAATGATCTATCGAAAGTATCCCATGTTATTCTCCAGAGAATATGGTTTTACAGATATTGCAGAAAAATCAAACGAGTTGTGGTGCATCCCGCTTGCAATAATTGCTTATACTATCGTACGATTATATTCAAAAAATCAAATTCCAGTTATCTTTCGATCCTATCGTTTAAACCATTACATTTAAATTTTCCAAAAAATTTCTTAATCTTTAAATTGATACATTAGGAATTTTCTTAATCAGGAGTAGGTGGAAGTCAAAATACATGCGCGTTTATTTATATGTAGTCAGCTAAAGTAGTTTCAAAATAAATTAATGAAGCGTTAAGTTTGAAACATTGAATGTGGAATTCTCGCACTTCATCCATAATGCCTAGATGGTAGGACGATTGTTCAATGTTCGTTGTCTAATATTATTATAGTATGTAAATAAATTATAATAATAAATAAAGAAGATTTTTGATCACAATTTATGCAAATGTGGTTAGTAGTCATTATCAACAACCTTTTGGTTGCGTGTCGGTTTATTTTCAATATGTAAACAATCATTTGGTTGCGCAATACCATAATCAGCTGTAATTTAAAGAACGTTTTCGGATTAAAATTACAAAATTGAATTTGTGGTTAGAAGGCGGAAAAATTGAAAAGATATTAATAGAAAAAAAAACTAGTGAAAATTGCCCAAAAACTCAAGAAGAAAAATGTTTCGCAGTCGGAGTTGGTTTGATGGCGCTTGGAATAAACCTAAAAACCGTTTAAATACAACGGTATCTGAGAGTAATAGGGGTTTGCTGACAGAATCGTTAAGAAGTATAGCGGAAGTTTTAATATGGGGTGATCAACATGACAGTTCGGTTTTCGAGTAAGCAGCGCTTAATAACTCACTCTTTATAATTAGGTATTAATTATTTTCCTTTTTCCAGCTTTTTCCTGGAGAAAAATATGTTATCATACTTTTTGCATATAATGCGTCAACAAAGTGGAGGTTCCAGTTTTGTATGTGTTCAATTATTACAAACTTTGAATATTCTCTTCGAGAATATACGTAATGTAACTTCATTATGTAGGTTGAGGCTAATGCTATTATCGTCAGAAGTTCGGCTGCTTGGGAATTACATTCTAAAATTTTAAAATTTGCTCCATAATTTTCTAAAATTTCCTCGGCGGATGTTATTGCCGGTATGGGCGAACTGCTGACACTGTTTTCATCAGCATCATTGCTTGAAGGCTTGAAGGGGACCTCATAAATTGCGTGTACATACCCAAGACTACCGGGTATCTGTTTTTGGTAGCTGTTTAGGATCAAAAGTTTTAGCAAGTGCATTTACGGTAATAAAGCGATAATAAAATTGAAATTTGAACTCATAATGAATTGAAAACTTTGCAATTTTCCAGTGGTTGCTTAAAGCGGTGTCCCTCCAAGATTATATATGGCGGATGCAATTTTTTTGCTTGCTTTATGCAGTCTAAGCAGTGAGGTGTATCCATCATTCGGTAGACACATTATATAATCATAATACACTTATAGGTTTTACTTAATGTCTATTAAAAATCGATTTACTGCGTAATAAATTTGGTGAACGGTATAATACCCCTAGCAAACAAAAGCTTTTATTGCGAAAATTTTTATTCCTTGACGGTGCAGATAATCCACGATTTTAGAAATAACATCGAAGTCACATTAAGGCCGTAGCTGTTGACGATATCGTTCTTCATATATACATAGCGTACGTTTAAATTTTGTTGCTAACAAAAACAACTTCCAAGTTCTTCTACGCGATTACCGTCTTACATCGTTTAAAGAAATAAAATTCATCTGCGTTTCATCAAATGGCTCGGTCATATTGATCTGTGAATTACTTATTACTATTACTTTTTTTCTACTATACGAACGAAAGAAAAGTAAGTATTATTTCACACATCACTGTATAATTGTATGCCTTTGATTTGGGCTTATCATGTTTACATGTAATCAGCTGTTTACCTCTTTGTTCATTTAGTTTCTTTAATTGCGTCTTTTTTTATTGAAACAATTGTGCGCCTTCTTTGTACCATTTAATAAATAAAAAATATTTTGGTTTTTTCAATTTTTAATCTGCTTATAGAAAAAATTTCATTTTTATTTATTTATATTTCTTTTTTTGGCTACATTCGTTTGGATAAAGTATATTAAACTTGAATTATTGTGTTGAGTTGCGTTAATCTTTGTACGCGTTTTTAAGTAATTGGAAAAAATATTATTAGAACACAATGTAATACTAAATAAAACGCCGTTTTTACCGAATAACGTACTTTTTGAGGGAATAAAGTAAGAATAAAAAAAATTTACAATATTAAAATATGGTTTATATTGTTTAAATTGATTTGAATTTTCTGAGAGTAAAAATTACCGTACGCTCTATAAGCTATTGTTTTGTTCTTGGTATCTACAAAGAGTAAATGTAAACAATGTTAAAGCATTTACGGTCATAAAATGCTGAGCAAATCTATGAGTGAGTTAGATGTTTTTGAGTGTTGCCATGACAACGTTGTAAGTGGACGGTCGGAGATTACCGTTAATAAGAAAAGTTAAAAGCATTTTGCTCTTAGGGTGGAATACGAAGGAAATATGAATAAATTATTTGTGAAACACGTGTCGCGAATATATATTAGATGACTTTGGTAATTATATAAACGAACAGATTATATAAAAACAGATTTAGGAATTTTTGTTTCTTAAACTTTTTTTTCTTAGTATTAGATAAGAGCAAGCTGTATATTGCCGAATTCAATTTTTGTTTCTAAACAAAAAAATCGATGAGTCAAACCTCTCAGTACGACTTTCAGAATGCCAGCAATAGACAACAAAAGAAAGCAGGAAGGCAAAAGAACACAAGAATTTTATACATAATTAATACACATATACATATATAAATATATATATATATATATATATATATACATATATATATGATATTAGAAGGGTATTTTCAAGGATAGTGACTCTACTACATTTTTATCTTTATTAGTAGAAACGAACCCATAACTTTAATAATTCCAAGATAGCTTTGGGAGTTGTTTCCTTAGTCGCTTGCAAATGTACCAAACTTTTGGTCAAAGTCTGCTGTACATTGTAATCTATTTTAATACCCGCCAATGAAGACATAGATAATATTTGAAAAGTAGCTTGGCAGGCAAATGACAGTATCTCTTTGCGAAGATATATATATATATATATATTTATGTGGTCCCGGGTGCTTTTATTGACGCATCACAAATACAATGAAAGACCTAATATATTTTAAAAAGACTGTGGATGTAAACATTTTGCTAAAAGATTCTTAATACCCAGGTGGAAATTTTAGTGAATATACATACATACATATTGATCAATACCAAATTATAAACTGATTTCACTATGTCCATCTATCTATCCGTCCGCACGTCCGTCTGCCCGCTGCCTACAGTGAACGTACTCTCGATAGAATAAATACCACTAGATAGTTCTAGTGTTTTACCTGTTATAACCACATTTGATTTCACACACATTCATTCTTTTGCATTTCTGTCTATGATTTAACAAGCAATCTGAAGTTCTAGCTCTTAGTTAAACTTAAAATTTTGAAATTAAAAATTTTCCAGACAATGAAACATAATAACAATGTTTTGCTTTTATTAAATTTTGTAGACATTTATTTAGTAATTTTTCGTTAATTTTTTACTATATTCTTTTTTTTTCTTAATTTTCCTTCATCTTACATTTGCTTCATAAATCTTTCTTTATTCCTTCTATAAATATAATCTCCTTTAATTTCTTTTATTATATTTTAAACACAATATTTTAAATACATTAAATGGTAATACGGTTGAAGAATTCATTTTAAATATAATATATATGTATATATATATAAAAAAAAAATTTTATATAATAAATGATTCTTATCAAAAAAAAAAAACTTATATATGTTGAAACAAAACTAAATATTAGAAGCAAAGGAAATTTAGTTTGGACCGTACTTTTTAATACCCATCACTAGTATGTGAAATGCACTTGATTGCTAGAGAAAAGAAAGACCGTTTCTTTCGCTATGTCGTATAACTTAGTGGCACTTAGAAGGTGCGCTTTATTTACTCAAGTTTTCTTTTTTCTAATAGTGAACGAATCCTTAATCCGGTTAAGGGAGTTTTTAAATATACTGCAGAGATTTTTTTCGAGAGAGCGAGTTAGAAAGAGGGAGAGAGAGAGACATGTAATTTGAAATCGCGAAAGTTTGAGGCCATTACTTAGTAAAAGGATAGAGTGAGTTATGGCGAGTTTCATGGACTGATGATTTAATTTTTTTCAAAAATTTTGATGCTCTGAGTACAATTTCAGAAGCCAGACGCAGCGAAATAGTATTCGCTGTTCACTCTGACTGGGTATTTACAAAATTCATCAAATCCTTGAATGACTGTAAGAAAAAAGTAAACAACGTCCAGTTCTTCTAGATGTTTGATTCGATTTGATCAGAGTAGATTTGGGTGACAGTAGATTGTTTCGATTGGTCTGGCAAATGTGTATCCAATTATCTTTAAACATTTGTATTGCGTGTTTCATATGAAATTTCTACCTATTAAACCACAACTGATTGATGAATAATTATGTTATGCTTTTAATCTCGTCGCACCGCAGTCATAGAATACCTGCTTAGGCGTCTCAACAAAGGGTATAAAATATTGCTAAAGTGCTGTGGAAAGCAATATTGTCTTGTTCATATTTTTGGTTTCAAATTGTTTGTCTTTTCTTTTCATTTACTCTATATGAACTTACAACGCCTTACTTACACTTGCTGCGTAAAATTCTCTGACAAAAAAAATTATGTGCGGTCGCACCTGTTTGTTAGCTTCTATCTATTAAAGTTGCTTTTAATTGTTGCATTTTTCGATATTATTCCACGTAATTTGGGACTTTAGAACAAAATGAAATATTAAAGGCCTGCAGGTATAAAACGAGTAAATTTCACTTTCATGTATATTGATATATTGAATTGATATACTAAAAATTCTATCAATTCCAATAGGGATATTTCGTCAAATAAGAATGACAATAACTATGTAATGATGCGGATGTTGAAAAATCAAGCGATGAAAAGATAATTGAAAATGTTCGGGAGTAAAAGCATTTCCTCTATAGTTTATATTCAAATAAATAAATAAATAAAATATTTGAAAATGCTTCAACATCTTAGTGGTTGTTAATTTAGCCTTTTATAACTTCTAACTATGTTTTTCGGTGCTTTTATTCATTTATTCTCATTTAACAGAATTGTTGCGGTGCTTTTCCACCATTTACTGAAAGCAACTCTGTTCTCCCTCTATTCACAACAAATGGTACTTTTTTTTTATAAACCATGTAAAGGAAAAAACCACCTAACGGCTTTTAGCGAAAAATCAAGGCCATTTCACGAGTGCGAAAAGAAGTTTGACAAAGTTAAAAATTCCGAAAAAAAAATTAAGAAAAGTAATTAAAAAGTTTAAAAATTAGAAGAAGTTTGTGAAAAATTTACATATAATTAAATTGAAGAACAATTATTATCTGTGGCTTAAGCTACCAAAAATCGTTCAAGTGGTGGGTATAAAAAAAATAGTAAAAAAATAAATAAATAAATAAAAATAAAATAGTGATATTAAATGTTAATTCATTTTAATTAATTGATTAATACATATAAAAATACATACTGTAACTTATTTCTGAAGAATATTTACTTTTTATCTTAGTGTGCGTTTACATTTTCAGTTGTTTTGTTTTCTATTTTCTTTGTTTTTCTGTATATTAATGTGAAATTTCATTTCAATTCATTTTTTGAATTAAATATTTTCACTTTTTATTTTTCATTTAATAAATATGGCATTTTTTTTTTTATGCATAATATTTAAATGTGGAATAATTACGATTTTCTTTGCAGTTTTTATCTTTTTAAATATGTTTAACGTTTCTTTGAAATTTTCATTTTATTTTGTATTTAAATTTAAAATTTTTTTTACTTATTTAAGTAATTTTGTTTTTGTGGGAAGTTGCTTAATATTGTTTTCTGCGTTTTATTGATTTCCGTTTTGTACCTAGAGGATCGTATGTACTTTAGTTTACTTTGTTTTCTTCTCTTATGATTATGCTGTTTTTTTTTTATGTTTGAAGGTAGGCGGTTAAGGAAGAAATGGAAAAGGAGAACATTGGAAAAAATATTGAGCCTAATAATTCTCAAATATCAATATAATCCATTTATAGATGCCATCCCTTCGAGTGCTGGCACCTGAACAAAAATCATTAATGTTTGAAAGAATGGATTCAATGAATAAAATAAATATCAGTCAAATTATATATTAGTTTGGGGAAAATATATTGAGAAATTTTCATTACTAGCCTGTGTTCGGCGCCGTATATGTAGGAACACTAACCAGGTTGCATCATATATAGAAATTTTGCTGACGCACTTTAGCTTTGAAAGATATGTGAATATGTAAAAAATCTATAAATTATTTTGACTTGAAGAAAGACAATTTAGTTTATTTTTTTCTTTTTTGCATTTATCAGCGCAGGATGAAGTTGCTCTAGTTTTGCCATTTCGTTCATAGGACACAGTTGCATGCTTTAAAACTTGTGTTAGGTAAACCTTGATTTGGTTAGTTTAAAATTTTGAATTTTACTTTTCTATGTGCATACTTCTGTCCTTCCATATGTCTGCTCCTGAAGATGTTCTTAACATGGCAAGCGGTAGTCAAGAGTTGGCAATCTATAGCAGGTTGTGGAATTTCACACTAAAAGTTTTTAGGTTAGGTTTAGGCCTTTAATATAAATCGTGTTCGATCGACCAACTGATGCAGTTATGATTAACAAATCATCCAAACGATCAGGCAACAACGCAAACCAGTTTTAAGAGACTGAATTTAAAACTATCATCGTCTTAAGAGTACTTTGTTATCCTTTTTTTTTTGATTACTTTTCAAATGTAAAACGACTGAAAACGTTAGGGCAATGGCGATTATTAAATGTCCTGCATTTGTTTGCGTAAGGCTTTATGTATCTATCTTCGCCATAGGATATCAAAAATTATACTTTGTTGTCCCCTAAAGGCGTGCCAACTATTGTCGTACCGTCCGGTGAACACACGTTATCTCTTAATGTAGCGGGATGTTTTCCGGTTACCATAACAGTTTTTGCAGCACCCGTGACTACTCATACAGCAAATTGTGAGCCCATTGTCGGGAAACACAATTTTTCACAGCACCAGCTAAAGTCTCAATAATTGCGCAAATATATTCTGGACCACAACCGGATCAACCGGAAACTGCATCTCTTATAGATTCTGGTATATGTTAAGCAACGCCTAACGAATTGAACATGATATGAACTTTTTCTAAATCTTGCTTCTCACTTATAACGCTCTTCAGTAAGATGAGGAGCAAACAAACAAACGAAAGTTTGCGCGGAGAGAGGAGTGGAAAGCATTATTCTCTCGCAAACTTATTGTAGTGAGTTAATATGTTGAACGAATAGTTTGTATCATGAAATAGTACCAATTTATTTTTGTTATCATCCAAAGAACGTTTATATGGACAAGGTTTCCAAAAACTGATACTCCACCCCGTACATATTTTCCACTTTCCACAAACTTTATCATGAAAACGACTTTTGAAAAATTAGTCGTGCAGAGAGGTCATAAAAAGGGCCCAACGTAATCTATATTCAATAGCTTTCTTTCCTAGGTCAAAGAGATCCACTAAGGTGATACTCATTAACTTTATAGGTCAAAAATTTTAATCTCTAAAGTGGGTTAACAAACAATAAATAGCAAAAACACATGTCAGATGTACGGATGGACAGACAGCCTTAAATCGATTAAAAAGCGCACACAGGTAAATTGTTGCAAAACCTGCCAGACATGAAAAATATTAGAAGTAATCTAAAAGGAGTTGATTTGAATACTAGAACCAACTTTACTCAATTCCAAATATCTGTATATTACGAGCTTACGAGGAATTTTTTTAAATCTAAAGGAATCTTCAAGAGTTGTAATCTCAGCATCTAAGCAATCTTTGCTTTATAAGCGATCTGTAAGCATTCATGCATCTGGTCATATTACAAACGGAAACGGAATGAGAAACTTTGCTTAAGTCCATCCTTCGATAGTGATTTTTTATAAAGAACTAAACGAAATTTCAGCTCTGTTAGCCTGTGTTTGGGGTCCCTTGGTATCCCTGGAAACAAAAATCCATATGGGTTGTGTAACTTTTTCCATTGAGTATTTCAGAATGTTCCAAAGAGAATAATAACAAAAATTAGGGTGAAATATACATTTACCGCGGATATGACTATCATTCATATCTATTCTAAGTTGGGTGAAAAACGTTCAATGTAATGAAAATAATTTTAAAAATTAAATTACTTAATGATGGCTTTTCTTCACGTCGTTCGCAATTACATCGTTGAAGAATCGATAATTCAAACTTAAGTCTTAAAATAGTTTGAGTTTTGTTTGATCAAGTTCTTAACAATAATTCTTAACACTTATAACCTGTGAAGGTAAGGTGTACATATGCATAACAAGAGCTCTATACACATAAAATGTTTTTTCTTTTTGTTTTTTATTTATTCATTATTAATGATTTAACATTGAATATGAAACGTTTACAATATACATACGCACGTATAGACGTATGTAACCATGGGTTAAGAGGCTAATGTCTACTGTGTGTAAATCGTTGAATAGATATGCAATTTGTGTATGTGTATGTATGTTTGTATGTATGTATCAGTGTGCATGTGTGTATATATGCGTACATTAACATTTGAATATTATACACAAAAACACATCTACAGTTTCGATTTTCATTTTTATCATAAACAAATTTAATGAATTTCTTCGCTTTTTTTTTTTGCTTCTTATTCATCAAATGACACTATATATTATTTTTATATGAGTGTGTTTTGCATAAAAAATATTTCGTTTCTTTTTCTTTTCAGTTTATAACTAAATGTACAATTTAATAATATGCTTTTGCGTTTTTTTTTTTTATATTTTCATTACTTAATAAAAATTTATTTAAACAATTCCTTGGCGCGAGTTTTTTTTTTTTTTTAATTTAAATATATTGGAAAAATAATAGTACAAATATATTGAAAGCTTAAGGAAAACGCTGTTTAATTTTTTTTTTTAATTGTTTGTGAAGCAAACTTTATTATTAAAAAAAAAATCAAAACATATATTTCTAATTTGATAAAGTTAAAAAAGAATCTCTTCATATATGAAAAAAACGGTATGACTAGATTTAGGAGGACTGTTGACGTTTAATATTTTTTTTTTTTTTTTTTTTTTTTTAATAAAGTGCAGTTTTGAAGCAATTTTATGTTAAGGATTTTTTTTCCCAATTTGCTTTATATGGATAGATTTGTTAAAAAATTACAGCTTTTCTCGAAAAAAAAATACTGCTTTTCTTATAGTTTTCAACTAGTTTTGTGCTTTCATTTCCCGTTCTTTTAGTTTATCATCAGTTAACTGATAAGGTTTTCTAGAAAAAATAATAAATTTTCATTAGTGATGTCCTGACCTTGATGTCCAATATTACAAGGGAACCGTAACATCCGTTATAATATAAATTATTTCTTTTGGATTTCCCTACTGATGTGATGTGATGTATTCCGGTACACGTCCGGGATAAAATTTATAAATATTTGACGATATATACCAGTGCTCTCACTAAGCAGTCGCCTAATCAGAGCATAGGAATACGCTAAGTTTGTCATACGGTTTAGAAAATACAATTCTACACAATGGGTATATTCGCTTCAGGCACCATTATCCATAGATAATTTTGATAGCAGATATTCTAAATTATTTAGATTGAAAGCTAATTAATATGTCTTTTTTATATATATTTTTAAGTGCACAGAAGAGCTTTGCAAGGCAACTCCCCTAACACAGCTACAGCGCTGGAGGAACCCCTTGAGAAATCAAGTAAAAACACTATAGTTGGGAAAGGTCGCTCATTAAATACGTGACACAACTTCGGTTTATTACTTTATTTCTTCATTATATTTCTTTCTGCCATATCTTCTTTCACATCTTCACCTATTTTGGGAATAAAATACGCATTGTATGTCCCAAAAATAGACTTGCTTGGTCCCAATTCTCAATAGACATGAGATTCTATGTCATATTATTTCAGAATGAAATTTAAAAAACCAGACCTTTTTGTCCTACACTTTTCCGCATTATTTTTCAAGAGAAAGCTTTTATAGGAGCGGATCTGAAAAAAATCGACCGACCTAATCCGAATTTAGTACAGTTAATTATTACAACAAATAAGCATTTACTTTTCAGTCGAACCCGTTTGCCATTAAAAAGCCTACTTTCCGTACCAATGGTTATATAAGAAGACATATTAAAAGATTGTCCTATCTAATCCGAATATTTCACAACTATTGAGAATGTCTCTTCTACTACTACTCGCCGATTTATTTCGACAAAATGTTAAAATTTTCAATTTTTTTTTTTTACAACAACTTTATCAAAACAAAGAGAGAGAAAGAGAGCCGTAAAAGCGGACGATCGGTTCCATCCTTGGGCCAAAGCACCTCAGTGTATCTGTAGTTCGAACACAAAAATATATCGACAGATGATTCTCCGAGTCTCAAATTAGTTCCCCGCGTAAATTCAATATGTCCTGCATTCCAATATTAAAAAATTACAAGTTTATGCTATAAACAGCTTCAGTTTGGGAAAGATGTTTACACACGAAAGGGCTCTCATGGCATAATAAAAAATAAGTTCAACTAAAATTGTCCATATATCCTCATACATCGTCCACATGCAATTCGATTTCTCACTTTGGCAATATAGCAGGGCAAAAGAAGAATTATAAGTTCACCCTCACCACTGCCGATTGCTAAAGCAGCTTTAAGAGATTTCTAAGGACGTGGGGAAGACCGGACTAAAAATGGTGTTTATCCAACTTTTGACGTGAGGACAATAAGCAAAACGTATATTGCTGAATATTTAAGATATTCTGCAAAGAGAGAGGTAATAGTTCCCGGAATTGAAGACCAACTTGCATCACATTGCTTTTGTTAGTTAATCGTACTGAGTGGTTTTGAACCTTGGACGAAAGTACAAGTAACAACACAATTGAAGCAATTTTCAGTACGAGCCAACTCGAAAAATTGCTTTAAGCTACACTGAAAAAAATGTGAAAAAACTTTCTGTTTAAGCCACGATTAACTCTGGTATATGTAGGGTGCACGGAGTAATTTCTTTAATAAATTATTAATTATTTTCAAATACTCACTTATATGAATTTTATTGATTTTTCTGCCACACATTGTGGCTCCCTTTTAACATCGTTGTTTTTTGTATGTTTGAATCATGAAATCATTAAAATTTTCTTCGCTTTTCTGCAACACAACCACACTTTTTTTACTTTGCTTTCCTTCCGTTATTCGTCCCGTGCTTGTTTGTTTTAATGTGAACTTTTAATTGCATAATTGGTTTTTGCAAAGCGCCCTCTCTCTCTCTCTCCCTTTCTTACATAACCTCACAAATTTTTTTTCGATTTTGTATATTTTTTTTTCTGCGCTTTGCGATTTTCTTAAAAGTAGTTTCAATTGTTAAACAACATTTTCATTGTTATGGAAACGCGGTTGGTTAGTTAGTTGGAAGGCCCGGCCACGTTGCATAGTGTTCGTGATGTATAGATATGACTTGTTTTTTTGTTCTTTGTAAAATTCAAAATTATTGAAATGCCGCCTTCCGTTCAACTGACTGAGCATTTCCAATCCCGGCTTTGTTAGCGTTGTCCTCCAAATAACTCCAATTCCATATAACAATCATTGGCAAAAGCAAAGTTACGCATTCTATTAATGCTTTCCACTCACATTTGCCGATAAGGGGAATGCATTTTCAACCACTGCAGCACCAACGAAGGTCCACCGGCCTGTATTTCGGGTGGTATAGTACTTAATGGGCACTTTTCAATATTTAAATACTTTAAATTCTGACATAAAGCCAATTCATGCGGCAATCTCTCGAGACATGGATTTTGATTGATATATAGATTCTCAAGATTCTCCAGTGAACCGATTTCTTCAGGTAAAAATTGTAAATTATTTTCACTGACCGATAAATAGGTCAAATTACTTAAATGTCCTATACTGCGTGGCAGCATTTGTATCTGATTCGTTTGCAAGATGAGTCTCTTCAACTCGTGCAGTAAACCAATCTCATTGGGTAAAATCTCTATGCGATTCTCTTCCAAATCTAAAATTCGTAATTTACGCAATTGTCCTATACTATTAGGTATCTTCTTGAGCATATTATTGGAGAGTATCAGAATCTCAAGATTTTGTAAATTCATGATATCGTCCGGCAACTTTTGCAGGGCATTCGTGGCCAAATTTAATTCCACCATATTCACCCAAGTGCCCACATCTAAAGGCAAAGCAGTGAGGGCATTCTCTTTCATATTCAATTTAGTTAAATCTTTGGCACGTGAAAATATTCCATACGGGATCTTATCAATACGATTGTGCTCGAGATTTATGCTATAGACATTGGTGAACTGTGCTGGCCCGCCGGTTGGGAAACTGGCGAATGCATTACGTGAAAGAGTTATGGTAGTCAGGGCACTTAACGCTGCCAACAAACCATCGGGCAGTTGTGTAATGCCATTGCCCTCCACATTAAATTCATCCATACTTTTACAATTCTTCAAACTTGACGGTATGTTAGTTAAGCGGTTATAACGTAAGCCCAAGCGCACCAAATTTGTTAAGTTTCCTATATTCTCGGGTATATCTAGCAGTTCGTTATGCTGCAAATCCAATGAACTTAAATTAACGCAATTGCAAATTTCCGCTGGCAAGTGTTCCAAATGATTATGACTAATGTCTAAAGTGGTTAGATTAACCAGAGCACCAATCGCTGGACCGAGTTCGCGTATTTTATTTTCCCGCAAACTTAACATCGTTAAATTGGTAAGATTACGTATATCGGGAGCCATGGCGATAATGCGATTAAATCTCAAATACAAAGTTGTTAGCGAGCGTAACTTATAGATGACGGGCGGTATTTCGGCGAGTTTATTATGTCTCAAATCTAAGACTTTTAGTAATTTGCAATTTTGCAGAGTATCGGGTAGAGAAATTAACGAGTTTTCATTTAAAGCCAAAGTCTTCAAATTAACTAAATAACCAATTTCAGAAGGCAGTTGACCAATTTTATTGCTGTACAAATACAATTCAGTGAGATGTACGCAATCCTTAACAGCCGGTGGTATAACGGTAATAGAAGATTTACTTAAATCCAAACGTTTAATGCCTACGATAGAAGAGTTTAGTGCGTAAGCGCTTATCGTCTAAAGAGTGGCCTTGAAAAAATATTAAAAGCACTTTACTTACCTTCATCCCGGCAACGTTGCAAAGCCTTTATTACATCCTGATCGGCTTGTATGGGTTTGGTTTTTTTAGTAGTTGGCTTAGGTTTATTGGATTCGGGGTGTTTAACCGTCACCACCTTTGGTCGGGTTGTTTCCGGTGGCATGTCGTTATTATTGCTCGAACCGCTGTTAATTCTTTGCTGTTGCTGTTGTTGTTGCTGCTGGCGCTGCTGCGGTTGTTGTGGCTGAGATGAGTATTGATGATCGGTCGAACTAGAGCAGGGCACTGTAAATGCGGTTGTTCCGAAACAATGAGTGGTTAAGCCAACAGCACTAGCTGCACTATTTCTTGGCTGTTCGAAACCACCCGTTCGGCTACCCTCACGGCCGGTTCTTTGTTGAGCTTGGGCGTCGTCGGATGATGTCGATGATGCTGTTGCACCCACCGATGAACATAAGTTCATAATTTTTCCCAGTTTAAAATCTGGTATAGACACTTTGCTGCCCAAAATGTATGTTTTCGAGGTCTAAATTTGGCACGAAAAAAAATGTACTTCTCAGCAAAGCTTTTTGACGGATATTTCTTAAAGCAAAGCAAAGCAAAGCCTTTGGGAGATTCAATTACCTGCAAAGAGTTGTAGGAGAGAACAAATTTTTAAACTTTATAAACGTTATAACTTGTAATGGTTGCAAAGCAGCCTAAGCAAATCTGTACAAAAGGTCTAGTTATCAATACGTTCGTTATCAACCTTAGGTTAAACTAATTGCAAGATTTTAGAAAAATCCGCCTGAGTGGCCGTGTAGACAAAGAATCTTAGCTAACAACTCAATGATCGTGGGTTCAAATCTTAACACTTAGCCGACCGACTGGGTAGATCTACCCTTTTACCCAAAAAGTTTTTTTTTTGATAGGATTATTCACAATTTATTTTTGGCAATACTTTCGACTGTTCAACTAGAAATTCTTTTTGTTCTTTTGACTTTCCCTTCCACAAATATTCTATGTATGACTTTATTTTTAATCCGTTAACCTGTTTTTCGCTAATAAGTATAATAAATTTTTAATTTCAAATTCTGTGTAAGAATTATGTAAATCGCTACCGTAGGATAAAATTGATTACGTAAATAATAATCGGAGGTTTTTGCTTTCAGATAGCGAATTTCAGCCCGTGATACCACAAAAAAATGCGCGGTGGAAACTGTCCAGGTAGTGGTTCTTTGACACAAATCACGTATTATCGGGCAGGTATAATGCCAGTAAGGCCACCTCTTGGAAACTTCCTTAGTGAACACTCCCACGTATATACCTAATTAAAGCAACCCACGCCTGCACGAACCCATATTTTCTTGATTCGCGTTGACGAAAGTAGAGAAAGAAAATTAGCTGAATAAATTGGATGTCGTACCTAAAACAACTGATGAGAAACCGGATTAAGAGCTCTCGTAATTATATTGAAATGTCACCACAAAACATATTAATACATCATTTGTCCTTTACTTGCACACGAAGTTTGCAATTTGTTGATAACATATCTAAAATTCAGCTATTTATTCAGCCAACTGGTGATAATTTTACTTCTTCGTGCCGAGTGAGCAATTGATCTCGACTAACAATGCGATAGGCGTGGGTTCAAAACTAAAAGTGAATAAAACCGAAAGCCTTAGATTCTACACAATTAACAAGTAGAAAGTTATATTCGGCGGGGGCCAAGTCTCGCATACCCATGACAATGCTATCCGCATTCTACTCTCCAAGTTCTTTTATTTGATACTCATTTCGCTGGTATTATAATTTTGTGCAGGCATGGCCTGCATCTAGAGAGTATACCTTTTCGTAGTGTGGAAAATTTCAGGATTCTAACTCTAATAATGTCCGAGTAACGATCCAAAATCCAAAAAATTTTGCCAAAAAAAACAGAGTTGCGTTCAGCTTACGCTCGACTGCGCGTTTCTGCTCTGACTATTTTGGCCTATTTTCAATAACAACCTGCGTGCAGAAACTTTGAACGTTTCTACCAAATTTGAAATCGATCTCTTCATTTTGGCGACCAGCAGGCTGCTAAAAACACACACCACACACATGGACAGACATGGCTAAATCAATTTAGAATTTCACGTTGATCAAGAATATATATACTTTATAGAGTCTCTGAAGCTTCCTTTTGGATGTTACATACACTATGGAAAAAAACAGAATGGGTATACTTCCATCTTAGAGTGGTGGGTATAATAATAATAATAATAATATTATAACACTTCAAGTACTGTTACAATAAAGTTTTAAATTTGCGTCGTTGGTTTTGTTTGTTAAATTTCGACTTGATTCACTTTGCTTCTTATTCTAGATATATCCACATCTAGTTATACTTAACATATGTTTATATGTGTAAATATAAAATATATTCCAGCAGAGTAATTTACATGAATTGTTATTAATGTAAAAGAGAGTGCAACTGTTTACAGCGAGTTAAATATAGAATCAAGCGTAGTCGATATTTCAGTTGGCGAAGATTTTCCCACAAATGTATGTAAATCCTTTTTGTGTTAACACTCTTATTCTTCCTCTTTTTAGAAATTCACTCTTAGTACATTTAAACAATATATTTAAAATGCGTCACACAGTGATAGTGATAATGCCGTTTGTCACCCGGCTCACTAAGTATTTATGTACGTTGTGCACGTCATTAGATACTAAAAATGCGTTTATTTGCTTACTACTGGTTTACAAAGCGAGAAGGGCAATAATATCAAAGTCCAAACGAGAAGCGTTCACTAACACCCTTTTACGTACACACAACCATCCATCCATTCAACAGATAGATAGATAGCATTGCCAGCCAGCCACCCAGCCAACCAATGCTTTTAAAGGAGAACGCATGTAAATATACGTAGATGTACGTTTGTGCGAGTTTATGCCCACATGTCTATCTGTCTATCTATCTATCCATGCGTATATGTATGAATAGGAATATTTCACTGCAGCAGCATTTAGTATCAGTATCAGTAGTAAAATTATCACTATATACGCTATGCAATATACACTACACATATATAGTTTGTGTCGAAGTGGCGATACTTGTGAGTTCTCCATAGTACTCACAATAAGTGATTATTAAGTGCATGCATATAATGTTAATGTTTGCGTATTCAATTGTTTACCAAAATGGCAGAAGGAGGACATCCATCCATATTCTACTTTATTTCAATTCATGTCTTCGTGTTTTTTCCCTTCTTTTTTTTTTTTTTGGTTTTTTATTGAAAGGTATTAAAAAACTGTGACGACAATAATTCATGCTGCTGACGCAGTTATTATTATTACTGTAATGGGCCTCGATTTGCTTACTACTATGAATCAAAGTAATTTAGTAGCAATCAGTCGCTTATTACAGAAAGCCAAGTATAGTAACTCGTTAGGTAATAGAGTTAAATTATATAAAAAAAAAATTAAATAGTTTTTTCTCACACTACATAACTTTTTGAATACATCAGTAACGTTTGCTAAAACGGTAACCTTCTGACCAATATATGTGCACATCTATATAAAAAGACCGGTTTCCTTGAAAACACCATTTCAAAGGGGCTTTGTAAAGTTATAAACTAATTATGTTATTGTTGTTGTTGTTGTTGTTGCTCGATACTCCCTCTCTGTTTGTTTCAATTTCCTTTCTTTTCTTGCCTTAATTATATGTGCACATACATATATATATGCATGTGATATGACCATGTTTCTTAAGTCAAATGGCCTTAAATTAATTGCATTTTCCGCTTAATGAAGCGTAAGTGCAGTAAGACTGTCCATTGACTTGTCCATTGACTTAAATTTCATTACTAACTGCTTTCGTGTTTGTTGTAAATCAATAATTTTTCTTATAGCGATGTCTTTAGTTAAATATGTTCATATATAATTATTAAAGCGTTACGGGCAACATTAAGGGCAACCTTATTAAAGAACTTTCGTTTTTTTTTTTTTTTTTTTTCATTGCCAACGCCTTAGGATTAATTGCGGATAATGATGCCTTGTGTGTCGTCTACTTTGTTTCCGGGGCTGATGTTTGCTTCTTCTTTTAATGCATCACATCAATTCTTTAAGAGCATTTACAAAGAAGCAAAAGACTCATTGTTGTTTTTCTGCCAGTCATCATTACTTCCGGAGAAGTAAACATAGAATATCTTCAGAGAAGTGTTTTCTATGCAAGACTTGCTCTGGACCTTCTTTTGACTGTGGACTTGAAAACAAAGACTTCTTACCATAAACAATTTCTTAATAAATGAAAAATTCCACATTTGTTGAACCATGTACGTCCGTCTTCCATGAATATTGGATATAAAGCTCCCTACAGAATTTGATTAATCTGAACATGTCCTGAATTTTACTTAAGCTAACTATTTTCCTAATCAACATTAGATTTCGGCTTAGATGTAGCCATGTCCTGGGCATTCAGAAAGGTTGATTGCGAATCAATTTACCTCGCTTGGCTAATGTGAGATGCTCAGGTATTTTTCCCATGCACACCTGCGTGTTGGAGCTGTTTTTCTTTTGCATCTATTTTCGATTAACATTGGATCTTGAATCTGTTCACATACATCTGTCTGTCTGTCGCTCCGAAGCATCAGTTTGCAAAGTTTGCTGAGAGACGCAGTTATTTTTACCACGTACTATATAAACTATATAAAAATTCCTTGAAGGAAACATGGTCGAGTTCTACGTTAGATTGCGGACGTGTTCGGTTATGCCTATCTCTGCGTCGTAAAGTTTAACTGTGAACTAGCCTTCGAATTTCCCATAAATTAAATATTTTTCTCGGTTAGCGTAAAATTCCGAGTTCTATCTTTCATATCCGCCTGTCTGTTCGAAAACATTGCCAAAAACCATCATATAGAGAAACATTGATGTAAATCTATTGTTGATTGGCTTTGATTCCTGCACTTGTTTTCTCACATATTCCTCTTATGGCTATGAGTACGCGCAAAGTGATTCGCTGAATTATAAGCCCGTTCAGGATAGGCGAGATATTATCAATTATTTTAATTATATTTCTTTATCTAACCTCACCATTGACTACAAGTAAACTACTAATACATGTGCATCTAGTTTGGAACACAATATTTCTGAAATTTTTTAATTTCATTATTGATATTATGATGGTTTTTCAATCTGCAGGCCATCCAGGTACGTTTTCAGACTTATTTATAACTTATTTAATATTCTCATCTTTTTCTTCTTCTTTTTTTTAATACATATCTCAATAATTCCTATGAATTACTAAAAATTCGTAGAAATTATCAGAATTTTGCTGGCATGAAAATATTTTGATTTCCACGAATTTTACAAATTGCATTCACTCTTGGTCGCATTTTCGATGCCCGTCAGTTTGAGAACATGTATACAAACCACATAGTTGGTAGGCAGCTAAGGCTCACCTTGCTTAAATTTATTGAAATTTCAATATTTCTATTTTCTGATCGATCTGTGCACTTGCATTAATCAATATAATAATCTATGCATTTCAATTAATTAAAGTCGTATAAATTTCAATTTTCTTATACATTGTCAGAAACTATGAGATAAGGAGTCAAGTTACTAACTTCAAATTGGGGGTTCAAGGTTTAAAAAATTGAGTAACACTTGGCGGACATCGCCAAGAGCTATAAACGCTAAAGCCAACGTACATCGTAGCACTTAGTGGCAACTAAAAAAGGTAGAAAAAGTTTTTAAAAAAAATTGTATTATCATGGGATCGGTTTGCGTATCAAGACACCTATTAAACCATCTAACACGTTGTAATTATATCTGCATTCCTTCAGAGATTTTACTCACATAAAAAGTGATGTATAAGTGAAAATTGACTTCCAAACCCAGAGTCAATAAGCAATTCTCGAGGCACTCAAAAAAAGACAAAAAAAAAAGAAGGAAAAATGCTATTTCCAACCCATTCGAGCAGATATCGCTCGAGAATTTTTCAGTTTTTTTCAGAACGATTTAACATTTCAGTGTAGAACTGTCAGGTCGAATTGATTATCGACGTGTTTAAAGATCATATTTGCTCTGTGGAGCGCAACTAACAAATTTTACTGCTTTGCTAATTCTAACAATAAATCGTTAGCAGACGAATGGACAGATCGATGAGATCGCGAACTAGTAGACATACAGGAAGGCAGATATCTTAGAAGTGTTTATGGGGCCGTTTCCGGTAGTACACGCATGATAATAGTCAGTAAACAAGATCTTAATGCCTTATTACACAAGAAAATGAATTGCGAAAGCAGATGTTATCATAATCCGTATAAATATTTTAAGCCTTATCACTGTAACGACAAAAATAACAATAAATGCTCAAAAAAAAATACATTTTCTTGACTCGAAGGTTTTTCCAAAAAAAAAAAAACCAAACGAAACAAAAACATTACGCTCGAAATTTAAAAATACTTTTCTTTTCTATACCAAACTTAATACACATTTAATGGCAAGGCATTTTGAACGAATATTTGAAGATGTGTAAACGTGTGAAATATATAAAAGTGCACATATAATAAATACGATATGCATATGTAAGGAAATTTATTATATTAAAGTTTAGGCGAGAAATTCTCTGCTCGATAACAGTGCTAAAGAAATCGAATCCAAAAATTTTATAAGTTTTTCTCTTAGAAAATTTCAATTAATATTAATTGATACGATTCGAAAAGAGAAAGTGATGGATGGACATCCACCAATTAGTGATGATAGCATGATGAATGCATTCTTCCTACGCTTGGCTATCGTTCGTAAATTGTTAATCGAATCATGCATTTGTGTTCGTGACTGTGTTAAATGTTTTGATTATTTTTGGCCATAATTGAAGCAATATTACGCTTATATTCCAGCGCGATTTTTCACTATAAAATATATATACTGATACATATATATACGATTTTTAAATTTTATCAATTCTGAAAATACATAAAATTGGCATTGGATAAATGAGTTTAATTAAATGATATCGTCCCTTTTTTCTGCTTTTCCTCTCCCTCTCCCTACTTCTAGTCTTATATGAAAATTGAAGTGCATTCTGTCAATGAGTCAGCCATCTCTACGTCCTATGTGAATGAATATTCACCGAAAAGAAATGCAGTTATTAAGAGTTGTCCGATTATCAAAGAATTTGCTACGAATGGGCTGACATGTGGTGGCGAAAACGAGCAGTGGGATCCCCACACCTTTCGTACTTCTAGAAGAAGTGCAATAGTCATTAGCGGGTAGGCTTCGGATACAGGCGTCATGAATACCTAATTGGGAGCAACAAAAAAAAAGGACCAGCTTTACCCAAAGGCAGAGGCGTACAAGAATTTTCGAGCTTTTACCAAAGAGCACTCAATTGCTCCTTGATCGAGATAATTGCAACAACAATAGTTTGGTTCTGTAACGCATTCGTATCATTGTATTGTTATGCGAGCAATCCGTACCGCGTCCCGACACATACTCGCTCGGTTATTTGAAAGTGTTGGTACAGCATCTGTTGTTTTCTTCTCTTGGATTTAGAACAGAGGTTAGGCGTAGTCCTCTAGAATGTATAAAAATCGCTTTTGTGAGCAGCCTCTCGGATAGACGATAGTGCGAGTAATTCAAATATGCCGTTACTGGGAACTTAAATACTTCACGTGAACATGCACACCAAATAAGTTCAAAAAACGGAACATTTCTATGTCCAGCACAAGTAGGCCAAGTTTAAAAAAGATTGACTTTTTCCATGACCATGCCTATAACAGTCATAACGGAACAATTAAAAAAATTTTAAATGATGTTTACTACATTTATTGCTTTTTTTTTTTTTTGGACCTCTTCAACTTTTAGACTACAAGGTCACTTTGCGCAGTTCTGAAGTACACACTGCATTTGCACTGAGTACCAATTTAATATGGAATACAACTTAACCGAAGATCTGTTGAAAAACAATGCGTGATGTAACAAACTACAGAGTGGATTTCAACGTTAAAAAGAGACTACAACATTAAAGAGAACAATAGGGTTCTACGTAAGAGTATCAAACTTCAAATGTGCTGAACATGCTCAGCTCTCGAAAACATTAATCGACGTTGGCATGAACTGAAGCTCTAGAAAGTGCAGTTTCAACAAATCATCCACTCAAAGAAGAAATCGATTACGAATTTAGCGAGGATCACTCTAAGAGGTCCCATACACACCCACTTTAACTGATACTGAAGCTAAATGGAGCTTTCTAGCGCAGGCAAAATTTCTAGATATCAATGTGAACAAGTTTTGCACACAGGCCGGTTAGAAGAATATACAAAGGTAAATTTAAAAGAAATTGAATGTAGTTAGTTCTCTGTTAAACATGTGGAGATTGCTTTCTTTAAGTTTGTATCCCGAGTTATGGAGAATGGAAAAAGTACCCGATATAACTAAAATAAAAATCGCAACATGAAATGAAAAGAAGAAGGTACAGGGCTTCTCAGTCAAAAGAGTTGTTTTCCCAGTTTTTTGTTATTTTAAAGAACAGTTGGAAACAAATAAATATGCAAGTTATCACACAGACATACGGACGAAATCTTATGCCGTTCACGGTCGAGTTTAAAATATATTTATCAGAAAAATCAGTTTGTTATAATTCTATAACAACCAGAGGCATAAACAACTATTGTTGCAGGCTTTTAGGAACAGATATTTAATGGGTCGTTGCAGCAACAGCAGCAATGCTTAGAATGGCCTTAAAGACTGAGCGAAAGCAGGCGATATTTGTTGCCTTAATTATGATTAATTTTTGAATCTTGTTATTAACCGAATCTGCACCAACCAATATTGGCTACATTTTAATGCTCGTGTTGCTCAAGAGGTTTAAACCGTGATAGCGGTGGAAAAAGTGATGGTAAGGAAGTGAGGGATTTTCTGTCTTTCTCTCTTTCGGAGTGAGGACCAAGTAAAAATCTTGTTTAAAAACTTATGCGACAACCTACTATTAAGGTCGCAAGACCGGCATACAACACTTAAGGAGCTTATGCTGTGAAAAAACGCTTAGGCAAGGCTGAACACACAGATAAAATATGCTTCTTTTTAATTTCTTATAATTCTTTAATGTCAAAATACTGTCTAATTCCAGCTCTTGTGAAATCTCTTAATATAAAATAGTGCGCACCGTCTGGCATATTAACCACAATTACGAGTTGAGTCATCACACGTACAGTTTGCAGTGTTTGTTTTCTGACGTTCTACGAACCTTAGAATAACAAAATTCCTGAATATTTTTTTTTCTAATCTCTAGATGATGGATATAAAAAAAGAAATAACAGATATGAACAACACATGACAAAATATTTAAATAGAAAAATATATATACGTACGCACAAATATTTAAAGCATATCGATTCACAAGTTAAAGCATTACATTTATTTATCGCTTTATTGGTTCATATAACAAACATAACAAATATTCGTTATTTTGTCTGTCGTTTGTTTATCTGATGCTCTTGTAGTTTAAAGATATTCGATAGTTAAGAAAAGTATCTTGTATTTTACGGCTTGTTTGCCTGTCTTTCTTCTTTGTCCCTTTATAATTACACACATCGGAACACACGCACAAACAACTACTTTTTCCTATTTATTTTTATTTTATTGCTATTTTACAATGTTGTTATTGTGTTTTTCTTTACATTTATTTTTCAAAATACTTTCTTTTCTTAATTAGTTTATTTTCGTTTTTATTTTATTTATCCAAACATTCTTTTTTTTTTTTTCTTAATTTCAAAAATAATTTCGGCGTTTGCCTTTCTGTTAAGTTCTTTTCACTGCTCGTTGCACAGATTAATGATTTAGTTATGCTTGCCTATCATCAGTAAACACAAACGTTATTTAGCTGGCGCAGTGTTGTATATTTTTGGTACTATCTGAGTCTTCGCTCTCTTCGCTCTCTCTCTATCTCTCGCTCTCTTTCTCGTTTATTGTTATTAAATAAGGGAAGTATAGCTAGCAAAAGTTAACTAAACTTTTGCTAAAAATTACGCCGGTTAATGCTTTCACAAATTCATCGTTCAGGAAACATTACACTTGCGGTCGTTCAAAATCGTAGGCGTGTATCACTTAAAAGTAGGCATCACAGATTTCATAAATTACCTAAATTTTCAATCGTTTTGAATTTCAAAGTCAATTAAATCTTATTCATTGTAGTTATTCTCCTTCATCGTCTCTCCGGTCGTCCCTCTGATCGTTCTGTTTTCTGTTCGCGCGCTCTTGCATTCATTCGCGCCTCCTTTCGTTCATTTTTCTACTCATTGACCTCTTTGTCGCTTCGTCGCTGTTCGCTCGCCCTCTGCTCGTTGGCCTACTGTGCGTTTGTCTCACTGTTCGTTTATCTTTTTGTGCTATGGCTTTTTTTCGAATCGTAGAGATGGCGAAAGAATAACAGACTTCTGGCATTTGTAAGCAAGTCAGATCCCCGAGTGCATTTTAACAGCAGCCTTGACAACTGCCAGTGAACTTAGAACAGTTAATAAGAAGGAAACAAACTTAACGACCTATTTGATCTAAAATTTGCTGAAAGCAATAATTGAAGTCTCTTAAATATTCGATGAATGTCAATTGGCACTGTCTCTAACGGTTTTCTTTTGCCCACTGTTTGTGGCGTACACAGTTTGTGAAGGTATAATAAGTTTGGTCGAATGCGCGCAACACCTAGATGGATTTGAGATAGATCCGCCTTTTATTCTCAGAATCATTTTCTGAATCGATTTAAGCTTGTCTGTCCGTCTTTCCATTTTGTTCTCTTCCGCTCAACCTTCAAAGGTTTGCAACGCCCACACGGAAACATCAGAGACCCTACAAAATATATATATTCCTGATCAGCATCAAATTTGAATCGATTTAAGCATGTCCATCTGTCCGTTTGCTTCACGTCTCTTGTAAACATTCTCCTGGCCCCAAAAATGAAACTTCAAATATAGCAGAAACATTGGAAGTTCTTGCACGCAGGTTGGTATTGAAAATGGTCGAAATCGGTAGACGGACCACAGCTTAACGTAAACTGACAACATCTCTGTTTTTCAAAGGGATTAAAAAATTGTTTTTTTGCGCATTACTCTTAAACTACAATAGATGTATGTAGCACCTGTACCACTGTAGCACAGTGGTCAAAAAATCGAAAAAATTGATCACGCCTACCAATATTATAGTGTATCAAAATTACATTTTTTTTCCATACCTCTATTAGGCGCAGAAAGAAGATTCACAAACCTCATAAAGAATATAAATTCTTCGCCGGTTTCAAATTTTGAATGCACCTAAAAAAGTCGCTCTGCATGTGACACTGTGGAGTATTTGTGGTAAACATTCTCCCGTTAGAGAAAATGAAGACATGCCCTACACGTTTACAAAAGTATTTATAAGTGACTTAAAATTTTACAAGGACACGCCTATAACGCCTAGAACGCTTGCACGCCTGCGTAAAAAAATCTTTTATTTTGAAAATAGAAAAATCAGCCGAGCCCCTTCCATATTATAGAGCATGAAAATTTAATTCTTTCAATTTTTTTTTGTAAGTACAACGTTAATGGATATAAAAGACTCCGTCACGACCGATAATACAAATTTTCTTACTTGCTTTTTATATATGCTTTGGGCGGGTGTTCATTCCACAGGATAACGCTTTTCTTATATCTCTTAAGTTTAATAAATGTTCTAGAAAATCATTCGAAAATGTGAAAAAAATTTTGATACAAAAGGAAAAGAAGCAATTACGAAGCCTACAACTGGCAGCCTCAGAAAATTTAAATAAGTTCCCAAATTTTTTAAATAAGGTTACTAAGCCGTCGCTAAGCAAACGAGCGTGCAAAACCGAATCGAAATCCGATTAAAAATCAACTGAAAGTCTTAATTTTTGAAAAATGTGAAAACTCGATTCAATGTTTAATATAATATTTTCGGACATAGTAAAAGAAATATCAAAACCGATCTCGATGTACCTGTCAAAGGCCGATATGATGTTTAATATAATATTTTTGGACATAGTAAAAGAAATATCACAATCAGTCCCTATATCCATCGTAAAGGCGATATTCGAAACGTTCGAACGTCTTTTTGTATTGGGAATTGAAATTAGACGAGCTTTGGGTTCAAAATATCTTCGTACAAGAGCATAGAAAATTGAGCTGATTCGAGATGAAGAACAAACTTTTGCGATTAGAACGGAAGGACTTTGCATAAAAGTTAACGTTCATTAGATACCGCGTATAAACTTTAACGTTTGTAATGATTTCTAACAAGATTGTTAGTGTTATTGAATGTTCGCATATTAGGTGTTACTGTGGGACGCTGTTCTTCAATTAGTTCAGACGTCCTCTTTTCTCCTTTGTCCCATGTTTTGAATAGTATTTTTAGTGGCTTAGGTTCAGTGTCTGTTTGTTGTTCGCAATAGACTATCGTTATCGTCAATTTTTTTCAATATTTCATGGATTAGAGAAAAAGCACTTGAAGCGTGCATATACCTAGTATATCTAATTTAATGTAACTACAAACTGGGATAAACATTTAATAGGAAAATCGAGTGAGATTGCCACAGGCAGGGAGTTTAGATTTGCATACATAATACTACATCAGAATTGAGTGGAGTAGCGGACGGAATACAACCAACGGAATTCACTATTGTTGTTATTTACGTCAATGTTAATGATGTCGAAAATTGATTAAGTTGAAGCGAAAGTGTAATCGAAATAAATCGTGAGAAAGGAGCATTTTTTTTTTGTTATTGTTCTCTAACACTCGTCAAAGAAGGGAGAAAAAGAAACTCAATAATATTTTCTGTACGGGAAATACTTATCATTAACAGCTATACGTACATAAAATATGAAATATTTATTGTAGTGACGCGTTAGAAACTTCTTTTCACTTTTCTGGAACTTAATTTTTTTTTCTCCTTTTTAATTTATTCACCAAAAAAAAAAAAATGCTTTATAAATATTTTTTTGATTTAAAAAATTTTATTCTTCATTTACGTTAGAATTATTTTATTGTAAAAAAAACTTATATTGCGGATTACAGAGAAATTGAAAAGATTTTCATTATTTTTCACATTCACAGATAAATTTTTTTCAACCGAATGGTTGTTCTTACGGTAATTTACTTGTATTTATGTATGCAGTTATGCGTAGAATAGATATCCTAGATATCCACATCTGATTGCTTTCGTCATGTCAAAAAAACTGATGAGGCAACTCTAAAGAAAAAAATCTCCTATTTTTTTTTTTTATCTTTTCGAAATAACGTGTTTTACGAAGTTTTTTCAACCGTAGTTCTGGGCTTTATTTTTTCAAATTTCGGGCGAAAAATAATAGAAATAGTATTTAACAATTGTTTAAGGATTTATTCAAAAACAAATGTTGATACTCGGAAGAAGTTCATGATTGCAAATCCAGGTACAGCGTTACCACAAATAGAGGGTAATAAAAAAAATGATGTGTTCCAGCAAATCGTTCGATTGCACTTATATCAATTAAAATGTTATTGTTGACTGATTGAATGTTATTGATTGACACTATAAAAGAACGTGGGAGGTCTTCCACACGAAATTATGGGGCAAAGGAGACCGTAGGTAGACCAGAGTGCAGTATAGCCCATGACATAGCAACGGTAAGAAAGTTTCGATCGACTGTCTGCCTCAATAAGGCCTTCTGCGCTTGTGCCTCTCGAGTGTACCCGTCTGTGGACGAGTCTGACGAACTAGCTAGCTTTACGTGTGTTCATCCATTACAACCCTCAACCCTCTGACCTTTTGGCTATATTCATATAATATATTAGTCCATTACACAAAAGTGTCCGACTTTTACTAAAAGATTAAAAATATTACTCTCTGTTGCACAATACAGCATAATAGTATTCAGTTTCCATGTTAGCATTCCATTTAATAGCATTCGTTAAGTTTATTAACAGGCTCGTGGTGCTGTGCCCCCGACGAAACGCACACCGGGGCGGTGATATAAGTTTCAGCAGAAAGAATTTGGTCCTTGAGAATATGTTCTCTAATTTTGCATATTTGTTCTCCATTTTTGCGGAAAAATTGAAATATACCTCAAATTATCAATAGGGTGGACAGTGTTAATTTCAGATATACCGCCCATTGATTTGTAAACAATTTCATCTGTTTTTGATTCGAATTCGCGGAAACGTACGAAGAAGGCAGAAACGATGGTTTGTCCGGGACTAATATTTTAGAGCCATAGAAGATCCTTTGCTTAAATTGGATTTTTTGATTCTTATTTAGCGAACTGTTCTTTTTTTTTTTTTTTTTTTGTTAAAAGTTGTGGAGGGCAATTTTATATTTATTCTTTCTTTTCTTTTTTAAATTCTTTTTCGGGGAGAATTTTTCTTAGCGTCTGTTTATTTTCATAGAAAGGAATGCAGGTTCGTTTATTTTCTTAGGAAGAAATATAGTTTGAAAGGTGGCATAGCTCATGTAAAATTTTTTTTATATACATATATGTATATACATAATTTTCTTTAAAAAGTGTAATAAAAGAGGGCGACGAATACAACTCTCCACAAAAATTGTATTTGCTAATCAAAAGTTTGAACAGCACAGGATATTTTCTATAAAAAGAGAAGGCTTTTTACATTTGAATGTAACACTAACGTTGACATGAACTTTAATTCGTAAAAGTCATCCTAAAGATAGGCAACAGATTTTATTCAAAAGCTTTACGTTGTTGCTCGCAAGAAGAAACTATTTGATTTGGAGGCAAATAAACCGCCCGAGTTCTACAAATATGGTAAATAAACCGCCCGATTTCCACATATACAGTAAGTAAACCGCCCGAGTTCCACATATATGGTAAATAAACCGCACGAGTTCTTGTTTCTCCGCTATCACTGAAATTAAAAGCTTTCCATAAGTAAGCCCAAATAAAGTCGAAACATAAGATTCAAGCTTTTTACAGTGTTCCTCAGCTGCCGCGCACTGGATGCCCCAATGGAAGTAATTTTGTGATTGCAACGTGGTGAGAGGTGTGGGCTATCCTCCAATATGGACTGCAAAAGGTCATTATAGCTCGGATCGGCAAAGCATCTTTGGCAGTTGCAAAGATTTACTTCACCTCCCAACATGTCACATAAGTTATTGCAAGCAACGAATACGTAGCTTGCTTTCTGGAACTCGTACCCAATGCAATATCTTAAATGCGTTTGCCTTTCTCCCATCCTTGCCAATTTTAAACCAAATTGAATAAAACTACAATTCTTATCGCGAGACGGTTATCAGCTGATTTAAGAGCTTCTCCAATCGAGCTTCGCCAATTTGAATTTATAGTAAATATTTTCATATTAGAAAGTAGTTTTTTATATAGGTAAACCAAGTTGGTTAAGCTCCCTATGCTAGATTGATTACTTTACAGGATATTTTAAATATGATAATTTATGATCGATAAGATGTGAAAAGACTTTAAAACATTTCTGGCAAACGCAAAAAATATGGTGAGAAGGCTTTCCGTCTTGAATGAAAAATCCTGTGGCAGCATAGATCACGAATTTTTTCCTTTTAATTTTTTTCATTTATTAGT
Organism: Glossina fuscipes; assembly: GCF_014805625.2. Lineage (NCBI taxonomy): Eukaryota > Metazoa > Arthropoda > Insecta > Diptera > Glossinidae > Glossina > Glossina fuscipes. The sequence goes on from NW_023998470.1 coordinate 1,293,536, forward strand.
CCCGATGGAATTTATATTGAATTTAAAAGTGAAAGGAGAATGTAAACAAGCAAGAAAGTTATATTCGAATCTCGCATACCCACCACTATGCTTCCCGCATCCTGCTCTCCAAGTTCTTTTATTTGATACCCATACTGCTGGTATTATTAAGAAAAATGTAATCGCGGTGTCTACCGTATTCATTTTAGAATCAACCCATTTTTAGGCAGATAATTTATTTTCATTTGAAGAGTGTAGAAAATAGCATTAAACATTCTATCTTGGATGCCTTATGATAAGTAAGCGTAAAACGTCAAGAAAGTGAGAAATATAAAACTTTGTATGGGCATAGCCGACTTTTTTCCATTTTTGGACGTGAAGAGTAGAGTGTTTGGTAAAGTAAATGTGGAAATTATCACCCTTTTGACTTTCATAATTTCTGAGTATCGAGGAAAAACCCACAAATTTTTTTAAAGACAAACGTCGTTGCGCTGAGTTTACGCTCCGCTGCGCGTTTCTGCTCTAACCAATTTGGCCCATTTTTAGTACCAACCTGCCCGTAAAATCTTCCAATATTTCTACCAAACATGAAGTCGATATTTTCATTTTTGCGACCAGGAGAGTGCCAACAAACAAACACCACACGGACGTGCAGACAGACGGACATGGCTAAATCAACTCAAAATTACACGCTGATCAAGAATATATGTATACTTTATTGGATCTGTGAGGCTTCCATTTGGGATTTACAAAAATAATACAAAAAAAATTCCATCTTACACTGGTGGGTATAAAAACTATAAATAGAACAATTAAAAGTAAATTTTAAATTAAAAAATATTTCTTAAATCTAATGAATATTTTTAATCGTGTATGTAATAGAAGAGCAGTTCCTTCCCTCGTATAAACAAAAATCGAATTTTTTAATTGTCCACTCTTTAAAAAAAAAACACAAGAAACAAAAAATATTAATAAATATTGTTTTTTTTTTTTTTTTGTTATAATAGATAATTAATTAATTTTCTTACCTTCGCCGTTAATGCAATTTCTTAAATTTAACGCACATTCGTTTAGAAAACTGCATTCGATGTCCTGTTCGTCCAATTTCCACGCGCCGCAGATTGGTTTATAATGCCACGTGCAGAAGTAGTCGCAGGAATCGTTCATAGCAATAAAGGCCGTGCATGCATGCAAAGCCATGAGTAATAAACAAATCACGCGAACACCAACCATTGTAAAAATTATGTTTCGTTGTTCAAACTCCTCCTTTAAAGATGGTCAGAAATTTTTCTCTCTTCTTCAAGCGACTCATGCAATTAATGCAATAATACTAAGCTATTTAAAAGCGACGACAAATTTATATTAAGAAAACTTACCCGTGATGCGGTTTTATTGAACGTTTCATTTAGTGGAAAAACAGAACAAAAAGAAGACAAAAACATCGCTTTTTAGTTTAATAAAATCGGAAAAACAGATACATATAACATATGATTTATGCCTACTTATCAGTTAAATTAAATTGAAAATCTGTTGTTTCTAATTGCTTAGCATAAGAGCACTCAACTAACAATCAATGGTGAGCCCATACATGCCATCACACATGAGTACCGTGAGATTTTAAGGCGTTTAGATGAAAACTGAACTTGATTTCACTTAGGCTTATCAGCCAAGAACATGCGGCCGTCTATCTTTTATACCGCGGCACATCTATCTTAAAAAAAAAAAGAAAAAATCGAAAAAAAAACTGAATGATATATTTTAATATTGCCTGGACGGGGTTGATTCTTCCATTCGGATACACCAACTGTTCATCTGAATCATTCATAGAATATTCATAGAATATTCGCGGAAATTTATCTTATTATACCTATCTATGGTAGTTGGCAGTTATGACAGATAATACGACAGAAACCTGCTTTTGAAAACGAGAGGCTTGTCTGTTTACTCTGTATTCCTGCTGTTTCTGTGGACCAAAGGCCCATTTTCAATATCAATAAGATTGTAGTGACCTTCCCATGTTTTTTGATGCATTCACAGCCAATACATTATTGGTGGCAGCTATAATCAAGGACCAACGCGCCAACAAACAGTGGAGTGAACAGACAAACGGACAGACATACATGCTTAGATTAATTCAAAATTTTATGCTAGTCAGTGCACATTGGTTATAGGGTCCTCGAAGGTTCCGTTTGAGTGCAAACGTTTTCGCGTAACACGTATTCTTGCCTGTCTTTTCATTATGGAATTAGGGCAAAAGAAGGCTGGACAACTAGATAAGACCTGGTGTTTTTTCTTCAATTCTTTCAAGAAGGCAGTTAGCTTAGAAATTTGTCGCTAACTGAGAATGTATTCACTTTATAATTTTGTTGTAACTTCAGGCACTTTTATTTTGTGCCGAGACTTGGGATAGACTTACCTTTTAAACGATTCAGAGATACTTTCTGAAACATTTCTTGAATTGCTTCAGAGTCATTTGGTTAAAACAGTCTAATTCTGTTTGTCCCTCTGTACGTCTGTCTGCCCTATCGTTTGCTCGTCCCTTCACGCGCCTGCCACCTGTTTACCTTCTGCCTGATGTCTGCCCATGCATTTTTGCTTTCAACTTGCAAGTTGGAACTTTTAGCGAATGATTTGATACACGGACAATGAACATGAGCTCTATTGAAAATTGAATACATCTCGATACTTATGAATGATATTTGCTGCTTTCAATAGCTCTCGACAAGAATGATCGAAAGATAGTCTTTGAGATCCTACTAAAGAAGCAGGACGAACTAAGTGGGATTGAATGGAATCATTTTAGGGTTTTGTAAGGGACCAAGATCTAATTTTTAGTGTTTTGTGATAATTGAAAAGCAGTTCATAACAGCGGCACACATGTATTTACAATACTAAATCTTAATCATATCAGTCTACTATCCCGAGCCCCCTGCAAATACAAATCTTCTCAGAATGAAGAGATCTTTACTCGTAATAGATGCTCGGCATTTTATGATTAGTTATATAATATTCAGATCAGTTATATATATTCTGACAATGATAAATTTTAAGACTCGTTTACGTAGAAGACTGGCGGACTTTATGCCACTTGATGGTTCAAATATCGAATGTACTTCGTTCATAATTTCTTGACTTTGGACTCTTGAAGGCGAAATGGTATAGGTAGGGTGTTTGAACGTCGATCTTAACGGTTGTTTGGCTACAGTGTGTTAATGCGTTTTATCAACTTTCAAATGAAGTGATGAGCCAAATGAACTTTCGAGAGCTGGCTACAAAATGTTGAAACCAAAAAAAAGGAAAAAAAAAAAATTCATTAATCATTTAATTTAGCTAACATAAATTTAGTTAGGAAATAACCGTTATATCATAAAGGGAATAAATATTATTAGCACACTTACGAGGCCAAGCAATTCAATTAATTTTATAGTTTGTTTCGAAAGTACTGCGAACTGTTTGAGGATTTATTTCACTTTCCGTTGTTAAGTGCGTTACATATGTTGCTTGCCAGTAAGTGGCAGAGTGAAAGAAAGAGAGAGACAGGGAGAGTGATGGTGTGCGAGACGCTTTCGTGTTACTGCGGGGGAGTTTGAAATTTTTTATTTAAAAATTCAAATGAAAGTAAAGCGATTTTGATAGACGCTAGCATTAGCGGACTAGTGGCCTATGAACGATATTTACACAACGTGTGTAATGCGAGTTTGTTTTGATGCTTTGTTTTCATCAATTATTCCGAATAGTTAGTTGGTTAGTGTGTATGCATTTTATGTACTTTAATTAAATGTGCGCGTTTCGTATTTATATTGTTTATATTGTAACTTACTTTGTATAGAATAAATTATTTAATTTATTTTTTTCTATTTTCTCTTCTGTGGTCAATATTTCTTACTTTTATTTATTTTATTTATGTAATTTTATTTATTTTTTTTAAGTCTAAAGCAAACTAGTTTTCTATGTTGTGAAGCGTGCGTGCGTGCCATTCGTACTTTAGGCATAAATAATGCAAGCATGGACGTGCATTAACGGCAACAGCGAGCCAGTCATACCAAAAACTATCGTAAAAATCACAATTTTTGACTTTTGTTTATTAAGTCGACTGAGTGTGTTGCATGTCTGTGTGTGTGCGCGTGTGTATGCGTCCCACTACACATCTGGCCAAAAGTACAAATTTTAACGTAAATGCTCAAGAAAATGGTTTATTTGCTCCATTGCCTAAAACTCATTCATCATGCATTTTCCGTGAGTTTGCGTCTGTCACATACATAGCTATATATATACATATATATTTACTAAAAATATTTTATCAAAAAAAAAAAAAAAACCAAAATATTTTTTTTTAACTTAATTTTGTTAAGGCCTTTAACACAAACTAGACTTTGACCAAAACAAAAAAAAAAAAAAAAACTAAAAAAAAAAAAATATTAAATAATGCTTTAGATTTAGTGCTACACGTCCTCTCCCCTTTCACTCCTTTCCGCTCCTGTCCACTTGTGTCCATTATTGCCGGCATAAAGGCGGACTTAATGATACACATTATTTACGCGCTTGTGCGTACCTAGACATGAGCATTTGTATGCATATCCGCTGATCAGTGCAACTGATAAAACTCGTCTTAAGGAATGCTGGCGCATTTGTTTCGTATTAAGTTTACAGGTTTATTTTTTTTTTTTTTATTATTATTCCGATAGCGGTGATGTATTAAATAAAAAATTTTCAATTTATGCTCTTATTAACGAACAAACAAATAATTTATACCATAAATTATAATATAAATACTCGAATGGCTTAGAATAATTATGGTGGCAGAGACAACAATGGCAAAGGCAGAGGCAGAGGCAGAGGCAAAGGCAGAAATAGAGCCTTGGAAGACTGTGCACAGACTATCATATATATCCTCTTTTAACTGTTGTAACAGTTTAGCTGTTATAGGATTTCCCTTGGCTTTAAAACACTGCAGCTATTATCTGTCCATCCGTTCTTCCCGTTCATTTGAATGTTTCATGTGCCACTATTCAATATCCACCTGACTATCCATCAACCCGTATGCCTATCTCAATATTTAAATTATTGCGTTGACAAATAGACAATTCACGGGAAAATTTGCCACTTAGGTTCTTCGTCCATTCAGACACCGAGCAAATCCAGCCGTTCGACTGCCCGCCGGGTTCGATAGTTCATCAGTTTTCCTACCCATCTATCTAATTGATCGCCCGTCCGTCCATCCGTCTGCCTCTGCGTCCATGCAATCGTTCGTCGTATACAAGAAGCAAAAACAAGGCAAACACGATGCATGCTTTCCTTCTTAATTGGATCAAGTTACCCAAAGCGCCGATGGTAGCATCGCTGCGATGGCTACTTAATCTAATTAACTATTTCACATTCAATCTCAAACGTCCTTGTTCGAAAATATGTTTATGTTCTGGCCAACGACGGACAGAATTCCAGGGTGCATTTTTTTAATGATAAAAATGCTGGCGATGCATAAGAGGGGGCAGGAAGGTGATGACTTCCTTCACTAAGAATAAAAGCGAGAAATATTATTAGTGAATATCTCTCTCTCTCTCTCTCTCTCTTTTGTTTTCTTTCTTTCTTTCTCCTTCTATATTGTATTTTGTACATAAGAAGAATGTGTTCGCGACTGTAAACTATTTAGGTTTCATTTTAGTTCGAGGAGATGTACTCGTGCACGCGGATACATCCTAAATCTTAGTTACGCAAGATCGTCTTACGATATTGAATCTGGCCACGCATGTGCAATACTTCACTTTGCTGTTTGTTTCGTATTCATACCTCGAGTCCAAGTCATAATCTTGTTCTGTCAACCGTTTGATTAAAAATGTAAAATAAAATGTTAATAATTTATTACTATTTTCATTTTTTATTTCGTTTAATTTTTTTGCGAATTTAATTAAACACTTGCGTTATAAATCAAAAAAATTTCATGAAAATTATGAAACATGTAAGAATTTTCAACAAAGTCGGCTCCTGCTTTATAAGCCACGCACGTGATTTTCTGCTAACAAGTTTGTGAGGTCGTATCATAAGATCGGCTATGTGTGATCGCTGAACACTTCAATTATATAACCGTAAACAACATCAGTTAGATTCTTATTAAAATGTTGTTGCTATTAAATCACCCAACGTACCCAATGTACGCATTCATACATTTTATAAAAGAAGGAAAAAGGTTGCATTAGTATTGAGGCGTCCTTGTGAATTATATATATATCGTGTTAAGTAAGCCCATTTTGAGTAAACTGTCAGCTTATGTTGATAAATATTGGCATTAAATTTTGAATCGAACCTGATAAAAATTGTTTAGTACCAGGCGGCAGCGTTTTGATCTTTTGATTTTTATGGCTTTTTTTCTTAGCTCCTGCTGTCATGTGTGTATGTGTGCATTCATTTGTAACCGGGTGAATTATTCCTGCTTTCATGCTAAGCTTAAGTTTTTTAACTCATCATTTGTGAGGCGTATTAGACGAGTAGAGGTAGGAATAGATCAACCCTGATCAAGCATTTTATGTAAGTCACAGGGTCACTGTATGCGCGAGGATTCTTCAACTTTTTACATAGGCGCGATAAGATTTTTATCTTAGAATACAGTAAGTCTTGACGTACGTTCATGTCGTTTTGTTACGCCAGATAGCCGGTGACGCATGACCAAGAGGGCACGCAGAAATTATGGTGTGCGATGGTTCGTCATGGAACCCAAGTTTCACTGACAGATGGAAGTTTGCTAAAATGTTATCGCATTCGGTGGAATTTTAGTCAAGAATCAATTGAATATCGTCAGCTCTTGCTTATCTTTTACTCATCAGACAATGACGCGCTACTTTGCTCATTTCTCGGTTTTAGGTAGTACGTCTGCCTGCCATTAACCATACAAAAATATGAATGAGACGAAAACATTTCCTCAGTAGAGCCTTAATTCCTTACCCAGAAAACACTGCGCACGCACTTTTCATTCAAGCTCTGCTTAGTATAATGGGAGGGGCATGAGTCCTTCATTTCCGTCCTTCCACCGATTCTGCCGATAATCATCATCTTCTACTCCGGGCGCTGGCAATCGTCCTTTCACTTATGTGATTATTGAACTGCACGTTTTTCTAAAGTCAAATACTTGAGTCTGTGCGGATTGCGTCTGAGAAGAATAAAATCTTGCTAATTATGATTACTTTTTTGATTCGCAATAAAGCCTAAAGCTGCCTTTTCGAGTCAATCTCAAGCAAGAGTTATTTTTTTGGGAAAGATCTTTTAAAGAAATAAAATAAATCCAAACATATACGTGGATTATATATTCTGAGCTTAGTTTAGGTTAAGAATATTCAAGGTACAAGCAGTACTTGTTTTAAGAAGTTACGCGTCTTAGACAATAAGAAAGCAGTAAAGTTCATAATATATAATAATATTTCTTCAGTGAAATACACCAATTAGTTGTCTATTGAAATTTTAGTGTTTTAGAATCCAGTGTGTTATTCTACTCATAGGCCTTCTTCATTGTACTCAAAATAAAATGTCCCCCCAACAACAATATCTAATAATTCTCTTACTGTTTTCTATTCAAAAGTTTGTGAATAATCAAACCTATCTAAAATAATTCAGGAAATCATTTGGCAAAATGTATCTTCTTTATGGAGAACATTATACAGTCTATTGTCCTCCAATGAACTTGTTCCCTGGAAACATATCAGATACAAAGCAAACTTTAAAGTTGAGCTGAATAAAATAAACGCGTTCTCTCCGCATATAAAGCGCGATAAATACCAGAAGTTCCTCTTTCTCTTCTTCCAGAAGTTCCTCTTTCACCGATAAGCTTATCTAAAATAATTCAGAAAATCATCTGGCAAAATATATCTTCCCTATGGGCAACACTGTATAGTCTACAGTCTTGCAATCAACTTGTTACTTGGAAACAACATGAACTTGTTACAAAGGGAACCTTAAAGTTGGGCTGAATAAAATAAACGCGTTCTCTCTGCATACAAAACGCGATAAATACCAGAAGTTCCTCTTTCTAAGTCGAACATATTTTCACTGCACAAACATCCATAAAAGAGACAGAGAACATGAAATGATCGTGTCCCGACCTACAAAGTGCGTATATCGGCTGGAATAAATAAATTAAATGAACGAACATTTTTTCATTTCATATGTCACTGAAGAATGAATGAATGCATCAAATAATAAAAAAATGCTTCTTGTTTTTTTCTCTTTGTGTTATTTGAAAGTACACGCGCCCGTTATGTTTGCATATTGGGCCGATCAGTTTTATTTATATTTTGTAAAATTTGAATATTTTCAACTTAATTACATTTACATTCGAATTTTTGACCTTCGCAGGATGTATGTGTTAATATGCGATACGTGCATGCGTGTGTGGACGCACAAGTGTATGAAATGATTGAATTTTTATTATGTGTAACAAATTTAACACTTGTTGTTAATGTTAGGCAAATAAGCGAGTTTTTCGTTTTTTCGTTTTTTTTTTTTTTTTTTTGTAATAATATTTGAACAGTTTCAAGTGTACTGAGCTTGGCAGTCATTCAGTCATCTTGCGTTGTAACGAGTTGGGTAACAATACGATATAACATATTATTAAAGTGATTTTCTAGCCGCGAGCAAAACGAAAACTTTTGAAATCGTTTAACATAATGTTCCGCTAGGCTGTCAAGGTTTATTTAGAATGATTTCTTTCATATCAGTTTGGAAACTAGCACTGTCATCGTTCGATATCAGATTCGCCGAAAGGGAATGAAGGCGAATACTAGCTGTAGGTACTGGCGAGCTGTCAATTAAATATTAGCAAACGATTTCCTTAGGTTAGCCAAATAGAAATGAATCAAGTTTCATAGAAAGTTATTTTTAAGCTTTTGCTCTTGCCGAGGCGAGTAAACTGATGTTGGGCAGATGGGTTCAAGGTAAGATTTGTGAATTTCAAGATCGATTCTTAAGCACGGCTCGTTGAATTCAACACAAAGTCCTTAATCCGATGCCGGGAGTTCAAGAAAGGCCCTTAAGCAACGTTCCTTTCATTCAAGATGAAGAAAACTTCTTAATGTGATCCACGAAGTTTAAGTCAAATCGTTAAGTAGGGTTCATTAAGTTGAGATTTTGAGTTTTTGAATATAGTTCGCGCAGTTCGAGATAAGTTATTAAATATGATGCGCGAGAGCGAAGCCAACTTCCGAAGTATGCTTCCTGGTATCCAAGATAACCTCCTAACCATGGTTTTTGAATATGGTCATTAAACTATGTTGCCTTCATTTAATGATGCGCTGTACATAAATAGGCGGGCGAAGCACATACAGCGCAAGGTGAGGGTCAGTAGTATTGTTAATCGCTTTAAAGTGCTCTTTTATATATATTCGCTTGAAAAAGTCGAGAGAACCTTAAAGTGGACAAACGTTGCGCAATAAAAATTAACTTTACAGGAAATAAAATATTGCGTAATACTCCTTCGATGACGTCTTCACTTGCCGTATCGTAGAAAGATAGAAATGATTAGTGCTGCCCGGGCTGAACTAATCAATTGCTGTTTGTATCGAGAACGTCGGAATCGTTAATGCGATTCATTGTTTAAGTGTTTCATTCGCAGTTAGGGAATAGTCCTACTTCGTGTTTCTTAAACAACCTTTTCAATTTTCGTAATAATATGAATGGATTCTTAATCTGCTGACTGGACAGAGTTCATGACTCATTGTTTATTCTATTCAAATTAAGGTGTGGTGGCTATTGGGTTCCCAAAGATCACAAATCTTTACAATTTTTTTTGGTTTTTTTTTTAATTTTTTTTTTTTTTTTGTAACAAGAATCGATTGTACATTCGAAAGACTTTGTACACGTTTCGCTGAACGAAAACCTTGATATAAAAAAGTTTTATTGATATACATGTCAAAATTAAAAGCGTTAGGCATAATAATATACCTTTCCTATACGCCCACTATTACACGTACAATGACTGCAGTTTGATTTCAAGCAAAATTCATTAATTTGACTAACGGCCATTGAAAAAGTAAAATAAACAAAAATTTATCAAAATCATAAAATCATGCGAATATATGTGCAAATGTTATTTTTATCCGGTTATAATCACTAGGGGGTAAGCGAAAATCGAACTGAATTTAACTGATTTATAACGTGCCAGTGGTTCACAACTTTTTTATTGCCAAAGTTAGGCGACTCTAGGGCTATTTTCTAAAAGAAACGCCACGAACTTTCTCCTTGGCTTATTGTAAACATAGTCAGTATCTGGCCTGTTCAGTGCAATGATGTTCATAACCGAGCACAATAAGTTCTATAGCTAGATACATACAAATATTAAGTAAATCTTACTTATGTTTATCCGGCTTCATCGCTCACAAAGAACAAATGTGTTAAAATTCAGTAATAAAAGAAATATTCATTAAATAAATATTTTAATAAAAAAAACTCACTTAAAAAGTGCCAAATTAATAATAGCTTTTTGTTATGTCTTTTAAACAATTCCGTCTTAATATCTTTTCGAAAAGCACTTTTTTCCCAATTATATATATAAAAAGTCACATTTTCAGTTCAAGACGATCAAACACATTAACGAGAGGTTTCAATAATGTTTTCGACTCCTGTCATTTGTTTCTTACTCTTGATTTGCAGTCTGTACACAACTGCTGCCATGGGCAACGCTGGTTGCAGCCAAGTCTGCACTAGGGAATATGAGCCAGTTTGCGGTACCTTAAAGTCGGGCGATAAACTTATGCATTGCAGTTTTCCAAATAAATGCCTTTTAAACGTGAGGAAATGCAAACACCATGAAGGTAAGCACATTAAAAAAAGAAAATATTTGAATATTTTTCTCAATATTATTTCTCTCAACTAAAGATTGGTCTATGAAACCGGGAGTTTGCTTTAAGGATACTAAAAACTGCCGTACTATACTGACAGACTAACGTAACGTAATCAGGACGGCCGAGGATAGCGATAACGATGTTTAAATTTCTTTTTTAATTTTAATTTTATTTTCTATACAAATTGTAAATAAATTTTAAAGCAAAATTTCGCCATAATACATATTTCACTGAAGGCCTCAATTAGGAAAATTAAACTTGCTTGGTACCCTGATAAATCGTTCCGGCATATTTTCCTTCTAATTTATTTGAAACAAAAAAAAAAAGAAGAGAAGAAGGACGTATACTGTTGTTTGGCACGGATTGTTGTGGTCCAATGTACTCGACAACATGAAACCCGGGCTGATAGCGTTTTGGTGTCAGTTTTATTTGTGACGCTCTCCAAACCAATCGCGTTACCCGTATCCTTACCTTACCGTTGACGTTCATAGTTTCGCACACTTCCCAGTATAGTTTACACGAGTTCTTTTTGCTTAGTGCGTCCCTCATTAGACTTCTTCTTCTATTATCTACTCATTTTGAAAACATATCACAGAAGGATCGAAGGATAAAGGATAAGTTTGGACCATGGCTTTTCAACTAACTATTCTTCAATGCACTATAGGGATGAGATCGTTACTATCAACTACAAAGTAATTTCCGATCCGAATACTTGTATAATAGATTTGCGGTGGTCGGTACGATGGCAATCATAACATACCGATAGCCTAACTAAAGTTGTGGGCTCCAGATGTAAAGCTTGTAGATAATTTCCGAATTCGATCAAAGTTTCGTAAGCATTTCTTAATGCAGTTGTGTGTGTTGTAAACTCAACATAGGCGAATCAAAACAGAGATACTTTGCCTTCCCGATAAGTCTAAATGTGGCAATGTAAGAACGGATTGAAGACATTTGCTTCCTCCTGGGTGTTGTAGAAGTAAAGCATACAAGTTATACCGCTGAAGTATACAAAGCAGCGTTTTTACAGGTTTTGAATAAGGCGACTATTGTGCCAAAGAAAGGTCACCGTAGAAGCTTTAGAAGTGTTATTATTTGAAATGACGAAAAGCTATACCGAGTCTTGATAGGCGATATGAAGTGAAAATCATGCATTATCCGAAATGCATGCGGTAAGCTATTAAATACAAGCTAATAAAAAGAAGGGTAAAAACAAATATCTGAAGTGTCTCAAATTTACGAAGGTGAGCATTATAAATTTCATCATTTGACGCAATGGATCCGAGAAGCGAAGGCAATGCACCAAAGGGATATGATATCACATCACATGGTTTCTAGCATAAGGAAAGCGGGCCCTTTAAAGCAAAACATTAGTTTCATTTCTAGCTTCACTGATGCGAGGCTTTGCGATGACATTAAACTGAATCGCTGAGGGATTATAGGTTTGGAGATAAAAAATAATGATTTACCCATTTTACAACATTGAGAATTTACGCGAAACAAACTACAAAGCACTCAAATGGCAACGAACATTGATTCGTTCAGAACATCGACACCTGTTTGGTGATGAAATTCAAAAAACCAGAAGATGCTGAAAAAGCCACCAAGTGATTAAACAAATTGGAGTTTGTAAGAGCTTCAATGAGTTACTTCTCTCGTTGCTTTCATCAGGCATTACTCTTTTTGATTGTCACTGATTTCAGTCAATGACTTATGACTTCCGTCTGTCTGTGCCGCGCATCTTCTATTACGACAATACTCAAAACGTTTTTTTGATAGCAACCCTGCAGAGGTAGCTTTATACTTTGTTAAATGCCGCGGCTAGCGATGAACGATTCTTTGAATAGAATAGAAGATCACCAGTGACGAATCAATTTTTCTTTCAAAATGTATAACTTGTAAAGATTCCGTTGAGCATATTTGAATGTTACTCTGCAGTCCAGTAAATACACAAAGTGTATGTAATCCGTACAACTGTTATTCGTTAGACAATCAAAGATCGTACGTTGGTTATGGCTTTTTTTTTTGTTTTACGAAACAAAGGAGATATGTTTTCAAAATTTCATTTACAAAATATTGATAAGTAAATGTTTAATCGATAAAAGTTAAATGAAAAATACTTTTCACTTTCCTATATAAACTTGTTCTAATTTTGGAATTGGTCAGTGCAGTTACATTTATTAGAGGTATTACATCTCTTGAAAGCAACAATTTTGGAGGAAAACTTTAGAAGAAATTTTTTTTAAAACTATATTAATAAAAATTTTCCAATGGTTTTGATAATTCGTGTACTATGCCTGTTAATGTTCGCCTTCGGCCTATGTATGGCGGTACCCATGATCTCGGCCAGATGTCATTTATTTTGCGAAAATAAACGTGACTACGTTTGCGCTACTCATCCCAGTTGGAATTATATGAATTGCTCGTGGCTAAACGAATGCATGGTGCGGCGAAGAAATTGCGAATACAAAGAGGGTAAATGACTTGAAAAATTATTTCTTTAGGAAAGAAAAAAAAACGTTAAAATTTTGTTAATGTTTTTACATAAAGATTGGCGGGTTGTCAATAAAGGTTATTGCGCGAAAGAGAAAAGAGGCTGCAATACGATTAGGTACACGGTCGTTTGGACAATTCCTTAAAAATGTGAACTTTGAGATTTAATTTTTTACTTTAATTGTTTTCTTTTATGTTTATGTTTTTTAATTATCTCTATTTTTTTTATTGATAATGATTTCTTTGTTAATTGAAATATTTTTTATATGTTTGTAAATAAATTTTAAAACAAAGTCCGGCTTGATAGGCAATTTTTCTCAAGGTCTCCAACAGCAAACTTAGATTTTTGTCGTTCAAGGTGTGTTTTCCGTAGCCGTACGCTAGCTATAGCAATGGATTATTCCGATCCAATACACTTGACAACAAGAACTGTATGTGAAAGTATGTGATTTGCGCAAACATTATTACACTTTGAATAGGTTTTCAACGAAGTCATTGCACCAGAAGATTGTCGATGGCACTCAACGGTAATGACTTTACGACCAAAAATTGTAATTTTTCCCAATTTTCTTTAGGAGCTTAGTAGCGAAATCTGACTTCGGCCTGGTAGTCTGTGTTTTCCGATGAAAACGTTCCAAACGCTAAAAACCGTTTGCTTGCTTCTGGGCGTTCTAGAAATAATGTACCCCTAACTTTTCGGCGGTAAGTAAGACTGACCACGAAATTATGCGCATTAATTATGGTAAATGTATGAAAAGCGGTCGCCTTTTCGTTTATACATCATAGTTTGCAATATGTGCAATATAAAATGAAGATATAGTGTTACAAGGCAAGCCTCACTTCACCCTTGAGCGTTTGTCAAGCTTCTCTGAATGGTTAGCCTTTAAGCAGCTGCATAGTTTATACAGCTGGACTTTACAAAACGTAGTTTTTATTATCTTCGAATAAGTCAAGTTTGCTCGGCTGAGGTTTCGCTCTCCGGTTTGTCCAGGATTGAGTCAAAAGAATCTTCTTTTTGATCAAAACAACATTTGCTAGAGGATGGATTTAATGGGAAATTATGAGTTTGTTTATAATTTCTACGTAATTAAGGCCAGTGGTGGAGGGATATGTATAGACTGTGCAGCAGTGTGTGTTTACCAAAATGCTATTTAAAATTTGGTTTAATTCCAAGTAAATGATAAATGGTGATCATTCGGATAAACTAAGATAAATTCGGTCGCCAAGAATGTTTCAAGCGCTGACGTCTGCTGGGCACGATTGCTTTAGAGAGGGGGAAAGAAAACAGGTGGAGTAGTAAAACGCACCGGTTTTTCCTTTTTTAGGCTCAGACCATTGCGCCATCATGGAAACCGCATGTGGTTTTCTTTTACTTCCTTGAAGAAGATCATATCCCAAGCCTCGAACCCGTCGTCTCTGTAGCCTACTTAAAGATAACTTACTACTATGGACTAATGCTAGTCCAGCTAATCTTAACTTAATCGTAACATCCTTCATCTGAATCAGGAAACATGTAGAGTCAAAATAAGGAGCGACTTTGGCTCTTCACCACTTTAATGCCAAAAAGAGACAAACAAACAAAAACGTTGCTGAATCGTGACGGATGTCGAACAGTGAACACGTTGCAGCACTCGGAATACAGGAAAATCATAGTTAAGGTTAGACTAACTGTTGAAATAATAGCGAAAGCAAATGCCCACAGTGAGTCCAATTTGGAGGCATAAGCTGGCCTCTAGTGCGTTATGAGGTTATCTAACCAAACCGTTGCTAGAGGACGCTATCAACAACAATACCTGATGCAACCTGGTTGGAAGGCGGGCGGAATATACCAAAAGATGTGATCTCTTGAATAAAAGATTTTTTTCATTTTCGTTTTCGTTTTCTATTTTTTTTTTTTTTTTTTGAAAGCAGCTCCTCCTTCCGTGGAAAAGGTAATCAGTAAAGAATTAACTTTGTACCTAAAATAAATGTAACTTGCGAGAGACTCCCTTAAATTATTCTCCAGTCCTGAGTATGAGAAATATACGTAAGCTGTACAACTGTTATTAGTTAATAAAAAGTCACGTGTTGTTTATGGTTTTCTTAAGTTTAATATTAAACACGGCAGAGATATTTTTCAATTTTCATTTAAAAAGCTCGATGCTGAAGTTAAATGAAAAATAATTTTCGCATTGCTATATAAGTTTGTTCTGATTTTGAAGAACTTCAGTGCAGTCACATTTGTTAAAAATATGAGATCCTTTGGCGACGAAAATTTGGAATAAAATTTTATAGAAAATTTGCATTAAAACTATGCAAGCTTTTCCAATGTTTATTGTTCGTGTAGTTGTTGTTGTTTTAATTTTTGCCTCCTGCCTTTGTATTGCGGTACCCGTTATCTCGGCCAGATGTCATTTATTTTGCGAATATAAACGTGATTACGTTTGCGCGAGTTGGAATTATATGAATTGTTCTTGGCTAAATGAATGTATGGTAAGGAAAAGGAATTGCCTGAACAGTGAAGGTAAGCAAAGTTTAAACTTTTCTTTTCTTAAAAGTTTTCAATATAATTTTTCGTTTTTTTCCTAATAGAAAATTGGGAGGTTACAAATCGAGGTTATTGCCAGGAGGAGAGTCCAAATTGTAATCAGATTAAGCATACGGTCGTTTGGACAATTCGTTGAAAATGCGACATTTGAAATGCACACTTTTTTTTTTAAATTACTTTTTAAAATCACGTTGAAGTAAATAAAGACAAGCTTTTGATTGCATACGATTTACTATGAATTTAAAAGGGAGAAGAAAATTACCATATAGAGTTCGCTATTGAATCGGGATCAACTCTCAATGCAAAATACTCTACAGATTGATCACAGTTTCTCGCGATACATTGCTTCCATATGTTTATTGCAAAGACCAAAAGCCTTTTTAGGCGATATTTTATGGTGTCGTGATGGTCTATCGATGGGTCTATCGATGATATCGCTACTGCCTACCCTGTCAAGGACTAAGTAAAAGTCCGATAGAATTGTAGTTAACACTTTTGTTCAAAATCTAGGCAAAATCTTCTCTGCCTTTACTTTGACTTACTAAAAGCCCTTATTTATATATAGAGTTGGGAGAGATTGGGAAAATACAGTTTACAGGGCACAAGATAAACAGATTTGTAATTAAAAGTAATAAGATAGCACGTCTGGCTACATGATTATATGCAATATCTTCTATGTGTAACACCTTGCATTATTGCCCCAAAGAGAAGTTCTACTTAACCTCCCTTCCCATGATCTGTTTAAAATGTTTTTTGTGTTAAGGTGCTTCTTTTCAATTCTGTAAAATATTTTTGGTGATTCGTATTAATTGCCCCGTATTTTGGAATAGAAAAACTAAGATCGCTACGTCTACAGTGAAATATGTAGTAAGCATAACGAATCTGAATAAAAACTAGTGTTTGTAAAGTTGCTGTAAATAAAGGCGAATGTCGACCAATTTGATACTTGAAGTACTTGAGTTTATAAGTTTTGTTCAAACCGTTTCGCGATTACAAAACAGATTTTAAAAGAAATTCAAATAAACGTTATGTTATAATGCACTAATTGAAAAATACTATAATTACTGTATAACCAAAAATTTCAATTTAAAAACTAATTCACTTTACGACATTGCTCGCTAAATAGCGCACACGTAGCCTGCGCTACACACTCGAAAAGTTAGTTCGAATCGCCTAACACCAAGAAGGAAAAAAAATATTTAGGGAATCGAGTCAGATGCCCCACTTATTCTAAACCTATCGGAAATGCCGCGAAGGCAAGCAAGGCAAACAACAAAACACCAGCAGAATGTGAAATCATGAAACATTCAATTTATATTTTTATACCCTAACTGTATAATTTATGGTTCAAGGGTAGCTAAGTTTGTGGGGATGTGTGCAAGATCCAGAAGGGCTTGACCGTTCACTATGCCCGAATCCCCTTTTTGCATCCATTTCACCTGGTCCTTCTCTTTTTGGCCGAATGGAGTTTCGAACCGAACCACTTTTAGAAAATCGATATATGAAGAGCTGTATGGGACCGTTCCCGATTTAAGGGACCAAAGATTACGTTTTAATTTGCACATTGAATTTTCTGTAAGCAAAGCTAGGTCGGCGCTAGGTTTTAGAGCTTAAGCATCCTTACATCACAAAAGGACTATACATGTACTTAATTAGGCCGATACTTGAGCTTGCCTCTGTTGCTTGGTCTGCTTCCTATAGGCGTTATGTAGATTCAATTTGGGTTACCCTTGTATCTCTGAAAAAGGTTGTTCCTGTTATCCTTACCATCACTTGAGAAACATAGATTTACTCTTGAAGTTTCTTCTTAGCTAAGTTAATAAAAGGTAATATTAAGCTTTAATGTTCCTAATCTCTTCTTTAGGCAGTTTATCTTAATTAATTATTTCTTATTAATGTTTGTTTTTCTTTGCTTTTCCTTATATACATTGTATTAGTCTTTAATAATAACTAGAACCAGATTTACATCTAAGGATCGATTGAGTTCGGCTGTTAGGTTGCTTTAGCTGAATTTCATGTGTAAGTAAATAAATAAAAATCGCAGTCCTGTTACCTTAAAAGACTACAACAAAAGATCAATATTCACGATCGCTTCAGCGGTCAGCAACAAAAAATATATGACCTCGCCAACTTATTGCCGAACTTATTTCTCCTCTAGATTTATATTCAAATATTTGTGGCTGTCTGCGGTTTTCTGCCAATATAAGCACTCTAACCCTAGGCGTGAGATAAAGATCGGGCACGATTTTGAGCCGCATACATTAGTACAAATAATTGACTTAAATCTAGTTGAGAGATGGGTTAACCATTTTTACTCTTGCAAGCGAAACCAGTGAAAAATCAAGTTTCTCAACAAGAAGAAGAATATATCAAATTATTTGGAGAAGCTTCAAATGCTATCGAGTTGTTGCTCACATTTATACATTGTAGTAATCTATTTATATAATCTCTTATAGGTGCATAGAATTTATGCGAGTATTAGAAAGAGTAATGCAGGTCTCGTTTGTCTCATTTGTTCTTCTCATATCTTGAAATAAGAAACATAAACGTTTCTAAATTCTTATTCACTTCTTGGAAGACGACAGATGTTTAGTCAAGTTTAAGATAAAATTTAAATTGCTTTTCGTTTCTAAACGTCCACTCAATTTACAACAAAATCACTCGAAAGTTGTTTCGTTTCTCCAAATCCATCGCGTTAATCTTTACACATGAAAATATGAATATTTAAAAATCAAGTGTTTTTTTTAAGCCACCACCGAAGGGTTGAGGTACGTTCAGTTTGTCGAAACGTTTGCAACACGCAGAAGGAAGCTACAGAGACTAATTCTTCCTCAGTATCGACTTAGGCATGTCCGCCTGTCCGTTCATATAGTAGTCCATCTATGACGGTACACGTTATTCCGATGGGTATCAGTTTCAAATTTAGAAGTTCTTGCTTATAGTTTCATTTTGAAAATGAGCCAAATTGACTAAGGACCACGCCTGGCGTTCCTTTTTAAAAGTAAAAAAGTTTGATTCTCTCTCACAACACACAACAGAGGCACTAATGAAAAATTTTACTTACGTACACTTATATAAGTATAATCCTAAGCTAGCTGCACAAGAATGTCTTCATTCAATTTAATTTGCTTCATATTGTTTTAAGCCTTTTTTTTTTTTGGACACGAAGATGGTGAGCATAGAAGATTCGGCCAAATCCGAATATAATTTTCTTACCTGTTTTTTCTTTGCAATGACAAATTTTCCCTATAAATAGAGTGAAATTTTTCATTAACAAAGTTAGATCCACACGAAGATGTCAAGTCAAGCTGCTCGTATTGTACTTACAATTGTTTTCGCTTTAGCTGTTTGTTTGCTTAGAGTCCAGTCCAAGGACTGTGAAAGCTGTGCCGATGTTCCCACGCAGAAACAGTGCGGAATGATAACATTGATGTGCGGCACAACAGTTAAGTGTGTTTTTGCCAATGATTGTCAAATGTTACAAAGGAAATGTTTGTTCGGAGAAAGTAAGCAAAACTTGTATAATTTTTTTTGTGTAATTTTTTTTATATCCACCACCGAAAACTACGCAAATTGCTCCGGTTAAATAATATTAAGAAATATATCAGACAAGCCCTTTAAAGCCTACATATTCGTATACATACTACCGGATATTGATTGGTTTTGGTTAATACGGAACAATAATAAAGCGACCTATCTCGTCGAAATCCGTAGTGCCCGTCTAGTTGAATGACTTTATGTGTGCCTCTGTCCGTTTGCTGCGCGTATTTGGAAAATTGAAATGTAGTTCGTACAGTGTTGTGGAGCGCCCGCAAACTGAACGAAAGAATATTTTCTAAATTTCCACCAATAACTTGCAGATATTAATAGTCCTGACGACGAAGAGGGCTTTCTTCATTGTTATGCCTCTGATCGGAGAATGATCGGTTTCTAGAATTTTTCTCTCTTCAAAAAGCCATTAGAGACGCCGTACTGCACTAGGATTTTTCAGAATGACGAGTAAAAGCGCAATGTATCCGTGAAATGTGATTATATTTAAATTCAAAGTACAAATTCTGATGAAGCGCAAAGTTTACCAGAAGCTTGCTTCAGCCCACGTAAAAGATATCTCTTGAGTGTACCGGCATCTGTGTATTTCTTAATAGTTGGAGGTAGGTAGTTGGAGGAGGGTAGGAAAGCTTCGCCCCTAGGCGAACATTGTCAAACATTGCTCGGTATTAATTCAAATATTTACATAATTTTGCAGCTTGGAAGAAGATGGATACAGTTGAATGTAAACAAACATCACCCAAGTGCGTTCAATTTGGACTACTGAGTTAACCAATTCATTGCCGGCAGAAAACTGAGCGTTCAATACCTATCTGTCGCTTAGCATTCTTGTAAATTTTATTTAGAAATTTTATTAAAAATGATTCATTACAAGTCTATCTATTTGCGGATGATATATTTCTACTATTTAGCAGAGAGAGTTGTGATTGGAAGGCGTTTGGGTAGATAATCAATGCGAGCCTACAATCATTCTGGGGTTGGGCTTTAGATAATTACTTGCTGATTAACCTGACTAAATCTAAGGGTATGATTTTTGCCTTTGCGCGTTGCTGGAACTATTTACCTCTTGACCAACACATTTTTTCTCACTCTAATAACGCCTTGCAAGTTAAATTAGTTAGGTATCTCGCCACTGTTGTATAGTTGATACTATGTTATTCGCCTACAGTACCGGGGGATCTATTACCTGAATATGTTGGATTATGAGAGTAGGAGAAAGAAGGTATGCTACCACTGAGGGACTTATTGCTGAATATTTTAACATAAGTTTGAATTTTTTTTTTTTCTCAGGCTGAGGAACCAAATTGGAAATTGTTTATTGCAGTCTACATAGGGTTAGCTTTTTTTTGGATAAATGGAATCATTTACTGCCTTTGTGCTTATTTGATATTTTATACTCTTATATTGAAGTTTGGATTGTTATTCCTTCTATATACCTAGCTCCAGTTTGAATTTTTATTGATTCAGTGGGAAGTGTACAGCGTGTTAACTGTAGTTGCTTCAATACTTTAAACTGGCTCTTTAAGGGCTTTGTGTTTTTTCTGAATTCTTAAATAAATAAATAAATAATGGTATATAAAAGGAGGAAAAAAATTGCCGTTTAAAGAAAAGCGATAAACAGGATACTTCGCATTCCACTTAAACTGAATATCTTTTTTGCATTCTTGCAATCGATCTATTCGGAGCAGAATTCCACTTATATTCCGTAATTAATTCTCTATACATATACATACATATTTTCTCTTTTTTTTATTAACATGCGAAGAAATTCATAAGAAAATATTTTAGCTTAGTTGACTTATCTCGGCAGGTCCAAGTGTTTATTTAAATCTTTCATTTTTAATAAGTATTCACTTATATGCCTTCTGAAAGGCAATTTCCGCTTCTTGGAAACAAGCAATCGCAAATTTGTGCTTAAATGTGTCGACTCGGTACTAGATTGGCTTTCATAGTCAATAAATTCAGACATCGCACAGCCAACACCGACATTTATGTCAGTGCGTATAGAGTACAAATGACGCAAAGATTATAGCCATCACAATGTCTTAGATTAACTAGTACACGGAGAAAATTTTGACTGTGAATAGCGTTATTTTCATAGGATCATAATGTTTACAAATTATGCAAATTCTTCTTTAGACCTCGTACTGCAAAATATTATATTAGTTTGCAAATCGGCATTACTCTTGCGCTGCCTGCTTAGTTAGCCTTACGATATTCTCGCACCAACCTGCAGATTGGACCGTTTGAAAATTGCATTGCACCCATTTTTAAATTTGATTCTTGGGCGTGCACTGAAAACGTAAGAGATCCCAGTCTCAATTGTCTGACTGACATCTTGTAACTATAAGCAATCGAACAATTGACGGACAAAGGCACTAGCATGAAGCATTTCCTTAAATGCGAACGCGTATATCTGTCTCGATTTAAAGGTGAAAATAAAGTCTGTAGTGTCATCTATGACCGGAGAAGCACAAAAATCATTTATGAGATGAGATAATTAATATATTTTTTATTTATTTGAATCTCAATGTTAAGTAAAAAATTTTAAATACATTTTTATATTAAAAATTTAAGGAGTCATTTCCATAAAACGATCACAAAATTTTGATGCTATTGGACAGGTGCCAATTATCATAATGCGCCAGACTAAAGAGTCAATTCGTAAAAAAGAAAACATAATAAAAATAAAGTTATCCCAAGAATTTATGTTTAATTAAATGAAATATTATTATTTTGTTTGGTTTTTTTTTTTTTTACCTACCTTCGATGGGTCGCCTACACTGACGTCGCGCAAGCACGCATCTATTCGGAAAAGTGCAACGACCCCGACGTGGTCGCTCAATCTCAGCACATATGGGCCGATATTCATTGGAACAAGTCGTAGAGCAATTAATTATAGTCTTACCAGAAGCTAAACTTGTTGAGATGATGAAAACCAAAAGAAGACTGACTGCCGCGATATTCATTGACTTCTGAATGCCTCCTATCGTTAGCTAATACTTAAATACTTTTTAATCTCTTTGTTTTTTTTTTCTTTTCTTTCTTTCTCTGTTTCCTCAACGCAACTGTTTTTCAACTGTCAAAAAAAATTTGTTTTTACGGTAACAGTATGCGCATATGGTTTCGAAAGCATTTTCACTGATATCGAATTTTTTGCAATAATGCGTTAACTGGTAAAAGAGGTTGAAAACATCAGTATTCGAAAGCGAGTCTGTTACAAAAGTAAGGCTTTTGCGTTTTATCACAAAGAAAGAGTTAGTAAGTTTCTGGCAGTCAATTGAGAATTACAGAGACATTGTTATTTACACTGACTTTAATAAGGCGTTTGCTAAAGTTAGTCATGAGTTACTAATTTTCAAGTTAAATAAAATTGACTTTAGTCATGGCCTCGTAAATTGGTCACACGTGTCTGAGCATATAATGATGAACTGTCGTGTTTCGCGGGAGAGCCATACAGGCACGCTGTCCTTTTGTTTATTTCTAGAGGATTTGCCAATATTCGAGAGTACTAATGTAAGCTGGCGATGTTAAACTTTTTCTCTCGAAAGTTTCCATCTTCTGGAGTCCGATTTATTTTTACTGACGGAATGGTGTAAGGTAAATGCTACGTAGTGGAATATAAATAACCGTTAGTTTAAATCGTTAAGCAAAGTGTCCACTATCAATATCAATTTTGATTATAAGTTAGATGGCAGGCGTTTGGAGTCGTTGTGGTCGAAGGACTTTGATGACCCTTATAACCCCGCACGGATTTGGCAAGGCCGTTAGGTGACCTTGCGTCTCTCATTTGGTCTCTAAGTTGCAATTATTGCATTCACATGGTTGAAGGAAACAATTTCTTTTGTTTGCCTTGAGAGGAGTGCGATGAGATACTAATAGAACATTACCTCCATTATGAACAACGTTCGACTTTTGATACATTTACCGACTCTTGAATGCAGAAGGTAGGTTCTTGGATTAGGGATTTTACGGAAACTTGGTCAACAGAATATTGCTTGGCAGGCTTGATTTTAGGATTCCTCTTTGGTTGTCGCAGTCTATGAGTTATTATGGCATATTTTTCGCTTTCCGTCCTCTTTGTAAACAATTTAACGACTTTTATTATTTATTTTCGATCAAGTGCTTGAAGCGATCACGTGCAGTTGGCCTTGACTAATCTTCGTTATTAGCAAGACTACTCAATTCAACATAATTCGTCTCAAGGCGTCAATCCTTGACTCGCGTGATTTCATTCTTTGCAATATGCATACAAAGGTTGCTAAGTAGATACCTCTCATTCTCCTTTTGTACATACTGATAAGAAATGAATTATGCATTTGACTTTTTGATCGTCCCCTGATTGAATGGGTCATATCAAAAAAAAGCAATCAACTAATGTCATAAATGCTTTGTATTGCTTCCCTCTGAACAGTTACGCGCCGTAGTATGTTTTTTCGTACTTTCGCAACCAATTTGGCGTAGGTCTCCTGCGTGTGTAACATGGGCCGGTTTTTCGTTTCTTGTATTATAGAAGACTTACTAACTCGAGTTAGATCTGGATTTTTCTGCTTATGCACTGGCGATTAATGTGAGGAAAAAACTCTAAAGGAAATAGACCCACGAACAAGCAAGAATGAAACTATTAAAGAGTTTGCGAAGGAAGCTAACAAAAGCTTTGCTTTAGGGTCGTTTAAGGAAAAGCTTTATACTTAATCCCTGAAAATGGGTAGATGAGTGGCGAAAGGTGTTCTACGTAGTTTCTTATTTTGTTGGCAAAATGTAAGGGATCATTAACGCCGACCACCTAAGAGACCATATCCCCATTTTCCCATGTCAACCAAAGCGGGATTTTGGCCGTAGAACGTTTCTTATGATTGAATTAGAAAAGCAGATTAAATAATATCTTCTTTGGGACGTCGACCAAACCAAAAGCTGAAAATTTATAAATACTGTGTGAATGCTTTAACCTTAAGAAAATTGAAATTACTTTGTTTGCACATTTATAACCGATTAATAAAAATAGTATTCTTGATTAGTTTTGACTGTAAGTCCATTCACGCATGTAATTCTTAATTACATTTCAAATGCATTTTGAAGTTATGTAAGCTGAAGTGTGATCCAAGTGAAAAGTGTAGGGGCGTTTTGTTATTATTTTATTTAAAAAAAAAAAATAAAAAAAAATAAAAACAAAATTTTTTTTTAATGGGTGTCGACGCTTTAAACATGTTATGTTATACAAAAGTGTGTCAATTAAAGAAAACAACAACAACAGCAATAATAATGACGACAACTAGCAACTACTTCTGCTGCTGCTGCTGCGAATAACATTAATTGGAAAGGAATTCAAACTGACTGCATTGACCAAAACGCAAGCAGGCAAATAAAACTTACGGTCGTGATATGAAACTTAGTCAATCATGCGTTGATGTATAGGTATATAATCGCATAACACACACACACACACACACACACACATACATACGCATGTAAATACGCATGAACAGTGTTTTGAAGATTAGTAGCAATTAAATGAACTCTCTGCGCGAGTTGGACACACAATTTTTATGTAGACATTTAATTAACAAGTAATTTAGCAAAAGTATATAAACACTACTTGAATGAAATGAAAATGAGAAAACAAGAAAAAAAAAAAAAAAAATAATGAAAAGCAAAAAAAAAAAAATGAAAAAATAAAAAGAGAATCAAAAGACCGGTTAAAATAAAAATTATATAAACAAACAAAACAAACAATGAAAAAAACAAACAAAGAAACATACCTATCGTCTACAAAATGCATATAAAATTTTTACTTTTATTATTAATAATAATAAATAATTCTACAGCGAGATTATGATCATATGTTTGTCAATACATTATATAAGTAACTGACGGCTTGCGTTAAAAATTCGCCTAAGTTTGTATAGAGATAAATAACTTCATTAGTGAAAACCTTAGAAGGTGAATGCAACATTTTTGTTTTGCGTGAACAAAAACTACAAAAAAAAAAATAAAAAAGAAAAAATAAAAATAAATAAATTAGAAAAAAAGAAAAAAATACAACACAAATGCAATTGAACACAAAGCGGCATTTTTATAGGACTTAATGGCCGATCGTTAAGCAGACCTCAGCGGGGTTAACATTTTAAGAAAACTAACAACATTTTATAAAGCTGTTCGTTTTCTTTCTGCTTGAAGGTTTTCACTTGAATGTTGTATTATTGTTGTTGCTGCTTTTTATCAACATATTTTCAATTTCAGTTAAACTTTATTATGGTCTCGTTATAAACAAAACGCACCTCAAGGAATGCTTTGGTTGCGCAGCTTACCTCACCGTGTAAAGTTGCTATCAAGTGCAACACCATTCATCGTCAATCACAGCAATATTTATATATATACATATACATATATATACATGCATATCGAAAAAATAACAAAAGCAACAAAACTCTTTAGCACAATGCCTTCGGCTGGCAAGGTGTTCGCCCATTCGCATAAACTGAGCTAAGCCAGTAATAATATAATAGAAAAAGCCTTAAAACTGCCCATTCCTGTTTTATTGAAATTCTTACCATTACAGTGCGGCCAACCGACCATTGCCGTCTTCTAGCTGCCACTGTGTGCAAACATTACGTTACGTTCAAATTTAAAAATTTCAAAAAAATAAAAAAACAATATATATATATGTATTTTTTCCTTTTGCTTTATAAATATTTTCGCTGACGTTTGTATACATCCATCATTGCAAGGGGGCGGTACACTTATTACTTAACTCAAATGTTCGTAACATACAGATATATATTTGGTGGCAGGCGGCAAATTATGCTTATATCCCTGATTAATATAAATAATGGCATCTTATCGCGACTGCGAGGAAAAACAAATTTTCCTTTTATTCCTTTCATCTCTCCCGAGAGGTTAAGCAATCCTTAGAGGTCTGCAAAAAGAAAATTTCATAACTGCACATTACATATTTACACACGCTCACGATCAGTCTGATTACGATGTTTGAACATCGACTAGAACAAGAAATCTTTAAGTGTTTTTTGCGCTGCGTTCGATCATTAGCGATAAAAGAAAGAAACAAATATGTTTCCTTGGCATAGTTTGTACGATTTTATATCAAATCTGATATTCTGAAACAATAATTAAGATAAAATTCTCCAATTTCAATTTCGTTACCACTAAGCCACGAAAGACATTAAGAAAAAAATGCTTGTAACTTTGACGTTTCTCTATGAAGTTTATATACTTACATATGTATAACTCAGGGAATATCTCCCATATGTGCAGGCGCGATAGCGGTCAAGAAGAGTTATAAGGATATTTAAGACTAAAAGATGATCGGTTTGTAAATGGACGTAACAAGCCACTGTGAAAAGGTGATATTGCTTAGGATACGATTGGTTTACATTTTCTACCCGTCTCTGCCCTTGTGACATAAAACAATCTACAAATGATAGATAGCAAACTACTAACAAGACTTCTAACACTATAAAGAAATCTGTCGTTCTCTTGAAATGATAATTAAAACCACAAAAACAACTTTGGTTTAAAAACGTTTCGCTTTACTTGTGTAGCTTTGAGTCAAAAATCTGTAGATGTGAACATAGAGTCACTAAACGATAACAAAAATTTGATCGAAAACGTTTTTTGTTTATTCGCTTGTGTGTGCTACTTCTTTCAATAAAATGATGTGGAACTTGTATACAAGTTATAAGGCATAAAGAGTACATTATTATCACGCCTTATAAAACATATATATTTTTTATCTGCATCACCATGAGTGTAAACTCCGCTCGTTCTGTTTGCCTACAAATAGGAAATTAAAAGTAATATGTACTGCACGATATGTAGGTCACGATATGATTAAATCAAGCTTCAAGCTTTTCGAACTTATTCCCGAAATTCCCAGTTTTCAGCAAGGCGATGTCTATTAAATTTAGGAAATGGTCATAGGAATGTGCTCATCCGATTCCGATATTGATATAAAAGAACGAAATCAAGTCAACTCTACCGAAATGAACTATTTATTCTTACTATCCATCAGAAAGAATAATCGGGATTTTAATAAACTCTTGTAATGTTTTAAAAAATAAGCATCGCAGAATCCCATAACCTTTACATATTCATACATATATTAATTGGCGTTACCAGCAATATCGTTCTCGAAATATTCCATTACTTGTTAACTTACTGAGAGAAACTATTTTAATCGTCTGTCCGTCCGTCTCGTTGTCTATCCTACTCGCAGGTCAGCCTCTGCCATAATTCTGTAATTAAAAAAAAATTTGACATTTTGAAACTTGCTTTGAAGGTCCCTTCGAACACGTTCCATTCAGCAAAAAAATGTACAATTTTCGTATATATTTTCTGTCCGGAAATATAATTCGTATTTATGATATACCTTTGCAAGATTTATTAGAATTATTCTATCCCGCCTTCCCGTTCGATCTTTCTCCAACTATAAACCTTCCTGACCGCCCTCGTAAGTGTAGGAGACGCTCTCTAAGTGCCCGGACGTATAAAGAATTATTTGCAATACAATAAAATATATGTAATAATGCTATGTCTAATATAAGAAATTTGATCTTTTAAAAACGCTGACAAAGAGCAAACTCGTAGTTAAACGCACTCGTAGCCTCAATGGGTTATATATTTCGGAATAAACTGAAAGCTGGAAATCCCTCCTTTAGTGTGTTTTCCACGCTGACAATCTTATCAAGATACTCTCAAATATGTGATGCCCGGTAGCTTACTTACGCTAATCGAACTTTACCTATGTGTTGCGTTCAGCATATGTTATAGGTTTTGCAGCAGCTTGCAGACCTGCATTCGGGAGCTGAACTAACCTTCATTCCATGTTGCAGTTAAGTTTTCATAACATGTTATGCTTATTATCATGCAATTACTATTGTAAGGAACTGACAATAGCAAGTATATTGTAGCACTCAAAGGAATCGTCTTAAGCTGCTTACATTATGTTTTTTCTTGTTTTTCTTTATAGTAAATTGGATTTTAAGAAACTTGATTAAGTGTTTCTTAATAACATCATTATTTTTTATTAAAGAAAAATCATTTTTTCTTTTTCGGCTTTAGTTAGTAAATTGATTTTGATAAATTTTTGAAGTTTTCAGTAATTTTCACTAATTTTTTCCACATATATATAATTTTGTTTTTTTTTTTTTTCTTGAAACTTTAATTATTATTTTATAAGTCATTTTTGTCGTTAATGTTGTTAGTTTTTATTCAGTGTTTTTGTTTTTTATTAATAAACTCATTTACAAGAGGCAAGCGTTGATTGACATGTAAGTCCTCGGAGAGAGAAAAATGCATAACATAAATATAAAATGTTTGTTTAAATTTTATAAAGAAACCAACCAGATAGACATTTGATGCCAGAATTCGATTTTAAAATTTATCTATTTTTTATTTAATTTTTTTTATTTTTATTTTTGTTTTTATATATACAATTTGTCACTTGATTTGTTTTACTTAAGCCGGTGTGACATTAAGCAAATTGCTTTTTTACATTTAGTTTTTCTTTTTACATATCAAAGTATTTCAATATCGCCAGAAAACATTGAGAGTATATAAACACTTTGGTTTGGTTTGATAAAACTGTGAAGTCGCAACCTTGTCTTTACATTGAAGACAAATATTGACAAGACAAATATTGGGTTGTCGGAGAGGTCGTGCGATCCCTGTGCTTATATATTCCAATAATAAGGTTCAATTTATTGTTGTCGTTCCATAATCCTCAATAAGACATTTCGCAATTACTCATAGGCATTGCTTGTCGTGTCGCGACAAGCGCTATAGAGTTTAGGAAATTCTGTGAAAGTCTTTTTTCTTGTGATAGCCTCTATGATGTTGAAACAAATTATATACACAGGAAAATTGCACCAATCTACAAAAAATGTGATAAAACTGTAGTCTCTAATGGCTTCCTGCTTCCGTTGTTTACAAGCCCCTGCCTTACGATATACATGCGATGACGGCCACAGCAAAATTTAAGACGTGTTTGCTAAGAATTATCACTGATTTATCACGCACGCAGTACTTCGACATTTTTATTGAATGGTTCATTAGAAGGATTGCGGTACATGCGTTCAGCAATACGCTGAAGTACCCATAATAGATTCATTATATATAAAAAAAAAAAAAATCTTAGTTGCTTTACCAATGATCCGCCAAGTAGCGAAAATAAAAAGTTAATTACTGACACGTTTAGTGTAATCAAGATGTATAAGCATTCAAGTTCATAAAGTCTTTACTCATACGTTTGACTAAATCGGTTTCAGTGCACATCGGCCACGCCAAGCAAAGTTTCTATATTTATTGCACGCGCAAACTTTATCTTTCGATGGATCAAGTGGCTGGTTTTAGAGTAAATGCCTGCTAAACAAGATGTTTCTAAAGTTTCTACTTGGGATCAGCTGCAAAGGTTTCACTGCACTGCTCCTATTTGCGCACCGAGTACGAATATGGCGATCAGCAACACCACTAGGCGGAGATGAAGGATTTCTTCTTATCTTCTGCTAAAAGCAAGACTGTTTAAGACTGTTTAAGACTGTTTAATAAGATTTTATATGCTTTCGATCTGGAATTTCGCTATTTTTTCAACTGTTTACAACTGTTTGCTGTGATTTTCTAGAGCTTAAAAAGAGCTTGGACTAAAAGTCCATCAAATTCGGCTGAATTCCATTTTGCAGAGTTCGGAATACACTGCAAAAGTAGCGGGGAGTCATTTCAACCGCTTGCGTCGTTTTACTTTATTTAGCAGAGACTATTCTTTTAGTATCAGCAGAACCAATTGGCCACTTAATGGATGAGATGATAAAGTAAGAAGATAAGCAAAGTCCTTCACTTCACACCTATTTGAAAGTATTTGCTTAAAATTGGATGTCTCATCTGCTCCTTCCGACCATTTTCATCAAATTTTTCCGGTGACATGGGAAATGTTTGCATTAATTGGTTTTCAAACAGTGTGACAGTACACAAGTTTTCATATATTGGCCAAGTGCCTAACTGTAATACAATTCTATACTTTAGGCAAGTAAAACAACAAAATATTTTTTTTACCGCAGCTCTTCACGCAAACCAATCTCGCCGTCACCTTTGCTTTCTTCATTTTAACTTTTTTGGCTCATTGTCTTAATAGTCGAATTTCGTCCATATTTTACAACAAAGCTGTTGTCGTTGGTTCTCTTGAACAGCCAGTTATGTGGCGCCACAAAATCATAGAGGTGGACATATATTTTTTATTTTCTTCCTCGCTTCTCTCTCTCCCGTTTCTTAGAATTTTTCTTTTTATTCCGCTTACAACTGGTTGTCAAAGAAACCATTGGTATAGATCTGCTAACTGACGTTATTAGGATTTTCACATATATTTTTTTTTTCTTCGTATGTGACCTGATATTCAAGGAATGTCTCCTCTGAGACGGTTCGAAAGGGTCTTAGGTAAAGAATTTCTAGATATTTCTGGAAAACTTGTGCGATAGTTCGTAAGCGGAACTCTTCTGCATCGTCATCAATATTTTCATTAATATTTGATATTAAAAGATGAACACGATACGTTTTCAAAACTAACTTATGTAGACTTGACAACACTTACTCTATTTTTAGAATCAAATTTGTGGACTTATACTGCGCCTACACTCCAACTTTCCTCTAGACCATTCTTTTAAGGCACTTTGTAGTATTTTCAGAATATTTGCAAGAGAGAAGTTCAATTTAAATCACAAGATCTTATACAAACTCTTATCCATACATGTATGTTAAATTCACCAACTGGAACATAAACCATTGAATGAGAGGGGAGAGTACGGTATATGTTAAGTCAACCTGCAGATCCAAAGTTGTTAAAGAAGATGTGTTACAAAAGCGGTGAAGCTTAGCTGCGAAACTTTGAACGGTTTCATGGCATAACATGTTGGACATAAAGCAGGGGAAAAAATAATTTTATTATCTTAAAAATGCATCATAGCTTTTCCGACAATCCAATTGTTTGAAAATAAATTATTATGCATTTAGAGCAAACAAATATTTATATATATGTATAAATTCAATGACATCGCGGACCAATGTGAGGGATTTCTTGAAAAATATAAATGCGTAACAAATAGATTATCAATATAGACCAATTTGATTGGTAATTAGTAGATATATTGTATAGATTGGATATAAAAACCTAATTGTCACGTTAGTCAAAACAAATTTTTAAAATTACTTAACCTCCAAAGAAATTTACGTGCAAACGAAATAAGCGCAAAAAAAAAGCGATTTTTATATAAAATAAACAAGCAGTAAACACGTTAAGTAATTTGGGACAAATCTTGAATACCGTAAAACAAACGATACGAATTTAATAGAAACGAAGGTCATCAGTTCCACTATTTTGCTCATTTGCATCAAAGTCAGAAAACCATTTAACTTAACTGATTTAATTTGTACGCGTTTGCAATTAGAAATTTCATCGAAATGCCTTCAATTTCACTTAATTACATCAAATGGAAAAGTGTGGAAATTAGTAAACGCATTATTTCGCTTAACCGTTTAAAATCCCTTACACGCTTACTAACAGTCTAATGTAACAGTTTTCTGGTTAAGTAAGCTTAAAAACGATTGCCATAACTGCTCTTTGCAATATCATTTTCCGAGTAATCTAAAGTCCTTTAAACTTTTCCATCTTATGAATATTTTTATTAAAAAAAAATTTTTCATAACTGCCTTAAGAGGATAAATCATTGCACATAAGAGCCTAGAAATAAGAGTTTTCTTGACAATATATTCGGAATAGAAGGAAAAGTAGCGCTAGCGTAATATTTGAGAAGGATATTAAATATGCTTTGAAGCGTGAAAAAATCTGTTTTGCTTAAAGGGCTCTGCGGCACGTAGCATAACCGGTCCAAATTTAAATTTAAAAAAAAATCAATTAATCTGTATCCCTACATCGCTCAGGAAATCGCCTGTACGTGACGCTGACGCTGACGCACGCTGACTGCCAGAAAGAAGAGAGGAAAGAGGAATTGGTGCCTGCAGCTTAGCGGGTGTGTAATCGACCGATAAGTGTTATGCATTTACCGACTTAGAATTCACTCCAGCTATGACCGAAGAAAGAAAGCTCTGCCGCACTTGAACTCGCAAGCAGCGATTTGATAGTCGTGGTTCTACATACTCAGGCGAGTGCTTGAGTAAAAAAGTGCATATTTTGGCCGATGAAAAGGCACTCTTTTATTAATAAAAATGTTTAAATTAATTTATCGAAAAAATCCCAAGTATTTCCCTCGAGAATGTAGTTTCAAAGACACTGCAAAATATTCAACTGCGCGTCGTTTTGAAAATTCTGTTTCAAGATAAGCGCATTTAAAGACTTAGAATACGTTATCAACATGCTTTTCTATCGCAATAAATGTTTTAGTATTTCTTCCTACCAGCCCTTGATCCGAGAAGCATAAAACGGTCCTTCCAAGTTTAGATAGAAGAAGTTTTTGCTTGAATGTGCCCCTTTTGCTGTGTCTCTCAAAGGCGGGGTCGCTTGTTTTACACCTTAAATATTACAAAATTGTGGAGAAAATGACAAAAAGAAAAATACTTTTCTATAGACGAATCCTTAACAAACGTGACACTTCTTGGCAGAAGCAATGAAATACCTTGAGAATTTCTCTCTGCCTCGTATTTCAATTTTTTTACAGTGGTTTACACCCTTAAGTTGCAATGCAGCTTAAGTAGAAGAAAAAAGAAATTAATGTTTTCTTAAAGTCGTCTTCTGCGATTCCATTGCATTCATCTTCATCTTGCATTCAATTGTAGGAATATTTTCAAATTATTTTCGAAAAGTCTCTAAATAAGTTTTTTCACTTAGATAAGCAAAAATGTAGGCAATAGCTTAGCACTTTTTTTCTTGTCCGCTTAATCAAAATTTTTGTATGGACAACTGTTACAAAGTAGATGAGAGAATGAAATGATTGTCATCGTTGTGGGTGTTAAATCAATGAAAACTACTTGTTAATAATATTTGTCCATTAAAATGTGTTTTTTAGTTATGAAGAAAACAAAACAGCTGGCAATTGGCAAATCTAGACAGATATATAACTTATACTTAAATTTAATATTATTCATAAATTATTAGAAAACTTTTAATTCTGACACAGTCTCTTAAAAATGTTATAAAATATATCTTAGTGAAGTTTTTAATGATAAAAAATCATGTCTAATAGGATAAGAACATGAAATATGATAATTTATACTTAATAAAGTCATAATTTTGACTTTTGCCCTTGATTTTGAGAATTTTAGCTTATGCGAAACACTTTTACACGCACTACTTACGTTAATTACTAGAGTTTTCTAGTTGAAAAGTTGTATGTCAATATTTACGTTCTGATTTGGTGATAAAGAACAGGTACACCCCAAATATGTTAAACGTCATTCGTTGTAAGAGTCAACTGCTTCGAGAGATTTTTTTATTAGAGTGAATTGTTGCCTAGACGTTTACACTTGTAGTGCTTTCATCTCATGAGTTGTTGTTTTTAAAGTTAAATACAAGCAAGTGAAAAGACTATAGCGGACGCAGCCCATCTACGCCGGTCGCTTAATGCAGGTAACTTTTCAAAATAAGGCGGCATATATTCAGGCGGTAAAGATTCAATAGAATCAGAAAGTGACTCTGAGTAGATTGATATGCTAATGGGTTTATGGGTTTACCTCAAGTCCTTTTGGGCCTTCATGGGAAGTCTTCGCACAAGCTTAATATATCCTTGCATCCTTCATATAAAAACGAATTAATATTGAAAGCACTTGCTTAGCTTAGTACACATACACAAATTTTAATATAAATGAATTCAAAACTTCGTAATTCTGGCACTGCAGATATAACGTTTGAACTGATTATTCCTCAGCGCATACTTGCCTCATTGAAAGCAAGCTACTGAAAACACACACAAATGCATCCGCAACTTTATGCCAGTAAAAGTGAGCTTCTTAAGTTTGAGAATAAGTTAAGTTGCGTAAGCTTGGTGAGATGTAATTTCGCATAATTACTTCAGTTACCCTATTAGAATCTTCGCTTTCATATTTTTCAAAACATGAGCAACATCCAGAAGGAAACTGCAGTCACCGTTGTGAAAGATAGGAACATTTTTGATCAGTATGTCCATCTGTCCGTCTATGTAGCGTCGTAATAATGAGGATGTCTGCTTCGAATTGAAAATTTTTGCGAACAAGGTTGACTTGAAAATAGGTCAAAGTGATCGAAAAAGACGCTTGTATTACACAGCTGCCTTCTGGACAATATTCTGCATTGGCCATTGAGCACGATACATACAATGATAAGGTGTTTCCCCGTATATTTTGGAGGTGATCGACCCTATTGTGCAGATATTGTAAATTTCCTCACGTCTCCCAAGTTAATAAAGTCAGCCATAGGCGAACATAATTTTCTAATGTGTTCACATTTCCAGTGGACTCAGAATTCGAAATCGATTTATGTCTGCACGTATGTGTATATGCGGAAGTCTATTGGTCAATCGTTTTAATAGATTGCTTGAGTGGCAATTGAAATGAGAGAGAAGCAATCTTAGCTCCTTCGAATGTAGGAAGCGGGACGTTGACTTTTATAATCTTGTCACGGAGACAAGGAATTGTTTTTCTGAATTAAGTAAAAATCCCGTGACATTGTGCGAAGAACTTGAGGATGTTATTTCCCATTGAAAGCATGGAAACTTTGTTAAATAAACCGTTGTGGCCAGTGGGATCCTTAATTAAGGTGTTTATTCCTCGGGATCGGCCCCTTAATACTGATGCGGTAGTTTTTCCAGCCCCAAAAAATTAAATGTTTCTTCAGGTCAAGTAACTTTCCATTACCAAAATGTTAGGGACGTAAACTCAAAGCCTCGTTCTACTTTCCCAAATTCAGTTAGCATGGAGTTTTTCTCTTTGGCTTTCACTAAAAAATCGGTTGCAGCCATTGGAACTTTTTCGCAATTCTTTACAGTCTTTCAGAAAGAATCGATTGGTGGTGCTTCAACTGTTTTATCTGTTGCAGCTCCGTCTTATTCATTTGAATTGCCTATTTCTCCTGATGTTAAATTTATTCTCATTCGGCCGAAAAATTGGCAGTACACAGTTATATATAACTTGTTTCTGTCTTCCTTTAAATGCGGATATCTCTGTTTATAAGAAACCGAAAAATCTAAACCTACTTCAATTTGCGATAAGTTTCTTGGTGTTATAGTGACAATTCTAGTCGTATGTTCGCCACTTCAACATCTGATAGAGCTAATGTGTTTTTCAATGAATTATTTTATCGTAATTTACTGCAAGACTGCTAGATTTTTGCTTTGCCAACTTCGCGGAGATACTTATTAATCGCTGTCCACTTTTTAGTTTACCTGAGGATTCCTATCATCCAGCAATTTCCATTTCCTTTGCGTTTGCTTTTTCATTATCGGCAAGATGGTGTGTTGAACCACTCTAACGTGTCAACTCCCACTTCCTCAAATAAACATTACGATTTTAATAAAACCAACATTTCAATGTTTAAACCTCATCTTTCATACGCTATGCTCGATTTCTCGGCTGGGAATATTGAAGCCCTACCGTCACCGTAGCCTTAGATGCTAGTGCTTTTAAGAAATTAGTCTTAGAATTTATTTCTCTGGCGAAATTAATAATAATAATAATAATAATAATAATAGAGTTAAGTGCAGACAAAGAGTAAGTTAGGATTAAGCAAAGAGAAGTTAGAGGAAAGAGAAAGAATAACTATTTACGAGAAGAAGTTTTAAGCCGAGGTTTAGGGAAGTTAGATTGTTAGGTTAGAGTGGGGGGTGCGAGCGAGAGTAGACGTGCGCGTGAAAAATGAACTTATTTCGGATAGAAAACGATATTGTAAATGTCTGAATTATAACTTCGAAGACAAACAATATTATAAAGAAATCTAAAAATATTACATGAATTAAACTTGAGAAAATAAAGCCCTGAAAACTGTGTAAATAAGTCATACAAAACTGAAGAAGTTTTATGTGTGGAAAGACCTGGAGCCGCTGAGATACTCCAACAACAGGTTAATGGACAAATTAGCCCCTCACAATATATTTATTATATACATATATATTATTTCGTCACGGTCACGTTTAGTTGCCCCACTTAGGACGTTTGAATCAATGGGTACAGCGATCATGCCTGGCTTTTCTAATTATCTGCCCATTATTAAAGATGTTGTAAAAACTACCGATGAAGTGAACAAAAATTGTTAAGAAGTCATGCTGTGAGAAAATGCGCTTTAATGTTTCGAGCACCGGCGTACTGCCGTACAATTATAATTGGAAAACCACATTTTTAGGTCACCTAAAATTTTTCGCGCTCACAATTATCTTTTTATAACATTTTTTACTGCTTAAGGGCACATTTAGAACAACATATCGAAAAGTTTACAGTGACATTTTACCTCTTAGGTTTACCTTTTTATTATTCTCGATTTCAGTTGCGACGTAATTTCTATTAAATTATTGTTCTTGTTTGTCGGTAAATAGTTTGAATAGTTAGCTATGATAGAAACAATAGGCTTTTACGGAATCTTGCAGTGGCTTTCTAGGGCACACTAGCGTTTTGTTAACATTTCCATGTCAACATTTCGTTTCCTTTTTACAGTCTTCTTACTTCAAATTCACTTCTCAAATTCGATTGACTTGGGCATTCCAATGGTTCTTTATTGACGCTAGTAAATATTTTAGTAATTGATTTTTTATTTAGTTTGCTTTCCTTCAAAATTGACCCCATGCTATGATAGATGTTGGTTAATTGAATGTTTTTGTGCAGGAAATGCAGATTTACTGAATATTTGTCTACGGAAATATTGTTCAAGAATAAAAGATTAGATATGTCTTACGAAGAAGAGTTGAGTGTACTTGAAAGTCTACGACAAATTGTCAAAAAATGTGTCATAATTTTTGATGATTTTTTCAACCATAGACCATTTCATTGAGCAAAAATTCAGCAGAATTATTCTTCGAATTAAGCAGAAAAATCCATGACTTTCGCAAATTGACAACTTCTTTTTTATTAGCAAAAACATATTGGCCTTTTCAAAACACCAATAAAATATATATATGTATACATAACTTATGTGATGGAGATGTTCCAGTTTAATTCATCTTTGCTCATAGTAATCATTACACACTTTATTCCAAACTTTTATTCAAGATCCCAAGGTATATGAATGAAAAAATTCATTATATATTGTTTACTTTGTTTTCGAGCAAATTTTGTAAAGTCGATATTTTTCGGAAGAATGAAAAACTGTGCGTGTTTGATGTAACCCTGAAAATGTGCTCTCAATACAAAATACAATTAACCAACGAAATAATTTATAAGTTTTTTAACTATAATTTACAAGAGTAGAGCAATAAAAATCGATTAATGACTGTAATAATCTACAAGAACAATAAAAAACGACACAAAACAATTAGACATTAAAAACCCGAAATAAAGAGAACACAATGCAGAAAAACAAAGACCTCAAGAAAAAAGATACAACCTCTGCAAAATTTGAAAAAATGAATTTCGTTTTAAATTTTTTTATTTCGTTTTTTACCTTTTTCTGTTCCAATAAAATATCTACAAATTTTTATTTGATAAATCAAGTCGAGCAAAACTGCTTAAGCGTATGACTAACTATAACAATAACCTGAACGTGAACGGTATGATTAGGCACAATTGTGAGCTTAACGTATACTTGCTTACTTGTGCAGTAGGTAAGTTGGTTGATTTGCTAGTTCGGTTCGAAAGGATCTAAATACTTTTTATTTCCAAGCAATTTAATACCATAGTCGTTGATTATCAACACTTGGTAGACATTGTCTGTTCATTTGTGTAGATAACTTTGTGTTCATAATGTGTACCGAATAATTGTATGAACATATGTATGTATAGTTTCGTAGAGCAATTGTTTTCTTTGAATACACGACCTCACCTATTGTGGGCAATCGGTACTGAAAAATCAATCTGAATTACATACTATTAAGAATAATGGTGAAGTCCAAATTGGAAGACTAATTAGACTCACCATTTGTCGTAATACGTGATATAACATCATAAAATATAATAAGAAGCTTATGCGAATTATCCATAACCGTGATCGCCGATGCGATGCTCATCCAAAAAGCTTTAATACGTTTTCTATTCTTCACCTCTGGATTCGAAGGTTTGAGCGATATATCCAAACATCTATTCCATAGAGCATCAAAACAAAAACTGACCCTATTAAGCTCTTGAGTACTTCAATTTCGCAATGTTTATCTGTCTATTCATTAAAGTCCTAATAACGACGTTCATCTGACAACGTGAAGTCATCTAATTTCTTTTTAAACTCTTTTTACTTTTCTTTTCCTCTCCATAGCATTGAAATATGTTCACGATGTTACGATCACACTAAAGCAATCAGTATTTTCATCCAAAAATGTTACTTTTTATTCTGGAGTGCAACAAACGTAAAACAATTTTTATTTTTCGCACAAAAACGTAGTCGAAAAATCGAAAAAAATAAACGTGAGGAGTAACATCGTTCTACATCGAAAAAAATGTAACTTTCGCATTTTTGCCAAAAACGGAAGATATAACATCATCCTAAATCAAAAAACCTTCAAATTTTCGGTTTTTTCAAAAAACCTAAGGGGTACCATGGTCCTAAATCGAAAAAAATTAAATCTTCGGTTTTTGCCAAAAACGTAGGGGGTACCAACGCTCTAAATCGAAAAAACTGAAATTTTTGGTTTTTGCCAAAAGCGTAAGATATAACATCATCTTAAATTGTAAAAAATGAAATTTCTGTTTTTGTGTCAAATACGTAAATGGTACCATCATCCTAAATCGTCCTAAATCGAAATATATGAAATTTTCGGTTTTGGCCAACAACGTAAGGGTACCATAGTTCTAAATCGAAAAAAATGAAATTTTCGGTTTTTGCCAAAAAAGTAGGGGGTACCAGCGTCCTAAGTCGAAAAAATGCAGTTTTCGTTTTTTGCGAAAAACGTAAGATATAACATCATCTTAAAACCAAAAACTTTGAAATTGAATTTTTTGTTTTTTGCAAAAACGTAAGGGGGACCTTCCTAAATGCAACAAAAACAAACGTTCGGTTTTTCGCTAGAAAAGTGAGATATAACATCATCCTGAATTAAAAAACCTTGAAATTTTCAGTTCTTTGCAAAACCGTAAGGGGCACCATCGTCCTAAATCAAAAAACCTTGAAATTTTCTGCTTTTTGCAAAAATGTAAGGGTTACCATCGCCCTAAATCGAAAAAAAATGAAATTTTCGGTTTTTTGTGAAATACGTAACGGGTACCATCTTCCTAAATCCAACAGAAACAAACGTTCGGTTTTTCGCTAGAAAACTAAGATATAACATCATCCTGATTCAAAAAACCTTAAAATTTTCGGTTTTTTGCCAAAAACGAAGGGGGTTCCATAGTTCTAAATCAAAATATACGAAATTTTCGGTTTTTGCCAAAAACGTAGGGGGTACCGTACTTCTAAATCGAAAAAAAACGAAATTTTCGGTTTTTTGCCAAAAACGTAAGGGGTCGTCCTTTTTATTCATTTATTTATTTATTTATTCTACTTATACTAGAAACTCAACTAAACAAATAACAGTCGAGTTCATCTGGCTCTTAATGCAAAACTTATATTAATTAATAATAAAATTTAGTATAAGTATAATAAAACAAATAAGAAGAAAAAAAAGCATGTACACTATCAGCATAGGGACACACTTACAACCGGTACAGGACCAAATTGCAAATGAACCCCTAAGCCATCGCAAACATGCATAAGTCTGGCAACCGATAATAAATTGGCAATAATTCATTTTCGAAACGTAACGACTTTTTAAGGATAAAAGCTAGTTTAAATACGACGTAGGTAAATCGCGCGTACTAAGCAATGTTGCTTTAATGGACTTTAAAGAGTCCGATAACGAGAATAAGTGGTAGACGTCATTTAGGTTCTTGCAAACGACTCTGAGCGGATTGAACAGCTCATAATTAAATTTACACTGACTACGCTTAACCAAGATAAAGTGCCTACAGAAGTGGTTAAGGACATTAAAGCTTATTTCACCAAGTAATGAAGCCAAGTCAATGGCACCATTTATTACTTTAATTAGAAAGGAAACGCCAAGAACAAACCTACGTTTCTCAAGGGACGGTAGGGACAGCAGAAGCAACCTATTTCCATATGGAGGAAGAGAAGCAATCGGATCCCAACCCAAATTTCTAAGGGCAAACAGCAAGAATTGCTTTTGAACAGATTCGATTGAATCTACGTAGCACCTATATGAAGGAGACCACACAACTGAGGCATACTCGAGTATGGGTCTAACCAAACACATGTACAGCCTTATGCCGTAATGTAGGGATCATCAAGATCTTTGGACCACCTTTTTATAAAACCAAGCGCGGACCTAGCTTTGCTAATCGAGAGCTCAATATGCAAGTTAAAACGTGACCTATGATCAAATAGAACGCCTAAATCTGTAATCGAATCGACGTCCTCCAACTTATGCGAATTTATGAAATACTGAGTAATGAATGACTTTCTTCTTGAGAATGAAAGCTTCTTACATTTACTCATATTTAGTTTCAGCAGATTCAAAGAGCACCATGCAACAAAATTATCCAAATCACCTTGAAGCTGATGTGATTGCAATTCAACAGAGAAGGAAGAAAACAGTTTCACATCATCAGCATACATAAAATCTGGCTGGAATTAACCACCAATGGGAGATCGTTAATGTATAAACTAAATAAAATGGGACCTAAGTGACTTCCTTGAGGTACGCCAGACGTAACGGGGAATTCATCCGAGGTGATGAAGTTAAACAAAACCCTGAAGGATCTATTGTGCAGATAAGAGCTTATCCATTTCACTAAGTAGGTTGGGAAACCAGAGGCTTGGAGTTTAAAGATAAGTAGTCTATGGTTAACCATATCAAATGCTTTGCTTAAATCAGTGTAAATAACATCTGTGCGAGAGTCACTAGAAAAAGCCTTGAAAACATGACAGGTAAACTCTAACAAGTTGGTGACTGTAGATCGCCCTTTCCGAAAGCCGTGCTGGTGCGGAGAAATATACGAATTAACGGGAAACGCCAAATGCTGAGTCACAATACGGTCGAACAACTTGGGCAAGACACTCAACTTGGCTATGCCTCTGTAGTTCTCAACAAATTGTCTACTTCCACTCTTGTGGATAGGAATAAGGAAACTACTCTCCCAACATGAAGGGAAAACACCTAAATACAAGAACATGTTAAAAATCTTTGAGATCACACCACATAACACGACAGCGCAAGATTTAAGTACACATGATGGAATTCCATCAGGTCCAGGCGAACAACTGTATTTTAGAGAACTCAACCCTTTAAAAACGTCATCTTCCGAAATAACCAAGTTAGGTATTGAAACCGAGTTAGTTATAGGATATGGGTAGTTTGCTGATAAATCGAAATTAGCAATCGAAAAGTTACGTCGGAAATACTCAGCAAATAGATTTGAGATTTTAAAATCAACCAAGGAATCAGAGCCATTAAAAGAAACATGAGAGGGATATGTGGAAATTTTTCTTTTAGAGTTAACAAATTTAAAGAAGAATTTAGGATTAGCAAACAGAGAGGATTTAATGAACTGAAGGTATCTGCAGTAATAATGATGGTTGAGGGAGTTAAATCTATGCCTCGCCACCGAGTAAGCGACATAGTCGACCGCAAAGCCACTTTTCGAATATTTTTTGAATAACGAGTTTTTTCTATTCTTGTGATATTTAATTGTCTTATTGAACCACGGAGGACACCTGCCTCGAGGTCGACAATGCTTGATCGGAACAGATGCAGCAATAGCTAGATTTAATGTATTGTAGAACGATGACAATAAGCTTTCAATACTACCGGTTGAGAAATCAAGGGTCAAATGTGAAAGACGATGTTTTAGTAATACAATATTGATTTTATGAAAATCATAATAATTATTTAAAAAAGTTTGATTTGGCACATTAAGGCAATTCAACAAACCATCATTCATATGATGAAAGGAAATGCATATTGATGGATGATAAGGATCCTCAGGTAAACTAAAAGGTGGACAACGATTTACGTAAATCTCGGGAAAATTGGCAAAGCAGAGATCAAGCAGTCTACCATTACAATTAGGGGGTACGATTATATTGACCCAAATTATGATCAAACAGAGCCGATAGCCTGTGTTGCTAGTGCTCAATGTCTTTTTTTAGTCTAAGAATTAATTTCATTAGTCTAAAATTAAAATAATAATAATAATAATAATAATAATATGATCAAACAATTCACTAAAGAACACAACAGCCCTATCAGACGTTGAAGTAGGAACCAAACAGCCAGAATTATCAGTGTTACACCAAGTGACTTGAGGCAAATTGAAGTCACGACCAAATCAGTGGGTCTAGACCGCTTGGCCACTTCACAAATGAGGGCAGCGTGTTTCTTGTAAATGGAGATATCAGAATTTGGGGGAATATAGGAGCAGGTTATAAATAGATGTTTATCAGGCATATTCGCACGAATAGCGATAAATTCAACGTCAGGAGAAGTGGGAAATTCAATTAAATTGGACGGGACTGACGCAGATATGGCAATTAATACACCACCACCAATGCGATTCACTCGATCATTTCTAAAGACTTAGAAGCTTAAAACAGAAGGACTTGCCGGCTTGTTTGTAACTGTTTTGCTACCAACCGACTCAGCAATATCGGAAACATTACTGTTCATTTTAGAGGGAGCGGTAATTTGTACCAACGAATCAGATTTGGAGAAAGCCAGAGGTGACGTCCCAAAGCCAGAGGTGACGTCCTAAATCGCAACAAATGAAATTTTCGGTTTTTTGCCAAAAACGTAAGGGGTACCATCGTCGTAAATCGAACAAAACGAAACGTTCGGTTTTTTGCCAAAAACGTAAGGGGTAACATCGTCCTAAACCGAAAAAAATGAAATTTTCGCTTTTTTGCCGAAAACGTAAGGAATATACCTAAACCGAAAAAAATGAAATTTTCGGTTTTCTGCCAAAAAACGTAAGATATAACATCATCCTAAATCAAAAAACCTTGAAATTTCTGTTTTTTGTCAAAAACGTATGAGATAACATCATCCTATGATGTCATGGAAAAGTTGGATCTTCAAAGATACATTGGAGGAAAAGTTAAAGGGAAAATTGCAGAAGGAAATTTACAATACCATCATCAACACTACTCTTGCATTAACCCTCAATTAACTCCACCTCTATATCCAAC
>NW_023998471.1:0-54581 GCF_014805625.2 Glossina fuscipes
CCACAATTTATATGAATTCTTGGGCAGTTACAGATTCGGAATATATCTAAGCATGTCTGTCTGTTCGTTTGCCCAGATGAATAGAAAGACATCCGTCTGCACATCCTTGTAATATCTGTAGTAAAGATTCTTCCGTGCGCAAAAATGAAGATATCATCTGCAAACTTCCACGAGAATTTGAAAATTGCCTGAACATTTCAAAGGACTCGTCTACAACGCCCATTCGTTTGCTATCATGTTTTTTGCTCATAAACTATAGTACATGCACTGTATAAATTTCCACTTTTATTCTGAAAATAGAAAAGATCAATCACGCCCATTCAATATTATAGTGTATTAAAATTTCATTCTTTTTTTTACGATAACGTGACGAACGAATATAATTTTCTTACCTTTTCTATCCACCGCTGTAAGGTTTATTTTGTTTTTTTCCGAAAATGAAGTTTCAGATACCTTACCAGTGTGAAATTCTGAGTTAATTTAGCCATGTCCGTCCGTATAAAATTCTCTGTGATGTGTGTATTGTTAACGCTCTCCTGGTCGCAAACAAGAAGATATCGACTTTGAATTTCGTAGAAGCATTCGAAGTTTCTGCACGTAGGCTGCTATTGAAAACG
Organism: Glossina fuscipes; assembly: GCF_014805625.2. Classification (NCBI taxonomy): domain Eukaryota; kingdom Metazoa; phylum Arthropoda; class Insecta; order Diptera; family Glossinidae; genus Glossina; species Glossina fuscipes. The sequence continues at coordinate 618 of NW_023998471.1, forward strand.
GCGAGACGGACAGACAAGCTTATCTCGGTCTAATAGAAGGTGGTTTCCTTTCAAGTCATTTTGAATGTTACTATCGTCCGCGCAAACTTAACAAATCCTGCATCGTAAGTGGTGTAGAGTATAATAAAAATAAAACTCAATTGAAGAAAACGCATATTCGATTTTTTGAAATCGTGTTAAAATATTCACAAATTTTGTACCGCAATGGATCGAAACCGTCTTCTACAGCTACCGCGCTATGTGGTGGACGCCTGTATATATATGAAGGGAAGTCAATGTAAATGCATAAGAGAAGTGCATGTTATCAACAGTTATTCCTTATAGCTCACGTATTCTGTATCTAATCTTGCGAGTAATTTTCAGGGAAAAATTATTTCAAAAATGTACTTAATTAATATTATTGAAAATGATATACTTAAGTACTTCTTTCGCGTTAATTAACTATAGAATATATCGAAATTTCCCGATCTTCCGAAAAAAAAATATAATAAGTACGGAAGCTATATTCGGCACGCGCCGAATCTTGCACGCCCACCACTATGTTTTTTGCATTCTACTCTCCAAGTTGTTCTATTTGATACCTGTATCGCTGTTTTTTTTGTCAGAAAATAGCACTCGCGGTCTTTGTCAAAGTCATTTTAAAATTAACCCATTTTTAGGCAGATAATATATCTTCATTTGAGGAGTGTACAAAATAGTCTTGTTTGCCTTATTATAAATGACCATTTAACCTCAAAAATGTGAAAAAAATTAAATTTACTTGCTCGTAACTTTGCGTGGACACGATTTGTTCCATTTTTCGACCTAGAGAGTAAAGTGTTTTGTAAAGCAAATGTGGAAAGTTTCACCCGTCTAACTTCAATAATTTCCAAATAACGAGCAAAAATCAAAAAATGTTTGTTAAGAAATACGGAGTTGTGTTCGGTTTACACTCCACTGCCCGCTTCCGCTCGGACCGATTTGGCCCATTTTCAATACCAATCTGTATGCCGAAGCCTCCAATGTTTCTACCTAATTTGAAATCGATATCTTCATTTCTGCCACCAGGAGAATGCCAACAACTCATACCACGCAGACGGACGGACATGGTTAAACTAACTCAGAATTTCATGCTGATCAAGAATATATATATTTTACAGGGCCTCTGAGCCGCCATTTGTGTGTTACATATATTTTGGAAAAAAACAAAATTAGTACACCCCTATCATAACCCTAACCTTAATGTAACCCTAATGTAAATTTTTCAGAAAAAATTATTTGTTTTGGTTTAGCAGAAACTTTAAACCTTCTAGAATGTGGGGACAAAAGTTCATGAAAGAAAATTTTTCCTGGAAATTGCGGACGTTTTGATATCATCCTAAGGAGTTACCTAATGTTAATTCGAATACAATATCGTTAGAAAGAACTTATGTTTATTTCAAAACATTTCGTAATAGAAATCTTAGGTTACATTGAAAAAGCCTAGCGGGATGTTTTCTGTGATGCCTATATATTGCTTACCTGATAGCCTCGAACGAACATGTGCGTAAAAGGTCACATTTCAGCCTATATTTTTTGTGAAGACAGCTTTCGAATTTTTTGCTCGCATAAAAAGTTATATTGATTCGAAAATGAGTAAAATATCTGAAGAAATACGCTATGTGTTGCTTTTTTACTATGAAAAAGGTAAAAAGACTGAAAAGAAAAATGTGAAGTGTACGATAAGGATGCTGTGAGTAAATGAAGGGCCCACGACTAGATTACTCGATTCGGTTTCAGAAAGATCGATGTCAAAAATGCAGCTCAGTTTGGTCGAAAAAGGCGATGAAATTTTGCAACTGGTCGAACAAGACCGGTATACAAGCTGTCGCGAAAAAGCGGAGGTACTAGACATTAATGACAGGACAGTTTGGAATCCTTTAAAAAGAGCAAGTTGCAGTAAGAAGCTGGAAACCGCGAAGACTTTTCAATATAACCCATTATTTTGACGATAAGCGGTAAGTAGATATGAAGATGGGAGTGATTTCAGCTCAACTCATACTTCATTCGTTCACCGTCATGAATTCGATTATAGAATCATGTCGTTTTCTCTATCATTTCGTTCGATTCTCTCCTTAAAAGATTTAGCGTACGATTTTCGAGAAAAGCGAGCGTAGAGAGAATTCTTCAACACGGAAGCAAAGTTTCATCCTCCCGGGACTAATGGAAGAAAATAATAAAAAATCCGTTGTAATAAAAAAATTTGTAAAAACGCTATAGTAGGCCAGCGCTCACCATTAAATATCCTACACCACTCTATAGCTAATCGTTCAATGACTTTTCAAAATGAGGCGAAAAAGTGGTCTGATCCGAGCCATTATCAATAGCGTTCTTTGGCCTAAAACGCGTTAGTAAACCAAATTTGATCAAAATATCGCAAAAATTTCACCCTGTTGGGTGCCAAGTAGGCTTGGACCGATTTAGAGAATGATTTTGGAACGATCGCTACAATAAAACGGAGTTCTATCTCAGGTCCTTCTGGATGTGGCAAATGTCCGCACAAACTTATATACATCCTTGTACCACAAGTGGTTTAGCGTAAAACATTTTCTACAACATATTCCGTTATTTAGAAACCGATTATCTCGTAACACCCTTTTTTTAAACGGCACGTTGAGCTTATATTTTTTACTACATCTTTTCAATAACAAAGAGGAAGTCGTAACCTATTTTTGATAAGTTAAACACTAGTTTAAAAAAAATTGTTTTCTTTTCCTTTTTTGTTTGCTTTTCTCATTCAAATACCTGTCAATCTTAAAAAAAAACCATGTCTCTAAAAAGCCCTACATTGAATGGTTTCGGCTTTTTTGTTTGGTTTCATACTCGCATCAATTACACTGCGTGCCGCAGAGTCCTTGACATTGGCAAAACGGCTTCTTTGTTGTAATTTTTTCATAATTTTCGAAAATTTTTTTCTTATTATAATTAAAGATGGATTTAAAAACTTCCCAGAATAATGTTATAGCAAGACCTTCCCTTCCATATCCAAAAAAATGGTCAAAACCTCTTTTTTTCGAGACTTTACACTTCATAGAAGTAAATCAAAGCATCATTAATCAACTTTTCTTTTTTGAACTATCGTTAGCATATCTTTAAGTCGTCACTATCCTTCGTTTTGATCGAGCAACGCCTATACTAAAATATTTGAAGGTAAACATGATCGTAAAAGCGCTTCGCTTACTTTCTCCGAATTTTTGCAAACGTGCTTTAGTCACTTCAATCTGGTGTTCGTAACGTGAAAGGTAAAACGGTCTAAATCGAAATGTGTAAATGCTTTTACGGCCACACGATTCACTAAACTAATTAACAAATTAATGTATTTTTGTTATTCTTTACGGCTTTCTTTATACCCCACACCAGTTGTGATGCAGGGTTTATTAAGGTTTGTACGCCCCGAAAGGTTTAAGATAGATTCACTTTTCGTTATAGTAGTTCATTCAGAATTATTTTCTGAAGTGATTTAAATATGTACGTCTGTCCGTTTCAGATACTTTGATCTTTTCCGAGAAATTTGATACAAGCCCGCATTTTGGCACAGGGATGCCTGGGTTTCGCTAGAAAATGAACTGGATTGGACCATTTTTACAACCAGATAATGAAATTTGCTGGAAAAGAATGGAAATGTTCAAAATTTCTCGATGTACAGCCCGCACGTGCTGAACGCCGTCTTCTACGACTCTTCGTACGTACGAAATGTACGCCTTTAACCGATTAATTTTCAATATTTCAATATGAGAAGTAGACCATTATAAAATGAAGTGTCCCAAAGTTGGATAATGCCGGTCTATTTTATGTACTGCATTGCCTGTGTAAGGATTCTGACTGACATAAAGCTATCTTCTTTAATTTGTTACTATGAAAATTGATCAATCGATTGAAAATTGATTGATTGATTGACATGGAAGCTAACTAATGCCATATTTGGTTGGATTTTTCAGATCCCACCACGTACAAGGATATTTATTGAAAATAAGTCCCATCGCAACAAAGTCTAATTTCGAACACTTTATTATGCAAATAGGTGGATGATTACAAGCTCTTTGACAAGAATATTAATTTTGCTAAACTTCGATCCGTTTAGTTTCTATTTTCGGCTGGGAAACAAATTTTAATTGTTGACATGTTGTCGCCAAAATAAATGAAGAATTATACTTGTGTAAAGTGGTATGGAGTATGCATTGTTCCGACTTCACCGACTATCATGTTCTTACTTGCTTTATCATAGATTGAATTAGTTTGCCAAAGCGAAGCAAAGAATTTAATTTATTGCGTGTCTCATAAACTGCTTGCAAGCGTACGAACACCAAGACAAATAATTTCTTCTTCACTTTTACTTTGAGACTTCTTACAAAACCTCTTAAAAGTGATAAACGACAAGTAAGAAAATTATCTTCGGTCGTGACCTAATAACAAGTACAACAACACGGAAAGCAAAGATGTTCACCATTTTTTGTTGCGTAGGCGTGTCTTTTGACCGGTTAGGGTCTTTTTATAGGGATTTTTGCAAGTTTGTAGACGATATCTTCTTTTTCACTAATGAGAGAATTTTCACTACCCACACTGCACTGTTGCGCAAATAGACAGATGGACATAGGAACGGACAGAAGGAATTTTCCAAGTTTGAACCGGGAAAAAAATTTATATACTTTACGGGGTTTGTGAAGCTTGCTTCTGCGTATTATATAAAGATTTTTGGAACAACTGAAATTATGACACACTAAAAAATTGAGTAGGCATGGTCGATTTCTTTCATTTTTGTACAGATATTACAGCATGGTTTATAGAATGTACGTTCAAATTATGGTAGACTGTACTTTGTGAGTAACGAACGAAAAACCATTTTATTTTGATTCTTTTTGAAGCACAGAGGTGCCCTCGCTTCACGTAGTACTGTAGCCGTGTCCTGCGATTAGGTCCAGTTTCAATGCCAACCCTCGTGCAAGAACTTCCAATGTTTCTGGCAAACTTGAAGTCGATAACTTAATTTTTGCGTGCAGGAGCATGTTTACTGCAGGCATTAGCCAGGCGGACAGACAGACGTGCTTACATCAATTCAAAATTTGATGATGATCAAGAATATATATATACTTTATGATGTCTCCGAAGCTTCCTTTTAGGTGTTGCAAATATTTTGACAAACCAACATACCCTTTTATCCTTCAGCGATAAGTATAAAAATGCCTGACTAACCTTACATTCATTAATTAAATAAAAGTTTGTTTTTCAATATATTCTTAAAAATATTGAACATATTTGTCCTAAAAAGCTTCCGAGGGCTTTAATATTATCTCGATTTCAAAATTTTTATCTTCTAAAAGCGAAGACAAAGCTTTGGAAGAGCTGTGGAACGATGATTTCTTAAATCTTTTCTTCAGTTTATTTCTAATTAATGATAAACACAAAAAAGGGGGTGAGAGGGGGGGGGGAGAAATGTAAAACATGTTTTTTGGATCAAGCTAAACATTAAATTTAGAAGTCTGTTAACATACTAGTTTTACGTTGCCGCAATGCTCGCTTTGGCCACCGACTCTCCGAACGTTGCCCCTATATTGGTTCATATAGACTGAATTTTCAAATAACATGTTTTTTAAGCAAAACTGAATATAAACTGTGCATCGCCGAAGGGTTTATTGATCAAGAGTTCATGTAATATTATTAACATTTTTCCGCAGTGTTTAGTTTGGCTACAGCGTCAACGTAAAATTTCATATTTTAAATTCACATTTGACATAGTGCAAGATTTTTTATACCAAATTTTAATTAATTAATGAAATACTTTTGTTGTAACTATATTTTAGTTTGAGTCTTTCTAGGACTTTATTTGACAGAAATTTGTTAGGCCGTAACGGACCTCCGTGAAGATTGTTGGTTTGCCTTCTTGCAAGTTATATTTTAGTATAACTTGATGCCCTTTTGGGTTTTGCACCAACTTGGATTTTATTTAAGAGAAATTTGTTATTGGTTTAACAGACCTCTGTTAACATTGCTGGTTTGTCCTCTTGCTTGTTACATTTAAATATAGCTTCACATTCTTGTTTTGTTTGAGTCTTTTCGGGACTTTATTTAACAGAAATTTATTAAGGGTTTAAAAGGCCTCGTTAAGATAGCTGGTTTGTCGTCTTGCAGGTTATGTTTACTTGCACCCTTTTAACACCTTTTCATTTTTGTTAAAAGAATATTTCCATTATATAACTGAATGGAATAACTTTTTTTTTCTACTCGTATTCGATGTCCATAGATGCGATTTGGAATCTCTATACTCGTTTGATCAAGATGAGGTGGTCTCACCTGATATTTTATAGTTCTGCTGGTCCGTAATTTTCCTCCTATTGAAGCCATTAAAATTGAGTTAATACATTCGTAGAGCAAGTCCTTGGATGAACACGATTCTTTCATACGTTTCATGTATTGACTAAAATTCTTTGCTTTTTTTTAGGTCATACATTATGACTGAGTCTTTATTATTAAATACTTTCTACGTGATGTGATAGATATGCAAAACTCGTTTTAAGATTATAAGAGCTTTTTTTGCTTTTTTCCAAAAGGCAGAAATTTGTTTATGGCTTTTCTTTTGAAGCTTCCCTATGCCGTTTCTGATACTTTGTAATATGTGATTCGAATTTTTCGTTTGCAATTTTTTTTTTTTTATGATGTGAAATACAAATATAACATTCGCACATTAAATCACATTTTTAATATTAAATTTAAAGCGTTCATTTCAAAAGTGGCATAAGTATTAAAATAAAAATTTCCTATTAATACATGACTCATCTAATAATCAGTTCGTAATCTTTACGATTATTGTTGACGGTTGACGGGTAGAAATTTTATAATAATGAAATACAATTTCTAAGTATTAACGCTTAGGGACGCTTATCTTTTTCGTTTATCGATTGAATGAGTTGAATCGTATACGCTCTTAATACTTATTCAGCCGGTTCTAGTACTACTGGCGTCCACTACCCCTTATCCGGTGTGTTTATCTCGGTTCCCCGATTCAAAAAAAAAAAAAAAAAAAAAAAATTGAAGAAAAACAAATACAATTTAATAAGTAATTTACAAAAAAGGTAGGTAATAAGGAATAGAGTGTAGCGTGTAGTAGACTACTTTTGAACTTGTTCGTTTTATATTTTATCATTAAAAAATAAAATAAATAAATAAATAAAGACAGTACAGTCATAAAGATAAAAATAAAAATTTGCTTGATAAGACCTCATATATAATTATGTTATTTAATAGCAGATACATGCCCAGATAAAGTCAATGAAACAATAATGATTGAAGTAAACGTTAACCTTATCTTTTAACCGTTTAAACGCGTTTGATGTCGTGTAAAATCAAAAACTGTCATATATAGAAGAGAGAACAAAGCATATTCCCGCTTTAAAATATGTATATGTATTGAAAATTATAAGTAATCACAAATGTCAAAATGCAATAAATAAAGCAATAAATACGAAAATGAAAATAGAGCGAATTGTTTAATGTATTCAAGCGTATGTAAACACATGCACATGAATAATGTATTAAATACAAAACATGAAATTCTTAATTTTAGCTAAAGTCGACAGTTTAGTACCTAGCAAAAGTACATCTTGCATCGTATATCGTATTTTATTAGAAATATTTTCAATATACTTATACGTATATATATAGATATATATGTATATATAGATATAAATAAACAATAAATAAATAGAAATGGAATAAAAAGTAATAGGTGGAGAATGAATGAAATCAGACGACTATAGCAATTTTGACCTTTTAAATACTTAAGGTATTCTGCTTTTGACACTATCACCTACTAACAAGCTCAGATGTTGAGCTAAAGCTAAAGCTCAGCTTGAAAGTATGCTACGTTTTTGTATGATATGCGATGGTCCAGTTATTTACGTATTCTGACCATTTTCCTTATGAAATATTTTTAAGCCAAGCTTCTAAACTCAACCGGATTTTTGCAAAGGTGGGGTCACACAAACATTGCTAAATAGGTATACAAATTTATGAGAAAGGTCGTCCTTAAGAAGATATACACTGCATATATGTGTGTAAGCGCATATGTATGCATGTATGTGTATACACCTATAACTTGTTACAAAGTCAATAGATCGATTAATTGATAAATAAAACAAAAGCAAAAAAATTGCAATTAAATGCAATTTCTAATCAAAGCAATATTTTTTTTTTCAAAATAGATATTAATTCATATACATACTTTACATGTAAAGGGTATGCCAAAATGAGCACATTTCGATATCATGAGACAGTTTACAAATTTTCAATATTTTAAAATAGAAATGCAGACGTACATATAAATGTTATACATAGGTATAAAGTTAGATATATGCATACCTAGGGATAAAGAAAGAAAAAGGAAAAAAAAAACAAGCTAACGATGTCGTTTGCAAATTGAGTACAACTATCTCACAAAATTTATTAACAGAGTGGCAACAAGGATTTGAAAGTAATGTGAGTCCACAGCCTAATCGACGAACTTGAGCAATAGGTGAGAAACAAAAAGGCAACAGCGAAAGTTTTTCGAAGCCCAAGTTCTAGACTGGCCATGGAAACTTCTCAAGTTATCACTATCATTTTAATCTATGAGCAGATAACGAAGAAGAAACGAAGATGAGGAGAGCACTGTGCTTGCCTGTCCTGCTTGAGTTTCTTTGAGAAACATGCTGACCAGATCTTTGGAGATAAAAATTACACCATGTAACCTATTAACGATCATGTTGACGGAAAGCCACACAAGGGCGATATGCGAACTCCTAATTTCATGCGAGCACGGGATACGTGGGATGATGCAGTGAGGATCAACAATCAATAAGAACCAATCTCGAGGTAATGCGAGAGCGGCTTTAGAGCGATTTTTTCCCACAGTGATCCTACGAACACTAGTTGTTAACGCGTTACCATAACGTCATTGAGAAGAAATGTATAGATACCAATATTGATGCAGATATAAATATGGATGAAAATATAGAAATAAATGTAGGAAGAGATTTAGAGGTATTGACAGATAAGAATAGATTATACAGTAGGATTGAACGATCAATAGGAATCCATCCTAAGATAATGCGAAGCGGTCAATGAGAAGAAGTATCGACATATAGACATTGATGCATATACAAATATATATAAAAACATAAACTAAATGTACACAGCGATAGAGAAATTGGCAGTTACAGATTCTGTGGCATGGGTTTAACGTGGGTTGCTGCCTGAAAGGCTTAACCCCACGGTGGCCCAAGCCACTTTAAGCGTAATATACGCACCCTGGCGAGTTAGACAATCCCCACAGAGTAGGGCCCTAAGCAGGATCAGAGTCCAGAACGGTTTATTGCGTATGGATCAATAAACCCCATTCTGGTCAGTGGTGACGCCTAGCTGCACTCGATTGTTCCACTTTGGCTTGGAACTGCCAACCACAACCACCACGAGTACTCCCCTAAGGGCCGTACCCAGTAGTCAGGGCTCACAAATTGATTAACTATATGCGTTCAAAAAGTGGAAAGAAAAATGCGCTTGCTTCCACCATAAGGTTTCCACAAGCGCAGTTGATCAATTACCACCATTACCGCTAGGCATCCGTGGATATATGTTCAATAAGTATAGGCAAAAAGGGTAAAAAGCCTTCCGTCAAATCCTTTTTATATTATCATTTTATAGAGAAAATTCTCGATTTTATTGTAGTATAGGGATTTATATAGGCCAAAGGGGATGCCTTTCGTCAATTCCCCTTTTTATCATTAAAATGGCCGGAGGGAGGCCTTTTTGTTATTAAAAATAATTCCTTAACTTGGGTTTTGATTTTATTACGATTGGCAGATACACAAAGATTGTATAATACGAATGAGTGATCAATAAGAATCCGTTTTAGGATAATGCGAAAGCAATTCTATTGTGATTTTCCGCAGGGCCACTAGTTGGGGCAGTACGCTGACGCTACATAGATGTAGCCATAGATTTCGCCTGGATTGAAAAGAATGTTAAAATACACACACACACTTGCATAGAAATAATGTAATTAATTCAAGAAAATTTTAGTTCGCTGTGAAGAGATAGGCGTTGACAGGTAACATCTTTTAACTTAATCTACTATCGTTAAATCTTTTTATTTTGTTTCCATCTTACAAAAAAAAAAAAAAAAAAAAAAATTAAAATAAATAAAATAAAGCTAGGAGGACGTCCACCTTAAAATTTGACGGACTAACGAAAATGTGGTGTGGCCAGGAGCCATCTATAATCTAGAGTTGACTTATTTTTAATAAAATTAATAACACACACAAGGATTAATATAAGTAAAAATATCACTATAAAAACATAAATATAGAAAATAGTCGGTTTGAACTTTTGTATACAATTTGTATAACGAATGCATATATATGTATACATATATATATATATATGTATATATATATTTATATAATATATATGGTATGGAATGGCCATAATTGTTATATTTTCAACAGCTGGTATTAATATTCTATTATGTCATAATTTTACTTAAAGATGTTAGTGATGCCGGCCAATCAGCCAAATAAAGGCTTTCAATATCTTTAATAGAAACTCGTATCCATTCTGTGATATTATAATATTTACAAATTTGCACCCACATCGCTACAGTTTTTTAGATAAGCAAACGAAAACAGCAAAAGAGAGCGAGAGATATACATAGAGATAGAGATAGGGATATAAAGCACAAGAGGGTTTTGTTAGTAGCGGCGCGAATATCTACCTCATCCCGTTACGCTAAGAATTGTATGAAGTCTAGTGTTGTTTACTCTCCAATAGTTCGTTGGTAAAGTTGTGTCGTACTGGGGATATTTTACATTTTTTTTGTTTTTTTTTTTTTTTTTTTTTTTTTTTTTTTTTTGAATGAATGTTTGCTTGACTTGAGCTGTTAGGCAATAGAAAGTCAAGTAAATTCTTTAACTGCCAGTCAGTTGAGAGAGTTCGTTTTGCAAAGTCAAAGCCGCATAAATAAAATAAAAAAAATTAAAAGAAGAAAAGTAAATAAATAAATGAAAAATTAAAAAAAAAAATAAACCGAGCAATATCTGTTGTGAATAAATATTGCGAGTGAGTGAAAAGTAACAACAAGTGTTAAAAACAACACAATAACATTTATATGTTATGTCTTGTAAATACGCTAAGGCGGTTAGTATTTTCAAAAAATTCATATAAAATAAGTATGCTAAACACATATATATATGTATATATATATACATTAATATATGAAAATTAATAAAATATATTAATAAAGTAATTGCTACAAATAACTGAAATTTCATTGTTCAAAGCGATGAAGAATACACGCTTGGTTAGTTTGAATGCGGTTTATGAATAATAACTAACTTATGTCATCCATGATCTCAAAACGTTGTCAATGTGTTTTCCTAATCACCGCCTCAATCATTTTCTTTACGCATAATTTTTCTGTTGACTAATGCGATGAAAATTCTCTTAATTTTTATTCTTTTTTTTTTTTTTTTCTTATTTTTACAACAACACTTCGTATTAGTGTGAAGTCATCGCATTATGTCAACTGATATCATAAATTTATATTAATAATACGTATTGAAGTTTACATAAAGTTAGGTTAAATAAAAGGTTAGCTATGTGAGCACAAATTTTCGTATTATAGCCATCATATATCGGATGTACGTTACCCTTTTTAAGTAACTGCAATATGTACAAATCGGAGTATCGGAGAGTTTATGACGAATATATATTCATTCCACATAAAGGCAAGATGGATGTATATGATCCGACCTGCGTGCATATATATAAACTATTGAAAATTAACCTTTTGTGCAACATAAAGTGTAATTTTTCATGGAAATCCTTAAGGGGAATGAGGCCAAAAATATGGATCCATATGGTTCAAATTTAGTAGAATTAATTCACTTTCCTCCATTTTCTATTAAGGACCTATTTTCCTCACAAAATATTAAACATGGACGCTCCTTGCTGTCGACGGGCTTATTTTTATATGGGGTGGATTTCAAAAACCACATCTATGTGGTCTGAATTTGGTGCAATTTATTTCCATAAAATATTGAAAATTAGAAGTTTTTGTGACATGAATGCTTAGTTTTCTTAGGAACGTTTTTTTTTTTTTTATATGACCAAGCACTCATGTGATGTGCCCTATTCGCGTAATACGGTGATGGTCAGAAAAAAGTGAAGAAAGAGAAAGAGATAAGGAATCGTTCGTAGCCTAGTGTAAGTGTGTCGAATCGATAAGTGTTACGCCTTCACCGACTGAGCACTCAATGTAACTACGAGAAAAGTAAACTCTATGGCACACAGACTTGGCAGTCGCGAGTCTTAACACTTAATTCTTGTAATGGAAGTGATTCAAAAAATTGCTCCATTCGATCCAAACTTTTCTCATCAATTTAGAATGCCAAAATACTCTTGCTTACCAGTTTTTGTCGAAATATTTTCGTAATTTTGAAATGAAAAGTTATATGAGGAGTGCTCGATCCAATCCATTTCCCATAGGGTTCGTTCTCGAAAATATTTTAAAAATGGCTATGTGTAGATTGAAGACCAAAATACGTGGAGAGACATCGGACAGACAGACAGACAAGCTTAAATCGATTCACCAAATGATTCTAAATCGATCGGGTTCAAAGCAAACATAATTTGACATTGATAATTTTTGCATATTCCTCAAATTAGAGACTCTATAATTTGAATTTGGCTTTGAATATCTCAATTTTTAGGTTTAAAGAAACCTTACAAAAAAAAGGCTTTAGCAGATTAACTCGAAAGACGTTGCCACATTGTTTAAAAATATCTTAGAATGTATATACGATATACAAACTACGTGCAGAGTGAATGAATCTTCGTTAAACAATTTGCCTCAAAACCAAACAAATCCTTTTCTATAAAAGTCGTTATTACAATCCTTCTTCTTAATGAAAATCAATAATGTTCTTACATAATATGAGTTCAGCATTTAAAATGTACTGCGGACCTGTATTCTCTAAAGGATCAAGCTTGATCATCAAGTCCGAAGCAAAGCCTAAAGCAAAGATTTTCTTTTCTTTTTTTTTTTTTAAGAAATTCGGTAAAAAAAGACCAAAAATGATCTGCTGACCAAAGTCTCTTCTATGCTATTGCATTTTTAAATGGAAGCAAGGATTCGAAGAGTTAAGAAAGAAATACATTTACACCGACAAGTCATTCGTTCCAGAAACAATCCCACTGGAAACTTCTTTTCGTCGTTGTTTTGACTTAAGAGAATTAAAAAAATAGGAGGAGGTTTGGAAGCTTACGCTGCTCAAAAACCTGCAGCCATTAAAGTCTTTAATGCGTATTTCTGACAAAACGACCGAACTGTTGACCTCTTTTAAAACTCAGGTAACAAATACTTTCAATCTAGAGAATAGAGAGAAGGGAAAGTTGATGTTTAAGCTTTCACTCGTTTGTTTTGCGATGATGACGAATGAAAACTCGCGATTTATGCGGTTTTTGTTGAAAAATGCTCCACAGTACACAATGAATGAAAGTTTTGCAAGCAAGAAATGTTTTTTGAAAATTTTCAAAATTCAAATGTTTTGCTCTTGCTCTTAATAAAATTTGTTCCTCTCGAAATTTTTAGTTTTGCGCTATCGTCTTTGTCCAGCAATCGTAAAATTAGAGAAAATATTTTTGAAAAACAGAAGGGTTTGTGAAGGGTTCACAGAAGCGGCACTACTTTCCTAACGTAGCCTTGAAAAAATATGCTTAACTAATGGAATTACTTTGTCTTACACAAGCGATAGCCATATAATTGCTTTCGTTTATGACGCCATCATAAATTCAGAAACTCTTGCCGCCAATGACTTTTTATCTCGATGAGGATTTTAGCTTATAATCACTTATTATTACTTTACAACGACAACTGTCTATACGAATGATGCATGGGAATGTGTAAATAAAATACATTATTTTTGTAAGTTATACACGTCTTTGTTACCTTATATGGGTGCAAACTCCATATATATATATATATATGTATCAAATAGTGGATGACAAAAATATAAATTATAAGAAAATGAATATTACTTTTGTATATTAACCATTCGATGTGGGAAAGGGCGTGACATTTTGAAAATTATCAATAAAAACCGATACCGACAATGCACACAAAGTTCCTCATAACAATTACTTCTCCTATCTCATATTGTGCAAATACTCGAAAAATTTGCTTTTATGTATTGTACATGAACTAAATTTATTGGAATTGATAATATGCCGCGAATATTAATGAATGCGTGTACACTTTAAATGAATTCTCTTTTAAACTTTATAGAGAAGATTTTGAAATAAAAAGGAAAATATAAATAAAACAATAGCTATGCAAATGGCAATTGATGCTGAGTTTTGTACATGAAAGAAACGAACAAATGCTTCGTCTCTCAAATGCAATTTGTATTCAGCCCTTTTTTTTAGAACCACTTCTCAAGGGAAACAACAATCCAGTTCGGTCTTCCGTCCGCCAAAAACCTAGATTCTTCTATAGTGAAGGGTGTCAGTATAAAAGAGATATGGGTCCTCTAGAGCGTATGTGAAATCCCGATTCGGCTAATTCCTGTAACATAAAATTAGTACGTATTTAAGGAATCGTAATATTACTCCTCCGTAAGCTATGATAAACATTTCGCAGGCTGTCAAAATATACGCCAGAGACCATCTATACATAACCTATAAATATCCTTAAATAAGATGCACAACAAAAGCGACGTAATTAACTGCATTTTTCTAAACTAGCAATTGCGAGGTTAAAAATCTTTTAAAAAATAGTAGTATCCGCCTGAGTAGCCGAGTCGGCGAAGGCTCCCAACTTGAACATTAATGGTCATGGGTTCAAATGTCAAATACAGTGCGCTAGAGTTGTCAATCAAGCTCATAACCTTGCTAGTGCTTTAAGACTTTAGTGTCAGAACTTATTTCTCCGACTAGTTTAACATGAACACTTAATGATAGACTTGTCTATACAATAAATTCGAAAATGAGTTAAATGGATTTGCAAATTTTGTCACAAACAATACAAAAATTAAACTTAAGTAATGATTTCCTTATCATTGTTTTTTAAATATGTTGCGAGCGCATACACGTTACGTGCTTTAGTTTTAAGAGCTTATTTCAAGAGAATGGCAAACAATGTTATATTCAAAGTCTTGTCAAGTGTCAACTAAATATTTTTCTTACATTTCTCGTATCGAAAGGATAAGTCGTCTTTCCTGCCTATCTATGCAACACATAGATTTTCTCCTTTCCGTCTTATCGCAAGAAGGGCAGCTCTGTTTAGAGAGACGAGTGGTCATCATTTGAAATTGGTATTAGTCAGGACGAAGAAAATGTGTAATGAATATTCTCACTGTTTGTCTGAATATCAAGCTGTTGACTGTAATATTTTTTTGGACTACTCTTAAGTGCCACTTGAAGAGGAGCGAAGATTGTAGAGACGGACGCACGCGTCATTGCTGAGCTAGCTAGCTCGGGTGATATGACGAAGCTTTAAATTTTCGTTCCACGGACACTCAATAGACGACTACAACAGACAGTTACAGCTAAAAGAAATACAGATGCCAAGAACACACGGATGGGTAAAACCTACTTACCGAGCGGGCAGTTGTTAAGCCTTGGGCCATTCTGCATTCTATCCTGCCAATGATTTCTAACGCGGAGACCCGGTTAGATTCGATTTCAGTGCTACCGTCTCTGAAATTTATGTTATGTTTCGGAAGTATAATTCCTTATCCCAACCTATAAATCTGTATGTGCATATATATATATGCATTTCACTATCAGAAAGAGGCAAGAAAAGGCAGAGAGATAGGAAATGGCCGCAATCTATTGGGTAATGATTACAGCAACTGCCTCAGTTGTTGTTGGTAAAACCTGGTTAGCGATAGTTTTGTGTGCTCATCTCGTTAGGGTAAATAAAAGTGTCAAGCATACTCGATTTTATTATCGATGTTAATGGTTCTACTACCCTTCCAGACCGTACTACGATTTTTCGTTATCCGTCACAATTTTTGCATTTTTTTTTTCTTTTGAATTAAGCAAGACAAGTAACATTACCTATTTTCAGCTTGTATTATGCAGCAGAACTTGAGTTATGTTCACAGCTTCCCAAGACTATGTTATGCGCTCTTGGGCAAGATAACTTATGTCATCGCGCAAAACGCTCGACACTTTCCTGTTTTATGCTTCGGATTTTTTTTTATACATCCAGATGATCCTCGTGAATAATGCGAATTTATAATAAATGTTTCAGTGCTTGTACTAGTCCCCCTATTAAAGCTGCAGTTATGGTTTAAAAGCTTTACCTGGAACGTGAAAAATGACCTTAAATTCTACACATAAGTATTCTAGTTTAGATTCTTCTTAAGATTGCTTAATATTAAGCTTAAAAATATACATATATATATATGTATGTATATATGTATTTTTTTTTTTAATTACGAATATAAGGGAAGAATATAGGGAAAAAATAGCATGTGTTTAATCGAAGCAATCAGGTGTTGCTTGTCTTTTAACAACATTTCAGTTCGATCATAAAATACCTATCTAAGCACTACTAAGAAAAACTTCCTTTTCTTACTTTTTTACTTAAATCGTCTGTTGTTGATTTGTTGATTGGCAGAAGAAGAAGATAGTTCCTCTTTCAAATTTATATTTCTTTGCTCATTTCGTTTCAACAATTATTTCGTAATT
Organism: Glossina fuscipes; assembly: GCF_014805625.2. NCBI lineage: Eukaryota > Metazoa > Arthropoda > Insecta > Diptera > Glossinidae > Glossina > Glossina fuscipes. Next base: position 17,358 of record NW_023998471.1, read on the forward strand.
ATTTAGTGAATGAGTGCAAATAACTGGCGGGTTTTAAGAGAGAGAATTGTCGCCTAAGCGAAATACAATTCATTCTCGTTTCTGTAGGGCCCTCTAAGGAGATAATCGGCAAACTACAAGCGACAAGTCTCCGATGTACATCACTTCAAGTAAATATGTAAATAGTGCTAATCCGTTGACAACTTTGATCTTATCGGAAGATGGATGGAAATTATCTATTGCTAAACATTGGTTTTTGATATTGATAACGATTAGTTTTTATAATTTTTCCAGGGAGAAACCTTTAGCTTCAATAAGCAATAGCTCTATGCATTGCGGGATGAAGCGGATTATTATTCTTTTCAAGAAGTAGAAATTCTGCATCTAGCTTGTGTCGCGAAATTCTCCGAAAAGCAAATAAATTTCGTCCTAACAGGATAGTGGTGGCGTTTGCGTGCTTTCGTTTGATAAAACTTTGATCAATGAAAAAAATGTTAACTATCAGTAAAAGTTCTAGCTTTCCATACGTGACGCTGTCATATATTAAAAGGGATTTTAATTTACTCTCAATATTTTGTAATACCCTGCTCTTATTAAAGGATTGACCGATTATGAACGTAAATGACCTGAACATGATAATTCTCCCTCTTTCTCTCTCTCTCTCTCTCTCTGTCCGTTCCTAAAACAGTTTCTTATTCCATCGACTGCCATCACATATAAGGCAGTGCTAAACGCCTTTAAATTATTTTTATCAATTTCACACATTTTATCTCATTCGTGGCTCATCATTTCTTTCATTTTTCAACTAAATGAAATTTTAATTAACAAGTAATACGAAAATTTTCACAAATTTAACTGTGTATACGTTTGTCTGCACGTGTGTTTGTGCTTTTGCGACTGTGTATTTAGACAGACGTTTATTTATTAATTCATTTTCACACCTATACAGACAAGAAGAACAAGAACAGCAATAACGACATCATGTGCCTTTCGACGATACCCATCACTAATGAAACTAAGGAACAAACTGCCGCCTCAACAATAATTGCATCAACATCAAGCGCAACTACGACAACTCCTCCTACATGTTCTTCTAGTCAATGTGTATTAAATAGATCATCATCACCGGCAACACTACAATTAGAAACAGATTGCAACGGCAATAACAATGAAGTTAACCAAAACAGTATTAAACAGCGTAAACAAAAAAATATATTAAATGGACAACAACAACAACAACAACAACAACAACAACCGCAACAGCAACAACATGTACAAACCAAATGCTTAGATGATAATTTAGGTTATAACGAAGAAAATGCCGTCTATAAGGAATTAATTAAGGCCAAGGAGTCACTAATGCCAGCAAACATAATGGAAGAAACGTTAAGCCATGAAGAACATCAACCAAAAATACGATGGTTAGATTTAATGGCACAATTATTTTTACACGTAGGCGGCTTATATGGTTTTTATTTATTGTTCTCAGCGAAATTATTAACATTTCTTTGGGGTAAGTGTGAATTCATGAATCTATTACCCGCTATGAAAATATAAGTATAAGTTGTACAGTTTACAGATGTTATCGCTGCGAGTTATTTAAAATGACGGGATTTTTTGATTTTCGAACTCAATTCGATTGATCGCTTTAATCGTTGATTGGGATTGAATATCAAGTTCTTGTAACGCAAAGGCTTTAGAGTCGCGATATACTTGATTGGCGCGAATGGCGAAGTTGACTTAGCCAGCGCTACTTATCCGCCTGCTTGTTGGTTGAGAGTCTGCTATAAGCTATGACCTGCTTTCGAATTGCTTCCTTTACTCTCTTCAGGTACTGACTCAACTCTTTCTTGGTTTCGTTCACAGTTAATAGAGAATTGACACAATATTGTGAGTGGGTTTCTTCTAATCCCTTATGTGGTTACGTGCCTTTTGTCGGTACCGAACGTTAATTAGTTTAATCGACTTTTTTATTTTTTTCTCGCATATGTTGTGTTATATAACATTTTTCCCTCTGGAATTTTTTTTTATTGATTTGAAAATATTTGCTGGACATAGGTGTGCTGGACGTTGGAATTTCAAGTGAAACATCTGCGATCGCGTTCGCTTTGTACTAATAAGATCCAGAGTGGTGGCAAAAAAGAAGGATGGTTGCTAGTACTACCCGCTCGCGGATAAGGTAGAACTATCCGGTTGTCTTAGTCTAACCTCCCTTCTAATTACAGGCAGCAACTCTATTTTATTGGAGGGAAGCTCATTGATCATTTGTCTACAATTCCGAATTTAAGGTCGTTTCTTTTTTTCCCTTTGTCTCAAGATATTAAAGCGATCACATTAAAATTAGGTAGCAGGTACTCAATCTTCTTTACAACAGTGCTTACAGCGCAAGACTGTAGGGAGGCGTGATTAAGCCTACATATAAAAGCTTTAAATTAGACTTCGGTTGTTCAAACTTTGCGTTGAACAGAAATTTAAATATTTTTTCTTTATCCGCTTAGCTATTTGTTAAATAGAAAATTAAAGTAACGGTAACCTGCTTTCCTTTCTAGCTTACGTGTTAGCGATCACAAAATCCGTAGTACTGAAAGCATTGCAAACATTTCGCATCGTGTTCAGTTTTAGTCATTAGCTTGAATCGATTTTACCTTTAAGTGCTCCCCACTATTCGCATTAAAACGCCTTACGTGTTAGATATTACCCGTTTAAGGTATACTACTTTAGCGCAAGCGCCCCTTCCTCGTTTTCCCTTGATAATAAACATTCTCTTCTTCATTGCAAGTTGATTGTAAGTTGAATCGTTCCGAAGCAATTTTGGACTACGCTGATCCTTCTCCTACTGCAACCTTCGTTGGTTCGCCCTAAGATCTTCCCTACCATCGTTTTCCGCCTTAAAAGAATTTATGTATGTTTTTGTTTGATTTCTTTTTGTCCCTTAGCTCACAGACTGTGGACTATTTTATAGGAAAGGTGTTACGATAAGTTTTATACGGGTGTCATAGAATGTTGCGCTTCCTTACTATGTAGTGTTTGGTAGGCTTTTGCTTTGCTTTTCTTTTCAGAATACATTTTTTTCAATCAAGTAAGCGATGGATGATGAAATATGGCGGTCCATGTCTCTCTAATGCCAAACTTTACATGTATACACTACGTTGTTGAATTCTAATTGGTTTTATTTTTAATATTTGCAGTCATCATTATCATATGGGTTTCAGGTATTGGCATAACAGCCGGCGCACATCGTTTGTGGTCCCACAAATCATATAATGCTTCTTTAACATTACGAATATTGTTAATGTTCTTGTTCACCATAGCGGGTCAGGTATGATTGGATGTAATTTTAATTTCATTAAAGGTGTTTTTAAAATTTTTGTATAAATTTTGTATTTTTTTTATAGCGTGATGCGTATACTTGGGCTTTGGATCATAGAATTCATCACAAATTCTCAGAAACTGATGCCGATCCGCATAATGCTAAGCGAGGTTTCTTTTTTGCTCACGTCGGCTGGCTGTTTTTGACTCCGCATCCTAAGGTTGTAGAGAAGCGAAAAATTATCGATATGTCAGATTTGGAACGAGATCCGGTCGTTATGTTTCAACGTCGTTGGTTTATACCATTGTTTGCAATTTGTTCGATTGGTTTGCCTGCATTGATTCCATGGTATCAATGGGACGAATGTTTATGGCGTTCATTTTGGATCAATTTTAATATGCGCTTTTGTTGCACCTTAAATGTGGCATTTTTTGTAAATAGCGTCGCCCATATGTGGGGCCGTAAGCCATATGATAAGTAAGTTGTCGCATAAAGTATAGAAACTAAGCATTTTTTTTTATCTTCATTATTACCTACGTTCGTTTCAGGAACATTAGCCCCGTCGAAAGCCCGATGGTATCATTTTTAGCTTTAGGCGAAGGTTGGCATAACTATCATCACGTTTTCCCGTGGGATTATAAAACCGGTGAATTCGGTAATTACAAGTTAAATGTTACAACCGCTTTCATAGACATTTGTGCTAAATTTGGTCTAGCCAATGGACGTAAGTGCAACAACTTTATTGGAGATGAAAGCAAAAAAGAAGACGAAAGGAATAAAAAAGTTGATTTCATTCTAGGTAAACTAGTTTCGTGCGATATGATTAAACGACGTGCTTTGAAATGCGGAGACGGTTCCCGTTTCCTTACTGATGAGTTTGCCCACAAAAATCAAGTCTGGGGTTATGGTGATAAAGATCTAATGCCAGAAGATTTACAAGAGCTTAATAAAATGACAAAATAGTTTCGTTCCTTTCTTTTATTAAATAGAATAAATAAATTAAAAATTGAAATGATGATGAAATGTGACTTTACAAAAAACGAAAGAATTTCATGAGCGTGGAGTGTCGAATTTTAATTTAAGGGTTCGTCGCCGATCGTGTACTATATTGTGTAATCGAAGCTCTTAATTAATTCATCTTCAAGCAATGAGTTTCAATAGCCCATATACATATATAAAATGTTTTGTTAATCGCTTAGTAGCTTTCCGAACGCAGTAAGCTCAAGTCTTAACGAGCTAATTAAGGTGTTGTGTATACGGGAATCCTTTTCAAGAGGTATTTACATGAAAAGTGATTATTTAATAATTTATATACGAAAGCGTAAAAGAATTGAAAAATTTATACAACACTTTTGGCATTTTTAACGTCCTCAGGAAGATTTCTAAATGCTATCATTTATTAGAAACAAAAATGTATCTTAAACAGAGTTATAAGGGGAGTATATTCTAAAAAAGTGCTGGATTAAAGTAAAAAGAAATAATTTCTGATCTTTCAAGTAAAGTGATATTTTTCTCTTCTTTTTCTTTTTTTCTTGTATAATAAGCTACGAGAATATTCAATCTAAAAATTACTTTTGTTCTTAAGTGCTTAAAGAAAGTACTTAGAAATCTGTATTAATTTTGAAGTAACAAGCGAACCGGCAATGAAACAAATCGAAAGTATGTATGAATGTAAAGAAGAAGAATCGGTACTGTAAGTGGGATCAAAGCTTCACAGATGCCTACATATCGGATTTTTCTTAAATCAAGTTATCATTAACGTTCAGTTTTCATCACTTGTCGTTCTACACGAAATGCTTATGTGGTCAGCAAGACGTTCTTACTTCTAGATCAAGGTTTGGCTCTAAAGATGTAATATCAACCGATTACTGTTTCTTCACAAATTGAAGCAGTTGGCAGTAGCAAGTTTCTCTTCAACTGGACATAAGTTTGTTAAATGCAAACACTTAAGGCTTTATATGCTTAGCCGTCCTTCATTACGCAGAAAGTAACATTTCTACGCTATGAACGATATACCTTTCCGTTCGTTTAAATTGGTTCGTGACGGCAACTGAAAGCATTATACGCAACCACCAGATTTCGGTTTGGCTTCAAGGCGCCCATGTACTTATCGGTCAAAATGAAGTGTTGTCGTAACTAGTCTCTGGAGAATGACAAAGGCATTTTTCAATTATACCTGTTACATTGGTGATGGATCTAAAGCGATATATGCACATTAAACTTTTCTTTGCTTTTCAAAAAAACACTTGCTCAAAATCTACGCTGACCATAAAAGGTAAAGGCACGTGGCATTGGAAAGAATTATAAAATTGGTTGGAGGGTTTGGAAACCTTCTTCTACCTTCTTTAGTTTATTCCGAAATCCAATGATAATTGTAAAATCTCTTCCGGCTTGGCTTTTTCAAAAACTATCCGAAAGAAGGTTAGATCGCATTAATTTTGATGACTTTCACGCTAACACGGCGTTCACGTCATTTCACGTTCTACTTTAGTCATGTGCTCTTACATAAGACAACTGGCTTTCAAATGAGTGAACAAAACCCTAAATTCATTTTCTATGTATTTTGGCTTCATCTAAAGGCCAATAAATATGCGGAAACCATTTACCCCTCTACGTTAGCAAAGAGAGTGGATTTGGATCAAGTTAGAAGAAAGTTTCTGAAAGATTCATCTTGAAGCAAGTGGTGATTAGGAAGTCGCTTTAATCTCGACTGACAGAATCTTAAGACTAAACCCTCCCTGTCTTTGCTCAAAGCAAGCAGAAGCTGCTCTGCGCCTGTAACCCGTTGTTTTTCGCAAGTTATCTACGCTGTCAAAGCAATAGTTTATTTCATAATGGACTTGCTTATGACTTGTTATATTTCTAAAAATTCTGCATTTTTTAAGCAGTACTTTAAGTGCAAGTTAAAATAGTAAGCAACTTTAGCACCATGTTACAATTATCGACGTATATGTTTAAAAAAACAATGTAGAGATTATTTTAGAATTGTATTTAAACGTACAATAATATTCATCTTTAACCACTTCGATTAAAAGTCCAATTAAATCAGTCTGAATTCAAAGGTCGTGTAATATGTGAACTTCATTTTTCAATTTGCTTTTATAATTTGTAGAATAATTACGCGATGGAAATCGAAGAACAACCACTTAAAGAGAATGACATAAGTAAAAATGAAATGCCTCTTGATACCAAGCCAACGTCAGAGGGTGATAAGAAACGTGAGACTAGTTGGCCATCCGTTTTATTTTACATACATTTGCATACTCTTGGGTTTTACGGTTTATTTGCGGTGCTAACTAGCGCGTCTTGGTTAACGATTATATTTAGTGAGTAATAAGTTAAAGTTAATTACGACAAAATAAAAAATAAAAAAAATTGGATTATAGCATTCATTTTGACTGCGTTGGGTATACTGGGAGCTACAGCGGGTGCGCACAGATTATGGGCACATGGCGCTTACAATGCTACAACCTCCTTAAAAGTATTTCTTATGCTTTGCCAAACGCTGGTGGGTCAGGTAAGTGAGCAGAAGTTGAGCTTCAGATTAACAAGAACATCTTTTAATAGCAAAACTTCTATTAATCTTTAATATCTTTTGCTCCCATCTGTAGGGTTCGATTTATAACTGGGTACGTTTGCATCGCTTGCATCACGAGAAATTCGGACAACCCGAAGATCCGTATTACAGTAATCGTGATTTTTTGAGAGCGCACGTTTATGCTCAAGTGCTTAGTCGAACTGCTGACCAAGAAGCACTTCTCGCTAAGATTGACATGTCCGACTTGGAAGAGGATAAGGTAGTAATGTTTCAGAAAAGGTAATCGCAATATGCGCTAATTGATTTATTCTGAAAAATGCTTTGATGGTTTGTTTGTATCCATTGTTCCATTTATAGATTCTATTGGATTTTATTTGTTGTTTTACACGTTTTATTACCGATTAATACCCCGCTCGCCGACTTTGGTGAAACATTGGGAAATTCAATTTTTGTATCTTTCTCTTTGCGTTACATGATTGTTTCGAATATCTGTTGGCTTATAAACTCGTGTCACTTCATATGGGGTTTGGATAAGAATTTCCGTCCTGCAGATTCGAATAGTGTCTTCTTCATCACGAAAACGTATTGGCCACAGTATCATTATATGCTATCGAATGATTATCAATGCGGTGAATTTGGGAATTATGGAATCGGTTTTACGACATCCATGATTCGCGTTTTTGCAGCTTTAGATTTAGCGACAGACCTGAAAACAATCACATGTGCTGCGGTACGTAATGGTTTAACAGAAGCTGTCGAAACTGGCAACCCTGTGGTGGATTGTATTCAGAAGCATGCTAAAAAGGAAATGGAAGCCGCGCCAAACAATCATTATCTAAACCGTGAAAAGTTTATGTAAAATCTCTTATGTAACTTTTGCATTTAATTATAAAAATTGTTGTGTCTTTCATATCCAAATTGAGATTTAATTCCCTCAAAATTTTTATAATCATTGAAATAAATTTTGTCCGGAAAGTGAAATACATCTTTTTAAAAATTGCATTAGTTCGCAAGATAGTCAAACAGGGAGAGAGAGTTTCAACTACGTATATTTGGAACACTCAAGAGAGAGTGGAAGGGAACTATTACGCAATGATAAATTTGACTCTTATAGCCGATGTCGAAGATTTTTATAATTTAATATTTGTCTTAAAAAAGAGAAAACTATTGACTCTTTGGGCGGAAAACTTTGCGACCTTGTAAAATGTCAGCATAGAAACACGCAATCACAGACGCTGTAGTAGTAGGTATAATTATTCAGCGTGAGTGGCGGAAATTAAAATTATGATTACCCAACCTAAAAATTCTACACTTTTCACTTCTACGAATAATGGAACATGTTTACCGGCACGTGGCTTGTTTATTTCTCACTTCCTTGAAATTACGATTAAACAGAAGATCTGATTCAAAGTTTCAAGTTTAAAAGTTGCGGAGATCGCCCAAAAACGCATCCAACTTTATATAGTCAGCTTTTATGGTTTATATCTCCATTTATAGAGTGTTGCTATGTGGATTTTAAGAGTATTAAATTATGCAATGAAAGTCGAATATACGTTTTTTTATACCCTACACCACTCCTGATGCAAGGGTTTATCAGGTTTATGCGGATGTATGTAACACCAAGGAAAACTTGAGATGGATTCATTTTTTATTATCAGAAATTGATCCTAAATCGATGTAAGCTGGTCTGTCTCTCTATCCGTCCTATTTTCTTGTGTTCAAGGTACAGATCGGAACTTCTGAAATGTTTTGATGAAATTTGGTACAGTGACGTGGATGACAACAATGTTGACTTGTTTTCAAAAGTCGTTTTGTGAATAACTGAATTAAGTGAGTGAAGCGGTGAAAGATATTTAAAGGTTACCCGTGTCTTGCTACGGTGTTTTTACATATTATTCTCGCTACCGATGAAAGGGGAATATATGCGTCAACATGTTTGCAACGGCCAGAATTTGCGGCAGAATTTGTGGCAAGGGTTTAACGTGGGTTCCTGCCTGAAAGGCTTAACCCCACGGTGGCCCAAGCCACTTTTAAGCGTACTACGCCCCCTGGCGAGTTAGACAATCCCCACAGAGTAGGGGCCTAAACAGCACCAGAGTCCAGAACAGTTTATTGTGTATGGAACAATAAACCCCACTCTGGTCAATGGCGAGGCCTAGCTGCACTCAATTGTTCCATTTTAGCTAGGAACTCGCCAACCACAACCACCACGAGTACTCCCCGAAGGGCCGCACCCAAGCAGTCAGGACTCACAAATTGATCAACTGACTGCTTCCGCCATAAGGCTTCCACTGTGCTGTTGATCAATTACCACCATTACCCGCAGGCATCCGTGACATGTGTTCAAAAGTAAAAATAGGTAAAAGGGGAAAACTTACTCGTCATATCCCCTTTTCCATTTTTGCATGTATTAATTAATTTACCAGACATCTATCAATCGGCCAAAGGGAAGGCCGTCCGTTTGCAACGGCCAGAAGGAAGCTTCAGAGAACTCAAAAAGTATGTATATTCTTGGCCAGCATCAAATTCTAAATTGATTTGAGCAAGTCCGTCTGTCCGCCTATGTGATGAGTATTGTAAACATTCTTCTGAGCGCAAAAATTGAGCTATCGGCTTCAAATTTGTGCAGAAACATTGGAAGTTTTTGCACGTAGGCTGGTATTGAATCTGTTGAAGGACACGCTTACAGTACTATGTAAAGTGACAACATCTCTGTTTTTCGAAAAGAATAAAAATTGATTTTTTGGTCATAACTCATAAACTGTAGCAGTTGTATGTTTAAAAATCAAAACGCGTATTCTATGAGCGATGCTGTACATGGAAATATGGAAAAATTTGACGACGCCCTCCTAATGTTAACGAGTATTAAAGATCAATTTTTTCCAATACCTTTATAACGCGTAGGAATAAACTCCAAAAGTTTCAAATTTTGAATCAACCTAAGTGTGTCCTTCTGTCCGTCTACCTGTAGTACTGTGTGCTGTATTTGGTGAAGATTTTTCCGCTAGTGAAAATGAAGATATTGCGTACAATTTTTGGACCTAAACCTTTCAAAGGCGATGGCTAGAACGTCCATACGGCCTTGCGGCAAAAACTTTTTTAGTGAAAATAGGGAAAATCAAGCGTGGCCGCTCAACATTTAGTTGGTTAGCAAATGAAAATTCATGAATTTTAAAATAAGAAGAAACGCAATTAGTTTCGAACAATTTCATCATTTTTTTCTTCAAGCGTCTTTACCGCGAATAGTGTTCTCTTTCGCTTATTTTGAAAAATTCCACTTTAAATTGATTGTAACGTGAAAGATTCTCTCCGTTTTTTGAAAATATTGTTCTTTAACAAGTATCGATTGTTTATTTTAACAGCCAATCTTCGCATCGTTATACAAACACGAAAAACGTGCGAGGAAGTTTTACACTTAAGCACGCAGCAATTGAATCATATAGAAATGATAATTCAAAAGAAATGGAAGCCAAGGTTAAAAAAAAAAGCAAAACAAATTTACTTGAATTGTTTGGTATACAAAGGTGACGTTATTTATTTTAGATCTGTTTATCTATTTAAGCATATATTGTGTAGCTGTTGTATATACATTGTATTGGTATATGTATATATATAAGCCGGTATAAAGTAAAGTAATTAACGAAGTATGAAGTGTAAATATCAAGTTGATTATAATTAGAAAAATGCCATCAAAATAATGAAACTCAAGAAATCATAATTTAAAAAAAGTCAGAAGCAAAAGACCATAACGAATCGTCAGAGTATATACACATCTCCGTAGTATTACTTATGATCGTTATGTGTGGGGGTAGAGAATCAGCTATTTGTCAAGAGTTATTGGAATTTACATAAATTGAAAACCACTTATAATATTTGCACACAAAAGTAGTTGATATATTTACTTGCACACATATGCACACGCACATATATAATCGAGATCAATGAAATCGTATAAATGACATATGTTTTCGCTCACTTAAGTGAAATTTGTTCGGACCTTGGCAAAAATAAAAGAGGACTAATCAGTAGTTAGTTGCTCATTAGATCTAAGTAATAGTCTGCTCACTAGTTCACTTAATTGCTCTCTAGTCCACTAGCTCTACGTATTAGAAGCTAGTTTAACTAGTAGCTTAGTCTAGTCGCTACTTTATCTACGCGATCAGTCGAGCCAATAGCTAATTTAATTGCTCGCCAGAATTAGGCAATAATTGGTTTACTTTCTCGCCTGTTCCAGACAATAGCTCGTCTAATTGCTCGCTACGTCGAGGCAACGACTTATTTATCTCTCTGCTTGACAAGGCCAATAGTCAGTTTAATTGAATGCAAGATATAAGGCTAAGTTAATTTCGATGCCACCAAAATTCAAAGCTCCCTTCTAATGCACAGGAAAAGTGATGACGAACCCTTTCTCTTTGGGTGGTGTCAATGTAGAAGAATCGGCAACCTTTGATATTCTCAACGCAGTCAAAAGCTTAGGTTTATTTGACGTACGTAACGATTTAGTTGAACGTACTACAGCCGATGTTCATGTCATTGACGCCGTCTATATTCGGCTAGAATTAAAGTGCAACTCGCATGTGCACGGAAGCCTTCAAACTTTTCTGGGAGACGGTCGATAAATGATATTTGTCCACCAATTAAGCCCTTTAACAAGACTACACGGCTTTCTCAGCGCTTCCATCCACTCGTCCTGAAGGTACCGGCGGACCGCGCAAGAGACTACCGTGGCTTCTCGGCTTTTAATAATTTCAAACAACCTACCAATGTTTCCCACATGATGATGCACGATGTCTTTATTTTTCAAGTTGAATGTTCACAAAAACTATTCCCTTTCTCCTTTCCCGACAACCACAGTGCCTACGCATATGGTTAATCTAGCTATTCGCTAGTTAGTTAGTTATTCGCTAGGCTTAGGCGATAGCGAAGAGGATGAATGCATTGAGAGAACTTTCTTTGCTTTCACTCGTTAAAAAAAGTTGTATTGACCAGCATTGATCAAAATGATAAAGAAATATATATACAACAAATGGAAGTAAAGTATTCATTTCTTTTTTTTCTTGCTGAAACTCAAGAATTTATGGGGATCCTGGCAAAGGGTTTTATAAAAAGAGCAGCAAGAAATGATAATGAAATATTGAGCTGACTGGATAACTCTTCGAAGTGACTACGTTCACGTATATCGTCGAATTTTGCAATATGTCTTTTTACTTAGTCCACGAACTTCTTGACCGATATTTCTTATTTGCGGTGTGCATCTCTGTTGAAGTACATCTATGAAGACGAAGGCCATAAGCAATAAAAATTTTTTCTTGAAATTGCATAAAGAACAAGCAGGTTTTAGCTTCGTTTATAACAATTGATTACCTAATTTCACAAGTCACGTGTGTTTGCGGCTGAGTTCTTTATAAGAATGTAGTGCCAAGCGATTTCAAGAGCTTAAAGATATTTTTTGTAAAATAAAATTTTTATGTCAACCTTGTGTTAGATAATTTTTACAAATTAAAAAAAAAAAAAACATTAAAAACCTATGCTAGCATACATATACAGGATGATGTGCAAGAAACGAACGGTTACAAAGAATTTGCTTTTTAAACGTGAGAAGATACCAAAATTCACCTTTGCATCGTTGAAACATCCATCAAACTTATACATATGTTCTTAGTTAACTAAAGAATGTAAATGTTTTTGCTCCTATCTGTCCATCCATCTACTCCGTCATTCTAAGCGAAACTTTAAATTACCAGGAATTAAAATAAAAAGCTAGTAGTGCGCAAGTTTGAAAAGGTGTGTAACGTATATATAAACACAACTATAAATATTTTGAAATATTATTATGAACAATTTATAATTCATAGAACATAGTAAATGAAAAATATATATTTAGGCACTAGTTGACGAGAGATTCTCTCTGTAGGTCTTCTTTATAAGAAAAGTGAAGTATACAAGCTATTGCCAAAGGCCGCATATAATGTATACACTAATTAGAGAACTATGTCGGGCGTGTATATGCGAAACTGGAATTTGTCCATAGATGGCCCCAATAATTTCCGTACAGGATATAAAGTTGGGTTTTTCGCTAGCTTGAATATTTAGCAGTCAATCGTCGTAATACCAATACATACATAGATATTGCAATGCAAAAATAGTTTTTGCAATAACGAATATGCCAAGTTTTTCCTTTTTTTTTTTTTTAACCATACAAAAGAAAATTTCTTTTTAGGGATGCGAGATGTGTTGGGAAATGGACTTATTTTGAGAATACCAGGTATAAAAATTCACAAGACTGTTTAGGTGCACCGCCTGTGTTTGGTGGAACAAGAAGAGTGGGAGGTCAGCTACTAGCTGTTGAAACTGTGGTGAAGCGATTAATGCTAAACCCGGTCAATAACAACTAATCAATTTGAACTCTTCGCTGTTCAACATATTATCGAAATATCAGAAAAGCTAACACAAGATCTTTTTTTACATGATATGTGTCCATTCGTTCATAAATCATAGATGAATCGCAATAAGTTAAAAGCAATCAACTGGGGAGTGCTAGCCCCACGCGGCTTACCCACCAAACTCGGCTCCTTCTGATCACCGCTTGTTTGCGTAGGTTTGGCGCGCACATTTTTCTAATATGAATCAATCACCCAAGGGATATCTACTAATCGTGTAATACGGTGACGGTCAAAAATGAAGAGATGGGAAATAAGCAAGAAACATGATGGCCACAGCCTTCTTCAGGTGTGCCCAAATGGTAAGCGCTATGCCTTTATCGACTGAGCTGAAACGGTAGCTATAACGACCGTAAAATCTAACGGACTTGCGATTTGAACTACCGAACTCTGACTTGGTAGTCCATCTACAATGGTTAGGCAGGTGGGAAAAATGTATAGCTGGTACTGGGCAATGAATAAATATATTATTTTTGACCTGTATTTTCTATAAAAAGGTTCGGGTTTTACACGTAGATGCCTAGTACAACAGAGACAGTTTGATATAAATAATTCATTATAACCTTTCCTGTGATAACTGAGACAACTTTAGGCGAAAGGATCCACCAGTAAAACTGCTAAGTTCATATTAAAACTACCATATTCTGCCGAAATTTATCTTCTAATTCGGAAGTGTCCGGGGTATACACATTCAAGAAATCTAATCATCAATCTAATATAAAATTCCTCTTGTTATCTGCTAATATTTTATGGCTTTAGGTTGTGCTTAAACTTTAAAAATTGAACTGTTGTGATGACACAATAATAAATCATAAAATAGCAATCTTCTACATACGAATCAATATACGGGTGAATGATTGATTTATTTATGTAAATTGACGTCGCCTGTCAGTACCTATTAAACGCTTATATGAATTGACGCAAAAGCAATACTTTTTAGAAATTAATTTTTGTACGTGAAGGCGACAAATTCTGTAATTCTGAACGATCAAAAGGAAAAATCCTACATTTCGCCATAAAAGGAGTATTTTTGAGATATCAGAGCTCGTATAGATAGAAATTTAAGATATTTTGCTAATTATTCGGTCGTTTGGAACGTTTTAGATACCTTTAGCTCATGCGGAGTTTTTCTTCAACGTTTACTACGCACCCAAAATTCAAGTTTTTTGCCTATTGTGGGCGTACTTGCAGGACCTAATTTGCCTATATTTGCAATGAAATTTCAATTAGTTTCGATAAAAATTTGCCCTGCTGTATGCATGGTTGAGCGAAAACTGTACTCGTGTCTTCACGCTTGATCTGTGGCTAGCAATTTATATTCGATATCATAGGTCTCAGATTTCTCTCTGAATGAACAGAAAGAGAGAGAGAGAGAGAGAGAGAGAGAGAGAAACAGGCAGAGTCAAATAAACGCAGAATATTACCTTGATCAATTGTACACATACACATACTTTATGGAATTTCCAATTCGTTACAAAGGGAACAACAAACCTAGCATATCATTGACGCATAAGAAAGGATGACCTCGTTTATGCTATTAAAAAATGCATAAGAATTAGTTATGAACATTAGACCCGACCTATGGTAACATTTCGTACTTTTTTAAAAGAACTGTTTCTCTTACTATTTAATCATTTGAATTACATGCATATTTTTTTAGGCTGCAGAGAAAATAACACGAGATTTTTACAAAAAGTTTTGCTCCCATTTTGTTCTACGATTATATTGTCGAAATAAAGTGCTTCGTTTGATATTCTTGTTTTTGACTCGTGTACTTCCCATTCCTCTTCAAAGCCAAGTCTAGGGTAGGCTGTGAATATGTTCGTCTTTTCAAGCATCGTTTGTTTGTAGCGGGCATTTTTTCCTGCCAGAGCAAGTTGTTATGCTTCACGAACTATCATAAGTATACTCTCGCTACATATGCCAGCGATGCTTTTCCTTGTATATCTGATTTCCCCGATTTTTGTATTGTAAATTTTTGTATCGGTTTGTCAAGGATTGCTCAATTTTTAGACAATCACTAAATGTGGGATTTTTTACCTAATTCTAAATAATTAAAGATGTTTCCTATTTCTGTCTTTCTGCCTTCGTAATATATAACCCAGGGGTATATATTCGTGAAATTTCCTATTTTTTGTTAATCTTTATCTTCTACAGACATTTAAGGCCTGGACGTTTAACGAGTTATGCTGCTTAATTCTACGGTTTACGACGAGACATGGAGTGCAAAAACGCGTACCTATCGGACCACGAGTGATTTGTTCCTGAATTTCGAATGGAGGAGCGTATCCTCATGTCTTGTACGAACAAAGTCTATCTAAAAGCTTGAATCTTGTTTGGATCAAGCACCCGGTTGCGATGCGACTCTAAATCAAAGCAAGCAAGTTCTTCTCCTGCAATTTATTCAAAGATAGGCTACATTTTTATAAGATGTTTTTAAGAAAAAATTTGTAGCAGAATCATGGTCTGCAAGACCGCTTTCTTAAATCATAGCGGGTAAGTGAGAATGAAAGTGATTTTTAACTTAGCTCAGTTAAAACTTAGGTTTAAAAGGAAACAGCAATGATAACTCAAAGTCAATTTCGTTTATTATAGGAAAGAGATAAAAAATTTTATTACTTTATTGCTTACATTTGCATATATTTACAGGTGACTATGCTAAAAACTAACTTATAAACTGTAGGGAAATTAATGCTAAATAAAAGTAAAAATCAATATAATTTTATTCTTACTTGTCTTTTCTCTGACAATTCGTTCCCAAAAATGAAAATGAATACTTGTAGAATAAACAAAACAAAAATATTAAGTGACAACACGCTTATAAATGAATGGTGATCTATTGCGCTCACTACATTGAAATTCACCATTACCTATCAGAAGTGGTCCCAAGAGAATCCACAATTAATTATTAAAATCAATTAGAAGCCCTCTAAAGACTATTAGCAAGCATTGTCGTCTACCACAACCAACCTCGACCTTCGTGTAACCAATTAGTTATAAAAATAAATTCTTGATTTTAAGTCGATGACCAAATTTTGATAAGCAATTCAAAAATCGAACGCTTGTACTGCTAAATCAGGAGCAGACTTATCGCGTGAACGGTGAGCTTCGGTGCTCTCCATGAAAATAAGAAGTGATTTTTGATATATAAATACAAAATATATAATTAATTAAAGCAAAAATATTTCAAGTGTGACCAGTATCTTCCAACTTGTTATTATTAATGTGCTGTTCGTCAGCAATCTATATCTATTATATACGATATACGATGCTTCATATATGGTGTATATGTCGTATACTATATATGGTATATGATGTATGAGACATTACATATATATATCATATGTATCATTTTTTTTTTTTTCAACGGGCGTAGTGGCATCGCATTGCCAACTAGTGGTCCTACACTGGTATCAAACCAGTCGCGAACCGCTTTCGTATTCCCTCGAGATAGACCCTTCTGGATTCTTGGTCCTTATTATATCACTCCCCTGCTTAAACTAACAGGCCAGCAGTTTGCGTGGCGTAATTTCTACTTCCAGAGATCTGATAAGCCTGTTCCTCACACGTCTGCAAGTCAGATAGACGAATACAGCGTGCCGCGCATCGTCGCTTAAGTCTTGGCCGAGGTCGCCTGCCTTATCTGGTGGTGAAAACGGCCCAAATAACTCGAAAAATTTCCATGACCAGTGAAAAATTGACTTAGGGAAAAATTAAAATGTATCATATGAGATAAATATAAACGATCTACATATAATACTAATATATATATAATAATATATGTACATAATTACATACACACGATATACATATCATGTATATGATACATATGACACACAGATATCACGTGTAATATTCTTGTACACACATGTATATGGTATATATATATCATATATTAAGTTTTATATATGACATTGTTATATTGATACTATATATAGTACTTGATATATGATATCATATATCAATAATTATATATGTTATATGGTCGGTGATATAATTATTATAACTTGCGAAAGATTTTTAACATTTGGTCGACGTTGAGGGAGTAATAAGCAAAAAATTCGATTTAAGCCAATTATGTAAGATAATAGATTTTTTACGAAGTAAAATGCCCATGTTCAGGGTTATGGTTAATTGATCTGAATGATTATGTTTACGGATTGCGGTGTTATTAAGTATTTATCGAATTTTTTTGCCCTATTGTATTTCATTTCACATTTTAATGACTTTTAATATCATTTTCCTTTTGGTTGTGTTTTATGCTAATAGAAATTTTTAATTAAAACCTGTTATGAATAAATTTGTTTGTTTTAAATTAAATGTAGATTTTAATAGTCGACGGTCAAAATCGACCATTTCAAACAAGTAGCTATAGTGATATTATTGTAAATTTTCATCAATGCGAAATATGGTGGCATTAGAAGACCGAAGCCTGGCCATTATGTATCTTTTATTTACTTTCTCCATTTAAATTTCGCTTTATTCCAAAGTCAAGACATCATCACATCATTCACATTCAGTAAAGAAGAAGATTTTAAAATAATTTCGAAATTCTTTACATATGTGAGCGCCTTCAATGCTGAGTATTCCGAATTCGCTTCGTCTTAAATGCTTGTTTTGTTATAGATTACATCTGCGCAATAAAAAAAATTAATGTATTCTGAATCAATGAAGGGCAGCTATATTTTTTTCCATATTTTTTAAAAAGTTTTTAAATAGCTCTAGCATCAAAAAAGTCCAAAAAAAAGGGAAAACAATGAAAAACCAAAAACAAAATTCATTTATTTTAAAATGATAATTAATTATTTACAACAAAGTCGAAAATCATATTGTAGATGCTTATGTATTCAGGCGTGTATACAAATGCCATTGCATAGATTGGGCTCCAAACGTAAAACAAGATTTAAGCCTATGTACAATGCTAAGATGTTGAAAACAAAATTTTTCTATGTCATGCGTAGTCAATAGAGGAGAAAGCTTCACGGTAAAACCTCGATTAATGCGACCCCGCCTAAAGTTTCTCTGTCTAACACTTTGATTAGTTTAGCATTTATCAGTTTACAGTTGCGTCATTGAACGCTGTACTACTTAAAGGTGATGTGGCCAGCGCCAATTTGCCTCACATTGCTGGAATGCTGAAAGGTGCTTCTGTTAACGGGTCACACTTGATTTTCCCTTTTTTAACGAGATTTTTGATTATGCCACTCCGTTTAATTCAATTTGTGTTCATATTATGAAGCTTTATTAAATATTTATCTACTCTCTGTTTCTTTATTCTGCCTCTTTATGGTGCCTCATTTGACGATGCTCTACTTACTTGTATGCTTTGTATTGCTTTGCTTAATGTTGTTCTTTTAATTGTGCGCCGACGTTGCGAACCGTTTCGCCTGGCACTGCGCACTTTAGCGATGTTTGCTTTTCCCACGTTGCCGACGAGTCTCCATCCAGAAACCATCAATAAGACTGCAAGTCTTTCCGTTGCACATTGGATGTCTACGGAGAGAAACTAGTTGGGCAGTACAGTTTGTATGGATTATCTAAAACGAAGAGTGACTGTGCTGCATAAGGCTGATAACCGAAAAGCATTATAATTTCAACTCGTAGTGTACTGCCCGCTCAAAAAGTGTCATAAAAAGCACCCCCACGTAGTTTTCATTCTTTACGGAATGCCGGCCTGTGAATGAAGAGCTGAAGACGAGTGCAGTGATCCTCTCTTTCATCAGGCGATAGCTTTTCCCCATGCCTAATCTCTAGTATTCCAGATCGGTATAGGGCCCTCTAAGTGATCTAGGCTTGTCTTGCATACTGCGTTCGCAGGCTTTTCGCTTGCATTTTAGCCCGTGAAATAGTTCGGGTCCCATATAATAAGATCTACTAGTAGATATTTAAACGTAGAGATATCTATCTATTGCTTCTTAACGCCATCTCTTTAAGTTTGCTTCGTTTACTGGAAATGAGGTCCCACTCAAACCTGCACAGCCCGAGGCTGTTTGACTCACGGCTGTTACATCTGATACCATCGCGCGGAATGCTCTTTAGTTTCCCTGTTACGCTAATATTTTTCCGCCCGGTTAACATTGTTTCACTTGAACTGCATCATTTAAAACTTGTTTATTCAAACCTTCTCCAATTTGTTACTTGTTGTAATTCTCTTTCAACTTTTCATTGATTGTTGAATCATTTTTTTCAAAAAAACTATACCGCGATAAAAAGATTGAAGAGATTTTTTATTGATTAGTATGCTGTGCGGCAAATAGAATGGGCAACGACGTCTTACTGTATTTATGCTTTAGATCAACGTCATTATTAAAACGATAATTAGGCTGTCGGAAGTGATGACGTTTTTCGATAAATTTAAGAAGTTTATAAAAAGCAAAAGAAAAGAAACAGGTTTCACCGGCAAATGATTTTCTATTATTACAAATGTTTGGGTTGTGGGGAAATTTCTCTCATATCTAAAGCGAAGCCTTAAAGTCTACTGTTTCTAGCAATGACGTACGATGATGTACGAGGCTCGGTTCTCGAAAATAATTTGTCGGAAAAGATAAATTTTCTTATAAACAAAATTGGATTAATTGTTCTACTGTCTTCCTACCTTTGCTACATGCTATTTGAGGTACTTGTGTAAAGGCGTGTGTATCTGGAAATGTTCACCAACTACTGACTTTGTTATTTTCAGGGCTACTCTTAGGTGCCACTTGAAGAGGATCGGAGCTTGTAAAGACGGACGCACGTCATTGATGAGCTAGTTAGGTCGGAAGATATGGGGTGTTAAAAAATGTTGTTCCACGGACACTCCACAGATGGTTACATTACACATGCTTTACCGTTAGGAATAAACGAACGGCCGAAGTTACTGACCGTACTGATGGATCATAAGCCCTGGGCCTTTCTGTACCTATGGTCTCCTTCGGCCCATGATCTGCAATGGGGTCATGTTTTTATCTCTTGGATCGGTAACAATAGATTTTTTGTTTTTTTTGTTAGCTTAGGAGGATTTATGAAAACGTTTTTGCAGCTGGCTTTTACTGATCGTAGAATTTAGGAGGTAACATTATTATTTTCATTCTAGCGTTGCGACCGATCACTGGCCTTAAAACAAAGCGATATGTTTTTTGTCAAGTGTTTTGTCGGTATTCCGAAAATATAGTCATTACAAAAAAACTCCAATAGCAATTTTGTTATAAAAGAATCTTGTTAAGATGCGAAAGCAACTCTGAATAATAATGCTTATGATTTGTGATGTCTCTGTGATGCTTGCTCCGAATACGACAATTCCGGTTTGCGATCTTTTTAGCTAAACTTATCAATGTCAGATTTTATGTTCCGACCTAATATTTTCTTATTCTTCATTTTTAGGTAACAGATCTACGAGGTGAACATTAAAATTAACCTTAAAGACTGACATCAATAATCGAGTGTGATGTAAATACAAAAATGCTTTCAATGAAAATAGAAATTAGAAATTGAAAATAAAAATAAAAAAAAAAACGCGAAAAAAAAGAAACAAAAACAAATAAATCTGAAGAGGTTCAGAATTTTTGCTGATTAATAGCAAATAGAACTTATTGTGCTTTGACTAAAAGTGTTTGCCATTAATCATTTGGGGGCTTTTGAAAAGATTTCAGTTATATACATACATGCATCTTTATAAGTAAAAACTTTTTGTGTGGGTATTTATGCATATACGTACGTATGTATGTATGTATGTATGTATGTATGTTTATTAAGACTTTAGTGATTCTGGCGTGAAGCATCAACATTAACACATGATAAACTCAAGTATATATACAATACACATTTGCTATGCTATACAATACAATATATGCGTATTTTGGATACACATTGATCGGTAGTAGTAGTAGTAGTAGTAGTAGTGGTTGTGATCACTTTGGTAATTATTTTGCTTATGTGTTAAGAGTGTCTCAAGTTTTGGCCTTAGAGTAAGAATAATAGTGTGTAGACTTATATTAATATTACATACGTATATATATATATATGTGTATATGTACACATTCAAACATACCATTTTATAAAGCGCAGCACACACCACACGGCGCACAGAATAGGGCGCAAATTTTAAGTCGATTTGTTAGTTTCACTATGAAGACAACTTACATGTGCATGCTTGTAAATACATTTGTTAAATATGATTGTATTGTTTAGATATACGTTATGATGTATATGTAAAAAGATGATGATCATAGGTTTAAAAATTTTTATGTATTAACTTTATGTTCATTTCTAAACGAAACTCCAAACTGTAACGGCGATCAAAAGACTTGCGCGCAACGGATCAAGTACGGATAAAATGAAAAATCATCAAAATTCTCAAAGATATTGAATATTAAAATAAAAAAGTAAATAAAAAATTATGTTAAAAAAAATGTGTTTAATATAAATAAAAAAAAATTATAGAAATTAAAAAAAAAATATTTCTTATATTTATTGTCTCTAATTAAAGTCAAATTATCTAAAGAAGAAATACAAGAAGCTACACAAGAAGCATTGAATACAAAGAAGAAAAAAAAAAGAAGAAAGATTTCGTCATGGGTCATTTATCAACTTCTGAGCGTGTCATTACGACAAGTGTTGAGCAAACTGAAAGCTCATTAAAGAATCGTCTTAACAACGTCGCCGCTACTGGCAACGAATTAAATGAGTTTCCCAAAAAGAATGGACAAAAATTAATGACTTCTAGTAATAATGTCAATTCTAATGTCAATTATAAAACCAAATATCATACCAATCTTGAGGAATACACGCGCAATTTTAAAGGCGACTCTGTTCTTGGCATACAATTTAAGGCCCCTTTAAAGTGGGATAAAATAATTATGATATTCAGCTTTTATCTTTTATCCATTTTCTATTTGATAACTTATCCTTTGAATAAACTACGTTTACCGACCATTTTATGGGGTAAGTATCTATAGATAAAGAGAGATGTTGATCGTTTGATCTTTATTTGTTTTGCTTTTTATTTTCTTTTTTTTTTTTTTTGTATTTTTTCATCGACTATCGCAAGGATGAAGTATATCTTTTTCAATCACAAATACACATAAGCACAATCCAAAAGTTCCACAGAGTATTCATTCATTCTCCATGAGGATACAGTTTTTAATAATTTCAGGCTTGAGCTCCTCTAGATCTGTGTGTCAGTTCGTAGAAACACTTAGCATCGTAAAAATGAATATACTGCATTGAGTACTACGTCTCCGTGTATATAGTTTTAGTTGACGGTTGTAGATAATATTTTGAAAAATCATTACCTGCAATACATAGATGGTATAGATCATCGTTTTCCTTATACAAAAAAAATTGCGCATCAAAAACCTTTCATAAATATTGCGTAGGATCATCAAAACTACCCGCTGGCACGTCCACTACTCGTGAAATATTTTGTAGTTCGTTATAGATCGGTTGTAAATATGCATATATAAATATCAAACATATATCGAAGACGCCGAAAAAGCGCATTCTTTCTGCCTGTGCTTACTTAAGGAATTTGTCCATTTATAATAAGCTATTTTCCTTCCAAAATGTTATTTTGAAATTACAGAAAAATTTTTGAAAACCCTAAGGAAAACAGTCAGGTCAAGCTAATGCTTGCAATCGCCTAACATTTTAATTTATCAATGCTGTCCAAATATTCGGATAGTATTTATATGTGTATATAAATACGTGAGTAACTATTGTATTTGCCTAAATATTTAGACCCAACAAGCTTTTCTATATTTCACACACACAAAAAAAAAAAAGCGAAAACAAGAACTACGTTAACCCTTGATACGCGGAAAGAATAATTTGCCCGTATTCCGTATTTATCTTAAGAATACCTTTTTTTTCATAAATGTGGTTGAAGCAACGCTTCCATTAGCTAGTTCACTGTATCGATCTCTTTAGCGATATACTCGTAGTATTGTCAAACACAAGGCATATGTAATAGGAAATTAGGTTGGAACAAAACGATAAAAGTATTATTATATAACGATATATTATTATGATGAAATCCGGCACGGACGGATGGACGGATCATAACGTATATGCTCGTCGTACGTGATTAACGGGTTGATTAGCCGTAGAATCTTATAAAAGAATAATTTTCTCAAGCTAAAATTCCCTGTAACCGACACTAGCGAAGATCGTGCTAGTGAAATTTCTGTAAAATAGCGCGATTAAGCCAATTCTTTAAGGGTCACCTTGGCTAAGACAAGGTAAAGGTAAAAAATGCTAGATATGTATGTTATTACCTCTTAAGGTTGTGTGTTACGTGTTATCTCTTATAAAAACCTGACAAAAACCTAGGGCAAAGTACACTGTTTGAGTGATGAATGAAAAAGTGGAAGAAGAGTTATTACATTTGCTAGTCGTAAAATATGCGCCATTTATTTTAAAAGTGAGTTAAGTCCCTTGTTCAAAGCAATGAAGTCAATCATAACGTTGATTACAATTTCTCCCCTCCTATAAGAGAAATTATTAAAATATAAAAGCGTCTTAAATATAAGTGTTGCACACCATTTACGTAATTTGAGTGATGGCAGTTGACCTAATGATCACTAGAAGCTGTTTTTGGAAAATACTTTTCGTTGATTTTGGAAAATTGAATCGCAGACAACCAAAAAGGGTAATGATAACGAAAAAAAGTTGACTTATACGAATTTCAAAGTATGCGGCTCGTATAAACATGGTAGCGTATTTTCTAATCAGTTAGGCTATTGGCCGCAAAAAAACAATAAGTTCTTATCTGATTCTTGGAAATTAAATCCGGGACAATGTCAGTTTGGGTCATATTAATAATAAATTATGCTATCAGTTTGATAGTTTCATAGATAGTGATGGATGAAGTATTTTCTTGTAAGGATGTATCCACCGAACGTGCAGCCGTCGGGGAGAGGGAATGACAATTTTATAATACCTTTTCTGAGACTATAAATTTTTATGCGATATTTGTTTACTTATGTTAATAATTTGTGCTGAACTTTAATAATAAATCGACTGCGGCTTAAAAGAGGGGAATAAGAGAATTGTCGGAATCCAACAAAGCTAAGAAAACCGCGCAAAACTATCTCTTGTTTTATACTCTACAACATTCGTGGCACTTGGGTACCTTAAGTGTGTCCGGATGTATACGATATCCAGAAGGACTTGAGATATTCTTTGGCTGATCAACTTCAAAATCATTTTCCGAATCGTGAGTCATGAGAAAATGATTCGTAATCGATCTAAGCTTGACGTCCTTCTTGTATTCTCATTTTGCTGCCCAGGGAAGAAAGCTATCGAAAATGTTTCAGATCGGATCAGTTTTTCGAACAACTCCACTTGCTTTGAAATGTGGTTATACGGATAACTGTATCAAGCGAAGCGATGTACGGTATTTGTTTTCCTCTATTTGTCTTTACTCGTTTTATAAAAAACCTGCGGAGTTGATCATAAGTTAAAACTATACAAATACATAATAAGACATAAATAAATAAATAAATTTTTTTTTTGCTGTAATAGGAGGTACGTGCTGTTCTGATCTAATCAAACACCTTTGCAAGTATAATTTTATGAATGTTTTTTGAAGCGCTTTTGGGGAAAAACTTTGCAATTAGTTTATAATCAAATCTACGAATGAAATTAAAAACATATGAACTTCTATATATATATATTGGGAAGATTTGCTGTGCTTTTGTCTTTCAAGGTATAGCTTACGATAGCGAGTGCATATACTCCTAAAAAAAAAAAAAAGATAAAGAAATAAAAACCCTAAATATTGAAGTTAAGTGCAATAATACGCGCAGAGAGTTAACAGAAAACTTTCAATAACAAAAAAAAAAAAACGAAGTAAACAAAAAACCGTTTATGGTATTTTTTTTTTTTTTTTTCTGATTTATCATGCGAGTATTACGAAACATTAATTTACATACATAAATATATCGTATTTTTGTACATTCCACTTGCAATGACAAAACAAGAAACCAATTAGTCATAAATGTCCGTCCGACCACCTGCTCTTCGAACTTTTGAAGGTGGAGGAAGTAAGGTACATATATGAGATACATGTATTCAACTTAGAGCTCATTTTCGGTACTTGTTGCTTGAAGTTAATATCCGAAGACTGAAGAACATATTGCGGGCGTTTTAATCGGCCTTTAGAATCTCTCTCTCTCTCTCAACCCTTACCTTGCGTAAAATTTGTACAAATCTTTTAAATCGATAATTGCTGTAACGGTAAAATTAGATCGACCGGACCATTCTTTTACTCTCATCTGCCACCAAGAAGTATTGATAATGTACATACATTAAGAAGTTTCTAGCGCGTGTTTTCAGGTATTACGGAAAGATGTATTTCCCATACCATTGAATAGTCTTATTTTTTCTTATTTTCACAGCTTAGCAACTGCAATTAAAATCTTCCAAATTTTGGTACAGTTTTCTGAATGAACTTATGCCCGATGGCAAAGCCTTACAAAAGTCTAGGCCTTTTAATATTTTGGCAAGTGGCAAACAACTGCTTAAATTAACAGCTAACTATATGTCGTCTTCGTTACATGTACGTGCATGCATAATTTGTAACTATTATTAGTAACGTGACTACGTTAAAGTTTGAAAATGAAGAAGAAAAACATTTTTTATGTAATAATTTTACAATGATTTTAAAACGACAATAATCATCTTCAGTGTCATTATTAAAACATCATCAGCGTGAACGTAATCAAATAAATTTCTTAAACCGCTTTAGCCCTTTAGGCCAAATGATAAACTTTAACGAAGAATCCCAAAGACAAGCATCATTAAATGTGTATTTCACAACATTCCAGCCACGTCTAGTGTAGGAAATTAAGTTTATGGTGTGCCGCTTAAAGATGCCTCTTCAAAATCTAGGCGTTTACCGGTTTGAAATATGTAAATAAATAAATTTTTATTAAAGAAAAACATTTCTTAAGGAAAAATTAAATAAAATATATTTATGTTAATTTTAGTAGCAGCCGTACCTTAGTAAACATAAAAGCACATTTTTAGGTTATTTCGTAGATTTGTAACGGCAATCAAAAAGAAATAGATATTAACTTGTTCAAAAACTTTTTTCTCAGTATAGATATCTTTAAAAACGTAGAGAAGAACCAGAGAATAAAAGAGAAAGTTATATTCGGCGGCCCACCACTATGTTTTTCGCATTCTACTCTCCAAGTTCTATTATTTGATACCCATACCGCTAGCATTATTAAGAAGAAAGTGATCGCGGTGTCGACCATATTCATTTTGAAATGAACCCGTTTTCACCCGGATAATATATCTTCACTTAAGAAGTGTACAAAATAGTTTCAAGCATTCGATGTTGTTTGCCTAGCGATAAATAAGCAAAAAATTAAAAAAAATTGAGTTAGTTACTCTTGTAATTTTGTTGTGGGCATGGTCGATTGGTTACATTTTTGAACCTAGAGGGTAGGCTATTTCGTAAAGTAACTGTGGGAAATTTCAAGGTTCTAATTTTAATAATTTCCGAGTAACGAACAAAAATGTAAAAATTTGTATTTAAAAAAACCAATTTGTGGTCAGTTTACGCTCCATTGCGCGCTTCTGCTCTCATCAATTTGGCCAATTTTCAATACCAACCTGTGTGCAGAAATTTCCAATGTTTCTACCAAAGTTGAATTCGATATCTTCATTTTCGCGACCAGGAGAAAGCACACACCATACAGACACACAGATCCACAGACAGACGGACATGGCGAAATCGACTCTGAATTTCACTCCTTTCAAGAATACATCTACTTTATAGGGTCTCTGAAGCCTTCCTTTGGGTATAACATATATTTTGGAAAAGACAAAATGAGTATACCCCCGTCTTACAGTGGTGGGTATAAAAAGATTTATCCAAATCATGATGCACAAACATTAACATGTTTCATTAACGTCTTATTTTGTTTTTTTTTTTTGTTAAAAGAATTTGTTTTGAGACGTTTCTCAAAAAGTTTTCATGTATGTCGGGGCAACAATTTTATTAGGAAGCTGCGTTAAGTTTGATAGTCGCCTATAATGGTTGAATTCAAAGGTTGTGATCTTCCTCTACATAAAATAACAGTTTTCCTTTAATGTTATTCGGCGTGCGCCGGCACCAATCAGGGAGCACTCAAATTCATTGCTTTTGATGTTTATTTGGAGCCTTCTGCTGTTGAAGATCACTAAACGTGTTCAGAGACTTATGGCGATGCTGATCCGCCAAATCCTGACAATTGGGATCAGCACGGTTTAAAATTCGCGACACGAGTTGATTGAAAATGCAATTTTTTGGCCACTTGTTGCAAGAGTTGTCCAGGGTATGCTGTTGCAGCTCGAATTGGAATTTCTGCCAGTTCAGCGTACTCGCCAGACATGGCGCCTCCTGATTATCGCTTGTTCAGATCGATGCTGCAGGGCATGCGAACTATCAAAGTTAACACTACTTAATACTAATGTTCTTATGCCTCAATGGCTAAAAATTTATGTCGACGGCTCCACAAAGTCTGCATTTCTTCAAAAAAACTGTTGAGATTGTTTAAATGAAAAACACATTTATGCGGTACATGACACAGATTTATATAATGATTTACAAATTACAATCGTTGCGTGTACAACGAAAAATTTTTATCAACTGTTAGTCCAGGTGTGGTAAAAGAATCCCTTACATATGCTCTCTTAGGTAAAAACATGGCGACATTATTGCTGCAAACAGTGGACAATGTCGTGGAGAACGTGTCGTGGAGAACGTGTTCTTCACGATTCTTATTTGAGGATGATGTGCGTTCTTATTTCTACTATTTACACCTTCCACTACTTGCGGTGTAAGTGTATATTAAGTTCGCGTGAATGTATACAATGCCCAGAAGGATTCGAGATTGACTCACCGTATATCATATCGATCGATTCAGACGTCTGTCCGTTTTGTATCCTTGTGTTTAACCTACACGGTTGCTGAAAACGCTTCAGACCGAACTATCTTATTGACCTTATATTGAAAAGTCGTCATACGAATAACTGTGCTGAGCGAAGTTATGCAGCGCATTTAATGACACTACTGTGATTTTGCGCATTTCACTTCAATTTTGGAGTCTACTAGTTTTACGCTCTTCTTTGTAACTTGCCGAAATGCACATCAGATATTCAACAATGCACGCGCATTTTTGATCAGGGAACCATTGTGAGTTGATTTTAGCTGGTCTACATTCGACGTTGATCTATCTATCCTACGTTCATCTATTGGTTTTTAAAGGCTTAGATTCCCTACAACCAATTTGAGTCTAACACAACTTGTCAATTTTAACAAAGAAACACAACATGCTTACAAACGTGATGACGAAGAATACAAAGGATGGGAATCGAGAAACCACTACTCGATTCTTAGAGGTAGTTAAAAGAGTAGCTATCAAAAGATGACAAACTCATGATTGAGAGAATATTTTGTAATTACAGGGTGTTCGGTTGAGATCATGGCTACCCTTTGGGCAAATGTAGTATTTATTATTATTGGTAGCATAATTTATTTAGATTACGGAAGCGAATTCTTGACTTTAAGAAAACAAAAAAAAAATACGCTAAGCACTAGCAGCTAACACTGTCAGCTGTATTTTCGATGGATGAAAAAAGTGTACTGTTAATGTAATCGATGCCATAAAGTTATTGGCTTCATTGATGGAAAGTTTTGTTGACAGTTTAGGACGTCCGTAGGTCTTGCCACTCAGAATATGGTTTTTCGAATTGACGAAAAGCCTCGACAAATATAAAGTATGTGCTTCATTGCAAGACTTTTCCTCAAAATGCGCATTTGATAAATTGCGTTCTTAAGATCATTCAGTTTATTTATATCAATTGGAAATAGTTTTGGACTAAGTTAAGGCAAACATAGAAGTAGTCTGAATGATAATACTTTTTTGCTTATTGCGAAAGAGTCAGGCATTTCCCTAAAGATGTGAATTACGGCGGCAAGCTCTGGTTCTGAAATCATCTCGCAATTGGCTTTTGATCACCATTTTTGTAGAGTCTATAGTTGAATCAAAGCAATGCTAACTAAATGAAAAATACCATTGAAGCATAAGCGCCTAATAGGATATCATGTTTTATATCAACGCACAATAAGACGTCCGATTGAACATATTAAAAAGCATAAAGCATGATAAACTTAACTTCCATCCAAGCTTTAAGGCAAACTTTATTTTCTCTTAAATCGATCTTTATAGCATATAATTAATGTTTCATATATTCTAGGCAACAAAAGCCAATAAAAATTCTCATAAATATTAAGTGCTTCATTCTTTGGCAAATTGCTTACATTATTTTGTAGATTTGTATAAATTTCTCGTTTTCCTTGTTCTCTATCTCTTGCAAAGATTTACGAAAATTGTAGTCATCAAATTTTATGAATGTTTGTTTAAATTTTTGTTTGCTTTTAAAATTATTTTTAAGCTAAGCGGCTGATAATGCATAATGTTGGGAAACTGCAACATTTTATAAGTTAAACGAATAGTCAATATGCTACCTTGGCCCATCATAGAGACCAGTAAGAGTACAGCTTGCATTTTAAGGTATTTAAAGCGAAAAAAAAAAAAAAATTTTGGTTTTTTAAGTCTACGAAATCTGCAACAATTGCAAACAATTCTCATGTTCGTATATTTATATATTGGCTTTTATACCTTACACCACTTGCCAAGCACGCTGTATTAAGTTGGTACTGATGGATGTAACACCAGGAAGGACTTAAGAAAGATTCACTGTTTATTACATGAATTCAAGCTTGTCTGTCCGTATGTCCTTGTAATGTCTGTTCATGAATTTGCGTTTACCATAAGTGCAATAATTATTGAGATTGCTTCACGACACTTTGGTACATTGATGTATTTTGGCCCAAGGACCAAATCTGTTAAAAACTGATTACATCGAACTATATTCACGATCACTTTTTTCGCACAACGCATAATTGGCAAAAATATTTTTAAATAAATTTACAATTTAAATTTTAAATATTTTATAATAAAAATTCCTTCTTAGTAGTGATCTCACAAAAATACAAATTTTATAAAATTCGGGCCACTCAGGTTTCTTTCTCAATCCTATCTCATACCACGACTCCCCCTAAAAGTCTATGGCGGCAAAGCTGGGTTTTTAGCACTATATGGAGAAAATAAATGGAGATTAAGCAGAACTTTGAGAACAAAATTCGTTTTTTTTAACTTGAACAACGTCAGTTTATATTTTTGGGCCGATCGTACACAAAAGCTTTCATGGAAAGGATGCCTTATAGGGGAACGAACTGTAATTTTTGACATTTTATCACGAGAGTGAGTGGAGAGTAATATTAAGTGAAGTGGCTTGAAATCACGGCTTTGTCTTTCTTTCATTTTTTACCTGGCTTTTTATTTTTGGCCATTTGTGCATCGCAAGTATTTTATGTACGTCAAGTGCTTGTAATTTATAGAAATAGAAATTGGAGAGCGCATACAATTTATGTGCGTTCATTTATTTTCACATGATTATGAGCTTAACTTTACTGATTTTAATGATCACATCCCTGTTTTCAATTCTCCCTAGTACGTGCGAGTGCATGTACAACGAAGCGTTGCAATAAAAATCACTGTTTGCCGAAGCAAAATTGCTTCTTTTTTTCTCTCTAAAATGTCTTTATGAGTTCAGCGAATTTCGTTTAACAGACTTGAAGCACTTTCATGAAAGCATTGTAAAATATTTATCGACGGTAGCTTAGACCTTGCCTTTAAAGCTTAAATATTTTCTAGATCTCGAATTTCTCCATTTAATCGTCCAACGCACAAAATAATCATTGCTAACTGCAACGAAGTGGATACATGCGTTGTCGACGCCGTCGTGTTTGTGTGCGTTTGTCTTTCTCCCTTAATCAATTCAGAATTTCACACTGATCAAAGATACGTATACTTTGCAAACCTCCCATCCTTCAGTAGTGGGTATAATAAAAATATTCTTCTGTGTGGCCTTTCATTGTACATTTTTAATCCGTTGTGAAGTAGTACATTTTGGACGAGACTAGCCGTGTTAATTTTTAGCCTGAAATGAGATGCATTTCTTTGCACATAATTTCGTAAAGCCCGATTTTTCATTTATAAATCTATACGTTCTTAACTAATTTTCGCTTAATACAAGGTTATCCCTTATGGGCGTAAGCCTATGACACCGCAAAATACAAAGCATCCTTTGCCTTCATTTGTTAATTTCCTACGAACAGTATTATTGAAAAATACTCAAAGTGCGGTTTTACTGTAGTGTTGTTCATTTTTATACCCACCACTGTAAGATGGTGGTGTACTCGTTTTGGTTGTTTTCGATAAAGCATGTAACATCCAAAAGGAAGCTTCAGAGAGCCTAAAAAGAATATATTCCTGCTCAGCGTGAAATTCTGAGTTGATTTATCTACGTCTGTCCTTCTCTCCGGCTGTTTATCTGTACGCCAGTGTATTGTTGGCACTCTCCTTGTAGCAAAATTGAAGATATCAACTTCAAATTTGGTAGAAACGTTGCAAGTTTCTGCACGCAGATTGGCTTAGTGAGAGCAGAAGCCCGCAGTAGACCATAAACTGAATGCAACTTCGTTTGTGGGTGTTTGCTTGTTATTTGAAAATTATAAATGTTAGAATGTTGAAATTTCCCACATTTACTTTAGAAAATACTGTACTCTTTACGTGCAAAAATAGAAAAGTCGGCCACGCCCACATAACGCTACATGTGATTAGAATTTATTTTTTTCATATTTTTGAGGTTTTATGCTTATGCATCCATCACAAGGCAAACAAGAGAAAGCGTTTAAAACTATTTTGGATACTTCTTAAATGAAGATATATTATCTGGCTAAAAAGGAATTTATTTCAAAATGAATATGGTAGACACCACGATCATTTTCTTCTTAATAATATTAGCAATATGGGCGTCAAATAAAAGATCTTGGAGAGTAGAATGCGAACACCATAGTGGTGGACATGCGAGATTCGGCCTCCACCGCATATAACTTTTTTGCTTGTTATTGCTGCCATTATTGAAAATTTGTTTGGAATTCTTGTGAGAAGACGGAATTTTTTTGATATTTTGTTTGCAGATATAATTAAAATGTGACTGAAATTTAATTTCTTTTCCTTGCTCTATTGAGTCTTCACCGATAAAAATGTTTCCCTTAGCCGTAGCATTTATCAGAATTGCTTTTGGTTTTAGTGTGTTCGTTTTTAAATATTCGGCGACCTGCTTCAACTTTTCGTTTAACTGGTTAACGCATTCGTCTGAGCTTTGTTCACTTATACAATAAGAGTATCATCTCCAAACATACACATTTTCACTTTTTTCAATACTTTCTTTAAATCCTTAATAAAGAATAGGAACAGTAATGTGCCCAAAACAGCTCCTTATGGCACCGCTACATCAATATTGTATTTATATATATTTGTTTTCTGAGTTCTGCTTCCCAAATAACTCTTAAATCACTTTAACTCATCTCCTTTTATTCCATATACCTCTAGTTCTCCTGTCATATTTTCTCTATTTATTGTTTCAAATGCTCTTTTAAGGTCCAAGAACGCCGATGCCACACATTGTTCTTTTGCTACTGTTGTTTTTCGTTGAGTTATCAGACTGTGTTAGCAAAGAGTTTTTTCTCTTTCTTTTGTTTTGAGCAGTTATCCAACTTTAGTTATGCGCGATGCTCAAGCACACTTGCGTCGCCCATGAGCATCTGAGCCCATGGGTGTGTAGTGAGTGTAATGGGTGAAAAAAAAAGCTTTGAAAAAACTCTCCTAGAAATGAAGACAATTTGCGATTGAAAGATTACCAATCACACTTCTCTACGCTATTCCTTAATTTCACCGATTTATTTTATAACCTTTAAAAAACTTCCTTAAGACCGACAAAACTATTTATTAGGTAGCTTCATTGATATAATTCTTATTTTCCATTTCAGCTTTTTTCGTAGGCATTCTTGGTGGTTTCGGTGTAACGGGTGGCGCTCATCGTCTTTGGACACATCGTTCTTTTAAGGCTAACTTACCGTTACGGATAATTCTAATGCTATGTTTCTCTGCAGCTGGACAGGTCTAGGAGAGCAAAATATTATATATGAAATATTTATTTAATCGACTTTGAAAAACTAATCGTAAGTTTTTATTTACAGAACAGTTTATACGATTGGGTTCGCGATCATCGCGTTCATCACAAGTACTCGGAAACGGATGCCGATCCGCATAATTCAAATCGCGGCTTCTTCTTCTCACACGTCGGTTGGCTAATGATGTACAAACATCCGGAAGTTTTGAGGAGAGGTCGTCAAATCGATATGAAAGATGTCTCAGATGACCCAGTGGTACTTTTTCATGAAAAGTATTTCATACCCTTAAAAATTTTATGCTGTTTTCTTTTACCTACTATTGTGCCTATTTATGGATGGGGTGAGGAAGTAAAATATGCTCTTATCAGCCAATGCGTATTTCGTTATATATGCTCATTAAATTTCACTTGGTCGGTGAACAGTGCTGCACATATGTGGGGTAATCGACCGTATGATAAGTAAGTTGCTTTGGCTTAACTTTTTCTCTTTTTTTACAATACATTTGAAATTATTTATCTCATTTTACTTTAGACGTATTAATCCTACCGAAAATGTATACGTTTCGGTAATTGCTTTAGGCGAAGGTTGGCATAACTATCATCACGTATTCCCATGGGATTACAAAGCTGCCGAATTGGGAAAATACTCCTTTAATTATACAACAATGTTTTTAGATGCTTTTAGCAAAATCGGCTGGTGTTGGGATATGAAACAACCCAGTAAAGAATTAATACAACGTACTTATGAAAAATATGGCGATGGATCACACGCTTCAAGTCACAGCGTAACATCAATTGATGCCAATTCTCATATACCGGAAGTGCCTGATCCCGAATTGGAAGTGAACTCTAACATAGAATTAACCAAATTGGATGAAAATGAAAATGTATCGAAAAAAATTTG
The DNA here is from genome assembly GCF_014805625.2 of Glossina fuscipes. Lineage (NCBI taxonomy): Eukaryota > Metazoa > Arthropoda > Insecta > Diptera > Glossinidae > Glossina > Glossina fuscipes. The sequence continues at coordinate 51,602 of NW_023998471.1, forward strand.
TACACTAAGAGACTACAAATTGTAAACAATTTATTTTACTAATAATGCGCAGGTGGTACTTGATTTTAATATAATTATGTATAAGCTAAAAGCACATTGCAGCTCTACATGATATGAGCGTAAATTTGCACTAAAATTAAGGGTAAATTTATTTAAAATAAATATTAGATAACGAAAAATTTTTACATCGATATCAATATCAACTTTTTAATCAATTATGCGTGAAGAGATCGAGAATAGATTTACTGACATTTATCCGCCGCAATTTTTCCGAATCAGAGAGCTGGGAGCAAAGATCATCACACGGACAGACACAAATAAAACAAGTATTAACTAATGAAACAACTTGTTACGCAACACTGTGATTATGCCGTTTAACCCACATGCTACTTAAGGACGGCATTATATATGAGATTGCCGTTTGAGTTAGTTTCTGCGAGCCGCATTCTCTAACCTCCTCTAACTTAGGCGAGGGTCAATTTAAGCCTACATGCTTGAGGCGATACTCTTCATATAACAATTCCGTTCCATTTGCCTTGTTGTGTCCATTATGACGTGGTTGATTGCATAAGTATGTTGTGTTTCGAAACTGTTCGATGTTTTGTTCTGTTAAGGTAATTAGGGCTAGTCATAAGTAGCTTCCGTTTTTTTATCAAAAATTTATTTTATTTTCATTGTATAACAAAATTATATTAATTTAACCATTGATTGTGAAGTATTTAACCTTTTTGCTGTACCTCTTGTTAATGTGGGTATATTTTTCTGCAAAATCGCTTTTAGAAGGTTGCCTTCAAAGTTAAAGGAAGGATGTCTCGTCTTTTGAGCTTGTATTTTTAGAATGGAATTTTACGATCGAATTTCTAACTACCCGATCAGTTATCACTCCTTCATCGTATACGTTGCTTATTTTTCAGGTGCCGCCCGAGCGCTGTTGCCCTATTTAAATTCCCCAAGCATTACATGTCGAATATGCACTTTTTGGCTCTCTATTTCGAAGGTTAAACAGTTGAATGTAACATGCACCACATAAAACCGTTGGCAGAAGACTAACTGAATCCTTGTCTATAAAGTGTAAACAAATACTCGTCTGTTTCGTCACTTATAGTGGGTAAATAGCAACAATAGTTTCTACGTAGCTGCATCGGAGGTTACTTAACAATCGGCCTAATATATATCGTGATGGAATATTTTGCACGCTATTCAATTTATAATGAATGGAAACTTATCTTATATTTATTACGCTACAACGTAGCCTAGCAGTCACGAACCGCATCTCTCAGATCTGCTTACCCGGATTTCTATTGCCGATGCTTGCATTCGTTGAAGAATGTTAATAGTTAATCGTCCCAGCTACAGACATTATTTCACAAAAATTCCATAAACAAGCGCGGCCAGCCAAGACCGCGTTCGAGTCATAATCACTCTACTGCATAATAATAATAATTAAATTAAATTAATTAGACTATTAGTTTATATTTAAGGTGCAATATAATTAAGTATAAGCTTCTTAGTATACTATAAGTTCAAGTATCATAGTATACTGTAAGTGGCTGCTTTTTATTAGTGAAGTATTGGACAGATAAAGCTATGCCAGCCAACCTATATTTTTATCTGAAAACTTAAGAACGAATAAATATAAAAACAAGTTGAGTAAGTAAAAAACGCGGGAGACTATGACAGTTGATGGCTTCTTCTAAAATCTCTCAACTTAATTAGCCACTACACTGAATGCCAAGCGGATTTATTTTTAATGTCGCTATAGCAAGAAAAGAAATTTCTGGTTTCCACCGTATATTGAAAGATTTTCTAAAAATTGCAGTCAAGCATTCACAGCAAGCGAAGGCATTATTGTTTTTTCAGGACTCCTTTTGAAAATTGAAAAGCATGTAATTTTTGTTAAATCAGCTGAAATCGGCATCACAAATGCTATTGCACAAATACAAATGGAAATGTAATACGAAAACTTTCTTTTTGCTTTTCTGCCAGTCAATCTTCAGCCATAGCAATGTTTTTTTTCGAATTTAAGTTGATGTGGGCTAGCGTAATTATATTGTCAGAGTATATGATACGATGGATCACAAATCAATTAACGTGCACCGTTTGATCTTTTCACACATATTTGATAAGTACTTTCATTGTAGTCCAATTATCCTCGCATTTCTTAGATGCTAGGCTGCACCGCGTAGTATCATAGTTTCGTGATGATTTTTTCTAGCATTGCCAGCTAAAAATCATTAGCCAAACATTATGTCGTAAATATGCGAAGGATTTTAGCATACATATTCGTAAAACTTTAGCTCTAATATGCGCTGATATATTAATGAACGTTAGTTATAATACATTTTTTATTTCGTTTGCAACACCCTAGGATATAGACAACGAACAATTTATAACGTAGCATACTTTATAATTCTAAAGCGAAACTCAGGCGAGGGATTTGTAACACCGGATGGCTGCAAGCAGAAATTTGCATTGCCTATTGCCAATTGCTTTATGATTAATGGCATTATTGTGCCGCTTTGAGAATAAACGCATATTCGTTCTCATTTGTTTTGCATGTATTGTGCCGCTTTGAGAATAAACGCATATTCGTTCTCAATCATTCAACAGGTTTTTAAAAAAGTATCCGCAGTTCTGGGGTCTGAACAACGAACGTATAAATTGGAAAAAAAACGGGAAGATATTAGCTGACGAGTTAACTGTCACAACAAACACGACAATAACGGTAGAAAATGTCTGTTTAAAATATAAGAGAATTAGGGAAAGTCTCATGCGCCTTAACAAAAATCCTAAGGGAAGGCGATGCACGAAACTGATCGCGTACTTGTGGTACGCGATCGAGTTAGGTTTGCAGCATGCTGCTAATAGAATTTCGAACGACATACTAATTCTATATACAAGGTAGAACCAAGCGAAATATCTGAGCCAATCGACATGATTGAACCAGAAATATCTGAGCCAATCGTCATGATTGAACCAG
>NW_023998471.1:54591-55090 GCF_014805625.2 Glossina fuscipes
CATGATTGAACCAGAAATATCTGAGCCAATCGACATGATTGACAACATTTCTGAGTGCAGTCACTCTATATTCTTGGGTTTTGATGAAAATCAGACAGAACAAATTAAAAAACGTACAAACGTACAGACTGACGTACAAATGGACGTACAGACGGACGAACAGATGAATATACAGGCGAAGGAACGGACGGACATTCAGAGATCTACATTAGCCGTAAGAAGCCCTGATAGGCGTAGATATAATATCAGAAACCGTTCACGGATATACGACGAGGGACCAAGCACATCGGCGGAAGCAGCGCGGAGTGAAAAGACGAGACGCCTTGCTCCCGCTGCAGACCAAAATGGAAGTGGCCACAAAATGCAAGAAACTGATGACGCAGCGAACGTGGGGGCGCAGACAGAGAATAGTGAAATTGTTCAACGAGCTGAACTGAAATTCACAGTGGATATCGAGGCGCTGCGGGAGGTCGTAGGGAGGTTAAGTCCTCACGACAAA
>NW_023998471.1:55100-56372 GCF_014805625.2 Glossina fuscipes
TCACTAGGGCGCATGCGAGAAAACTCAGCACTTCAAATCACTTGAAGAGAAGAGGTGCATGCTTAATCAACACTTCTGGAAATTCAACGATCAAGTGTATGCAGCTATTAACTCCCGCAACAGTGGCAAACTTAAACGTCGCTGTGCGGAGAAAAATTATCCATAAAGAACAAGACTTACGCATTTGCAAAGTTATCGCTTCTCTGACTGAATTCTGCGAAGTCATACACACAGGCGAGATATGCAGCGCCCAATGGGAAGGGCAGAAGGCGGTGCTGATGAAAGTGAAAACCTGTATAAGGGCTAACTTCGAAACAGACAAGATACTAAGCCCACCTTGCAAACCATCGAAAACTTCATGGAAGTAATGGATGGCCTGCTGGAAGCTTACCCTGGCATAACCATACACGCCTACAGGGTAAGCTAAGACCTTTTGGAGAGATTTTTCTGTAAGATGGCGCCAAACAGCAGAATTAGAACAAGACCCGTGGAAAATATAATGAAGCTGGGCGCCCGCCTAATGAAACAACAACTAGAATTTTGGGGAGACGGATCCACCATTGATGACGATTACGAGCTCATTGAAAAGCTGGATTACACGACACCAGCCCAGGCCGAAGAAGGGTTCCTGCCATACGACCTGAATGGGGTGCCGTTCAAAGTAGCTGCCAAACGTCTAACCGTTAACGAGGCGGAATACTTCAGGCTGCTCACAGGCTATGGAATAGCCCAATACATCCGTGAGCAGCTAAACTGCCAAGCATGTCTAAGCGACCTAACGCTAACGAGAGAAGAAGCATGCTCCGAAGTTGATGGCATGCTAGTCGCCAAAATACAGGAACACGACGAAATCCTGGCTAACAAGCATCTGGAAACCGAATTTCCGAGGCTTGATGTACTCAATGTTTTCTTGGAAGCCTTGGGCATCTATTTGGGAATTATGAAGTTCCACATGGTTGAACGCAACATCGGCAAGCGCACCCAAGCGACAATTGTGAAGCAGCTTGACTTCTTCAAGAAAAAAGGCTGCTGCCCCAACGGAAATAGTCACCGGACTAACCTCCTAGGCTTCATCATACATTTGCTGCTGATTGACAAAAACTGGATCCAAGAACCAGTTGCAAATGTATCATCATTTTGAAGTCGTTCTCGTCCGCTCGCAAAGTCAAATCCAGCTATCCGGTCGCCGCCTCATATAGATGAAGCTTTGCTACATGCTAAAGGTAAGTTTGCATTTATCGTTACTTATTATTATGTATAATTTATTCATTT
>NW_023998471.1:56472-56824 GCF_014805625.2 Glossina fuscipes
CACCTCCACTCGTCGTTTCAGCAGAATGGGATACTTCCGTAGGCCAATTGTAAGTTTGTGATCATCTTTGCATATATAAAATTTATTAATCACAATATTTTTTCTTTTGCAGATGTCAGCACATACCAGTAATTTTTATTTCTTTATATATATGTATGTATTAGCAGGGCTTTTTATTTTTTACGTATTATATTGTAATATATAATAATACGTATTATGGTGGTTGAAGGTCAGCTGTGGTTGCAGTTGTTCCAACATTGTCATATAGTGCTTCTTTTAAGATAATGATGATAATAATTTTAATGATTAAAATTAGGAAAAAATACATTTTCATTTTCACTATAAAATACCT
>NW_023998471.1:56834-88493 GCF_014805625.2 Glossina fuscipes
TAGACTGACTTATATTTAAGTCCCTGTTTTCCTTTAATCTTTTTAATTTGTTAGTAAGAAAGTGGGGTTCGGTTGTTGCATAGAAATTTTATAATTTTATGTAAAACATTCTTTGTTCCTTAATAGCTATCTCACTCTCTCTCTACAGCTTCTGCTACTCATTTGAACGATTTTAACCTTCTACAAATATTCTCTATGAATTGACCATCTTTGCAAACCAAGTCGTACTGTATTGCATTGCATCTATGCATAACTTTGAAGCGAAATTCAGACAAAAATCGCCGGGAATTTATTTTTGTGCATATGCCAAAAATATGAAACATACATTAAACAAGGTTTCACGTACATAGAGGATGAAATGGACGGGCATGCTAGAGACGAAATGTATTTTATAAAACTTTGGTTGCAGTTGCTTTGATAGCCGTCGATTAGATCGGTTAGAGATAATTATACGTTAAGTATAAATTGACCATTTACCAATTGATCGTTTTGAAATATTTTCCATTTGATATTTACTCACTATCGCATAGACTTAATGGTTTACACGAAGATGTTGAGCCTATTTAGCTTAATTTGATTATCAGTCCCGATGTGCAGTTCCATTAATATCACATTTTAATACGCAAGTACGCAAAATATCCTTAGTAAAAGATTTTGTGTAAATTTAATCAAATCCCGGTATTCATCTCGTCCTCTCTCTCTCCCTCCCTCTCTCTTTCTCTGAATGAAAGGTAGTGAAATCTGGGGTATAAGTGCTTAGCTTACGACCATAGGCCAAATAAGCTTGACTCAGTTGCAAAAAGACCTGCACATGCTAGCAAACCGCAAAAATTCGAAAAAAAGGAAAAGAATGAAACCCATCAAACACTTTTGAATAGGGGAAAAAAACTAAACCGGAGGATTTATTTAAGGATTTATGGAAAGTTTTCCAAATCGTCATAAGATGCAATTAATTGGATGATCTTTGATATATCGTACGAATATTTTAAGCAATAGCAAATTCAGGTCGGTTTTTAGCTGCAAACACCCCTAACAACAACTTATTTCGCGATTTCCTACATCAATTGGATCCCTTAATTAGATATTTGCCAAGTAAGGGACTTTAAAACCAAGTAAGGGGATAAAAACTTGAAAGTGTGAAAATACTTTTCCGATGCGATGCATCCATTTGAATTGCGAAAGTCCCAAGATGAAACTCTATTATTGCAATTTTTTTTTCTTTTCAGCTGACATAGTTTTTTCCTTTGTCTAGGAAGATTTCGGCACAATACGCAAACTTTCTGCGGTTCATTAACCGCATTGGAAAGAAATAAGGACGAAGGAGGCTTCTTCACATCTTTTTAATCATTGACTAGACAATGAAGAAATTTAATAAGAAAAGAAGCTGATAGTGATCTGGTTTTTATTGTTTTTTAATTTTTTTGTTTTGCCAGATTATATGACTTTCGTAGAACTTGATAACGAGTTGAGGCCATCTGGCATTGGCTACTTGCGTGACTACTAGACGAGCTCCGTAGGGGTCATTCCACTTCATCAGAAAGAATATTTGTCCCGAAGCATCTTTTGTCGCACCCAAAATCTTCAATGGTTCCATTCCTTCAACTATAGCGAACATGTTTCGGTCGTTTTTTTTATCATCGACAAGTCTCATAATTTAACGTTTCTTTAATTGGTTTTCTAGAAATCAGGATAGTAGGTATGTTCGATTTTCAACAAAATTATTCTTTGTAATTGTCATCTACTTTCTTACACTTCTTTTTGTTTTCTTGTTCCTATATTTATCGTAAACCGGATTGATGTCAGGTGTTTCAAAGAAATTCTTTAAGAAAATCAAATCTAACGTAAATATATATTTTAGGAAGAGATATAAGATGCACATAACTATGTCAAGGCAATTAGCAAAACAATAACTTTGAACCGAAGAATATTACAAATTTGTATTAAATTTTAGCGATCCATGGTTGCCATATGCGAAATGCATTCACTCGGACGACCCAGGCTCGACGAAGTGCTAATAATTACATAAATCAGACGAGAAAAAAATAAATAAATAAAAAGAAATAAATAAATAAACTACTGATACAAGTTCAACAGGTCTGGTATGTGAACGGGAGACTGAATCGAGAACCCTGACAATCTAACGTGTAAGGAAAAGTAAACAAGTAAACAAATTATATTCGAATATTTTATATTCATCGCCTTTGCTTTAAAATCAAGCAAATACATTACATTCGAGCAAGGTCAACCATTTAATACTCTATCCTTTATTTTGTAAAAAAGTACAACAAATTTTATTTCTTTCGCGGGAGCGTTCACGCCGAGAGGTCTTATTGTAATATAATGATGCAGTTTCGATGAGAATCCTTGCAAGCTATGGGGACTAAAAACTGACTGCGAGATCATTATTCGATATATCTAATTTTTATGGGCAAATTTTTTTCAAAAAATATTAAAAATTGAACCTCTTCGTCATAGAAACGCTTACTATTCGTGCAAATCTTTATTTAAGATGCAGTTAAAAAAAATGACCTTATTAGTCCAAATTTTGCTACATTTCGTTTTTTGTTAAATGAGTTTCAACGCTTTAGGAGAAATTTTATATGGGAAGAGTTTCGAAAAATTGCTCTATTCAAAGCAAATTCCCCGCTTCATTTTAATATGCCGAAATGCTAATACTCGGGGAATTTTTGAAAATTTATAGTTTTTTTAAATAGGCAGTTTTATGAGGAGTGGCCGGTGAAGGAGGAGTGAAAATTTATTTGCATTGGCGGCTTTGAACCAAAATGCTCTCGCCTATAACTGTCCTTTGCACATTTCTCGTATTTATTCGACTTCTATTGACATCACGCTCGTCTTCTTGCGTTGTTTTCCCCTTGACCCGACTGACTTTGCTTGCGCAAATATTTTGCTACAACTTACTAAGTTGAAAAAAGCTGCCGCAAGCTACATGAAGTTGCTTCTAAGTTTACAACATAAATATAAATGAATTACAATGACGAAGGGTAAAAGTTTTAACAAGCAAGTTACTGATGTTTAAGTTCATTGCGACAGTTTTTGGTTAAACGCTTTTTCCGCGATGTGTTCTACGAGTTGTTATTAATCTTTTTGCCAAACGCGACTTGTGTCGGCCAGGTAAAGCTACATGAGTGGGTATTTTCGTTTTACCAGTTTTAGGATTTGGTTTTTTAGTAAATCGACCAGTTTTCATGCTGACTCATTCTATTAAATGTGGAATTTTCGCAACAATAGCTTAGTGTATCAAATTTCGTCAAAATAAATAAGAAAAGGCATCGCGTCGATTTAAAACGCAAACACAGACGCATGCGTCGCTTACATCAGATGAATACAACACAGGACACGTGTTTTTCACAAAGTTTTTCACAGTATAATTTTAATTCTTTCTGCATAATGGAAGATGGGTTTATTTTCATTACTTGTCAGTACTGCTCACAATCCGCCTAAACTCAATATATAGCGTACAACAAGCGTTTAGGGTGAAAAAACCCAAAAAGCAAAAATGAAGAAAATGAAGTTTTCGTACTCCTCTATACGAGTACGTGGATGTGCCCGAATTTTTCTGCACAGAAGTTGGAAGACAATTTTTTATGAATGCGTTGCTTGTAGTTTATTACGAGCTCCTGATGAGTTTCTGATAAAATAAATCTTCTGATGTTACCTATTCCCTGCAAGAACTTACTTACACCTTCAATGTTTTTCGACAAATTTAAAGTTTGATATTTTTATTTTTGCCGTCGGAAAAATAATGTTTACCATAGACAATTACACGGACGCATAGACGGATATACCTAAATCAACGCAGAATGTCTGATTGATCAATAATATATAGACTGCAATTCGTTTGTGGTAAGTATAATCAGTCTGAGAAGTGATCGAAATAAACCTGACTGTAATGGGGCGCCATGTCCTTATTTTGCAAAAAAAAAAAAAAAAAAAAACGGATTAATTACCGAAAACATAATTTAATCTTTCTAGTAGGATATGAACCTTAGAGAAACCACTCATCTTTTGAGGGCTCCGAAGGAATCGATTCTTTGTTTCTGCTATAACAAGGGTGTTTTATTCAGGCAGACGTTATATAATAACGACCTTGATTGTTGATCGACTCGTTGCCAATTAACGCTTTCGACGATTTGAGTTAATTTTTAGCATCCCTTCTTTCCTTAACTTCTAAGACGGCTGTCACTGATCGCATAAATTATAAATTAGTGGTAGCAATAGTTGACCGGCCGGATGTCATCAAGAGACGTTGTGTCACGTTTTGAATTCACTTTTTAAGTGCTTTGCTTGCTTAAGTCGTAAAAAGTACATGGCGACTCGGACAGGCTGTAAATAATAAAGCTTATTAGGGTTGGAATGTGCTCATATTTCGTCATCAATCAGCGAGACAGCTTTTCCATCTCTCCCGACTTCAATTGTAATTGCTTTGATGCAAAGCCATTTCCATTGTGTGAATTTTTAGAAATGATTGCATGCTTTAAAGCAAACTTCTTGCGTTTGATGAAACCCGAATCTAGCAGCTTTTATTTATTGATTATAATCACTTCAGATTTCTGAGACCAGCAGGGGACATTCATTGGCGCTTTTCCTCGGTTTTAGGAAAGGTCGTCTTTTTATATATGTACATATATATTCAAAGCTGCATGCATATCAGCAAATTTCTGCAGAAAAATTGGAACTTTAATCATATACTCTCGTCGCACATATTGCAAACCTGATGTGACAAACACTTCCTCTTCAGATCTGTTAAAGCTGTTAAATAGGAATTACTTTAAACAAACCCAATTGCGCAAAATTCATCAAAAATTCCAAAATTTCTATTTAACACTTCAAAAACTTATTTTCTTATAAAATAAATTATTACTCGCTATTTTCTATTTTAGGGACATTTTCATCATTAAATATGAAGTTGATTCAGATAAAACTGTTTAAGACTGTTTAACAAGATTTTATATGCTTTCGATCTGGAATTTCGCTATTGTGCAGTACGTGTTTGTTTGGCTCCCTTTGCAAGTTTTGCAACCATTCAGTTATGCATATAATAAAAGTGTAGAATTCCTTCCCATATTTAAAATTTTGAAGGATTTTCGGTTAATTAAAATTTTAAGCGCAATTGATAAGAAAGAAAACTTTTTCGACTTAGAAAATATTGAAATTCTGGCTACATTCATTTTAACTAAACAGTTTAATTTTTAGCCTAAATTGACTAAGCTTATCTCAAGCACATCTACTATTACTATGAGAGAAAGAAAAATTATTATATTTCAAAATTTTCTATCTGAAATTTACTCATTTAAGATAAATACCTATACAAGAAGATTTATGACATATATATTGAAGTGTAGGTGTGCAATTTGGGATCAAGCAGCATATAAGCTGAAGATTACAAATAATTGCCTTCTTCCATCCACGCATCAATAATGACATTCGCTTTTTAATTTTGCTCCGTAACTGGTAAAAAAATGACTTTAAAATGAAACAGGTAAAGAAATTGCCGACCGAATCTTTTTTACTCGTCTTTTATACCGTCACACTTTGCTCCTCAAAAATAATAAAAAAAAGGGACAAACTAAATTTTTATTCTCTATTATATTGAATAAGCCTGGACGATTTTTTCCATTTCTGAAAAACCACATATAGAGATTACAAACGCAAATTTTTATCGTTGTATCTGTTGAGGTTTATATGTAAGCCTGACAGTCTCCGGTTATGGTGTACTATGAGCGTCTCCTTTGACCAATTTGAATATCAATTTGTTTGCAAAAACTTGCAATGTTTTTGTCAAACTCGAAGCCGGTTGCGAGTAGGAGAACATTACACAGACCGCACGCATACAGACAGACAGCCGGGTATTTTTAGATCGGTCTATAATTTGAAGCTGGCAATGAATGTTATGGATTCCTTACGGATTCTCTGAGGCTTCCTTCCAGATGTTGCAAACATTTCCACAAAATTAATATATTCCCCATCCTTCGGTGATGAATGTAAGAATGTCAACTGCGTTTAGTTAATAGGTTATGTATACATGAAACCAGAATTTTTATATTGAAATTTTTTTATAAATTTGCATGAAGTTTATAAACGAATATTTTATTCGATATATTGCCCATCTTCTTTTATAGATTTTTTCCAGCTATCTGACAATTTGTGGATGCCACGTCAAAAAAGGTGTTGCTTCTTTGAAACAAATCAGTCATCGACCGATTTTCGCACCTTTTTTTGTTTTTTTTTTTAAATCCAATCAATTGGAGGATAGCCCATAGGAGTGGTGACCGCAGCCGACAGGATGTGCGCCCTGTAGGTATCTGCTATAACTTAATCAACTGAGCACTCTCTAATACCTACAACTGAAGTAAACTATACCGAGCTTGAGATATAGCCGTAAGAAAGGGATTTCTACTCAGCTACTACGTGTCCCAGCGATTTCAGCTCTGATAAGCGGAAGAATTGGGTTTTTTAGTCCCATTAGTGAATGGTTTTGCTTTATTGACGCACGGACAGATGTTACGTAAAAAATGTCCTTGTGCTACCTTTCCTGATATTTCACTAATTTTCTGATCAATAATTAATTATTGGTGGCTTGTATTACCAGCAGCCTTTAACAGCAGATAAGAGGTCACACCCTTCCGGGCTCACCAAACAATAGGTATCGTCCACCTGCCATAGCAATTCAGTCTCTCAGTCGACGTGGACGCTACGCATGCATCTGCCGGTAAATTTTTACTCTTAGGATACTCCGAATATAATATGTCCTCCCCATCTCATGCCGCATTTCAGTTAGAATGCGGCGCAAAAAGGACTTGGTTTTGTATCGTTTTGGCAAAGACAAAATTCAAGAGTGAATACTTTTTTTGTGCGAAAAAGCAGTATTGCGTGGCATTGTGTTAATATTACGTCTGCTGCTTATCGTTACCAGATGCCCAAGCTATAAAGAAAAACGCAACAGCGGACATATATGTTATGTACACGTGGTCTTAGTGCCATCTACGGACAAATTCGGGTTTCAGGTTTACGCAGTCGGTAACTGTATGACATCTTTTCGTTGACTACGCTTACACTCTTTATTTTTTTAATAAATTTGTTGAAATTTCTAAAAAGCGAAGGTTCATAACTACTGTTTAATTTAAAAAACAATCATGCAGTAATTTGCAAGCGTTGCTTGTGTGGGGAGTAACCAGTAACCGTTTCTCCGTACGCTGTTTTACACGCAGTTTGAGTAGCGAGGTGAATTGCAGAAGTGTTGCGAAATCTTAGGCGTAAAGAAGAAAAATGTGAGCCCTTAAGAAGGACTTTAAGTGTTTCTTACGAATTAAAATCGGTCATGAAAATCACCAGGCACTACAAAGTTATGCCAAATTTTTCATTACTTATTTTAAAATATTAGGGTACTTCTGTCGATATGCATTTTTAGTAACTCTGTGCAGTTTGTATTGTTTTGTTGTTATGTAAGAAAAAAATTCTAAATCACTCAGAGTATTCATTGAAAAAGCCTGATCTTTGAAAAGTAATATGGTAAGAAAGAGATGGGTCCTTTTCAAATTTTCGGCAAAACTATTCATCACCTGTGTGATGCTGTAATAGGTTTGCTGGTCAGTTTGCTCTTTTTTCTGGCTAAAGAATTCTTCAAATTTTGTTTGGTGTTGTTCTTAGCATATACCATCGCCTCTGCAATCTTTTGTACGGTAAGTCTTTTTATTATCAACTGTCGATAAGGAATGGGCATGCATTTGTCTTTTAGTGGAGTGGGCGAGCATATGGTAGCAATCTTGTTCAACGTTATGGACAAAAGAACGCATATTTCAGTGATGGGCCAACGAACAATTCACGACTTAGTGCCGGAAATTTAGAAGGAAGTTTTAGTAAATATCCATTTATTGTGGAAATACCTTCGAAATCATATGCCGACAATTCAGGTCAATCGAAAGCGCCAAGCGGTAGTCGGAAACATCAGTTAGCATTTAAGAAATAAATTATTCATTTGGACCCAAAAACAAGTCTCGGTTTTAATCGAATGATGGACGTTGTATTACAATATCATATATATATATAGGATATTTGAATCACATATAAGTGCTATATACATATATGTATATAGTAAAGAAAAGCTTTGTCAAAAAACTTGCTGTAGTTTTCAAAATAATTAGACCTTATAGAATGAAAAATTAGGCACTTATAGGATGAAAAACACAGGCATTAAAATATATTTCTTTAAAAATTCGTAAAAGTGAACAAAGTTTGGGAAATTTTCCGCCAAATTTCATGATATAAATTCAAATAATTTTCAGTCTGTTTTTCGACGAGTTGCTGGTTGCGAGGTTTGATCCCAAGCATCTGAGAGGAAACGTCGCTTTCTCGGTGTTCCCATAAGCTCAACCTGAGTAGGACGTCTTTCCGACTGCGTTTTTTCTTCTTCCTTAGGATAATGGGGCGTGGAAACCGAATGGTTGTCTTTATTTAAATAATGCTCGTCTGAGTCATTTTGCCTTGTCACTGGCGCTTTATTGTCATGCGTGGTTTTAGGTAGTGGACGAGTCGGTGACTGTGGAGGCGCATGCCAAGTGTCTGAAGCAAAGCGACCCGCTTTTGCTAATCTTATATTATTATCTTCGCTGGGATGCGTTTCTAGTCTCGCTTCTGCTGACTGTCTAGGATGCCTCGGCTTAGGCGGTTGCGCTCTTATTAAGCGTGCTGTCTCTTCGGGGGTTTTTTGGGTTACCGGGCGTTTAGGTGATTGTATAGGAGCATCCCAAGTATCTGAAGCGACGCGGCGCTTTGGTGTTCCCTTCAGATTCTCTTCGTTGGGATGTGTTTCTAATCTCGATTCTGCTGATTTTCTAGCATATTTTGGCTTGGGAATCGATTTGTTTGTTTCACCAAGTCCGTCCTCATATTTCTGTCTTTGTGTGGATACTTTTTCTTCATGGGCTTTGAAAGGTGTTTGGGGTACTGGGTGAATAGGAGATTTCGTATGTTGATCCCAAGCATCTGAAGCAATATGCCTCAGTTTTAACATTCCCTTTAAATCGTCTTCGCTTGGATGCGTTTCTAGCCTCGCTTCTGCTGATTGTCTAAGTTGTCTTGGCTTAGATGGTTGGGCGCTTGTTAAATGTGCTTTCTCTTCGGGGGATTTTTGGGCTACCGGACGTTTAGGTGATTGTGTAGGAGCATCCCAAGTATCTGAAGCGACGCGGCGCTTTGATATTCCCTTCAGATTCTCATCGTTGAGATGTGTTTCTAACCTCGGTTCTGCTGATTTTCTAGCATATTTTGGCTTCGGAATCGATCTGTTTGTTTCACTAAGTTCGTCTTCATCTTTCTTTCTTTGTGTGGACACTTTTTCTTCATGGGCTTTGAAAGGCGTTTGGGGTGCTGGGTGAGTAGGCGATTTCAAATATTGATCCCAAGCATCTGAAGCGATAGGTCGCAGTTTTAACATTCCCTTTAAATCGTCCTCGCTTGGATGCGTTTCTAGTCTCGCTTCTGCCGATTTTCTTGGATATTTTGGTTTAGCAGTTGTTTTATCCATCTCATCAAATTCGTTTTCGTGTTTTTTTCTTGATTGGGGCGCTTTATCATGTGTCATTTTAGAGGTTGGAGATACTAGATGACTAGGTGATTGTACAGATGGACTCCAAGTTTCTGAGGAAATTTCACGCTTTTTTTGTGTGACCTTGAGATCGTTTCCGTTAGGATGTCTTTCCAGTCGCGCCTGCGCTGATTTTCTAAGATATCCACGTTTACCAGTCGTACCATATTCGTCGACACCCTTAGCTGCTGTTTTGGGTGCTACGAAATCGGGAGGTACAAAAGTAGACTTCGATATGACAACTTCATCTGGATGAAACTCATCTTCTTCTTCTCTTCTCACCGAACGCCTCTTTCTTGGTGTTTGATAGCTTGGCGATTCTGAAGTATTAACTAATTTTTTTTGCACTATTGGTATTGCTCTCAAGTAGTCTTGAGTAGGCCGCCTTTCTTGGTTCGGTTGAGAAACCCTTCTGTCCTTGTCATCAAAGCCAGTTTCATCCCAGAATTTCCTAGGTGGTATAAGCAACATGCTTGATGTTTTATCTCCACGTATTTTTTTAGAGGTTTTAAGTAAATCAGATCCTTTCTTCTCCCTTGACTCAAATTTCTCAACGAGATTTTTTTTCGTTACGGGCGAGGTTCCATGCTGTCTAGCCTCGCGCGTTTTTTTCGTTGGTTTCGACACGCTCACATCGAAACCATTCTTTACACCGATACTTTTAAGATAGTTTGGCAACATTTCTTTAACAACCGATTCCTTGTAACTACGTTTAGCATCTACATTTTTGTCAAGCGCTTTCTTCCAGGAACCTGACGTCTGCGTTGCTTTTTCCATTTTTTTCTTTACAACTTTCTGTTTTATAGCATCTGTCGGACTATACTGCTTTTGATATTTTTTGGAAGG
Source organism: Glossina fuscipes (assembly GCF_014805625.2). Classification (NCBI taxonomy): domain Eukaryota; kingdom Metazoa; phylum Arthropoda; class Insecta; order Diptera; family Glossinidae; genus Glossina; species Glossina fuscipes. The sequence goes on from NW_023998471.1 coordinate 67,285, forward strand.
TCTCGTGGGCCCTTCGCTCTCGTCGCTGTCTGCGCTGCTGGCATTTGTAGACTGGGCTGTCGGCCCCCGCCATTCCTCGTCTTCGTTGTACATGGGATCTGTTGAACTATCGGCATAGGGATGTTCTGATTGCGTGTTGTCTGCTTCCCATAGACTTTTCATTTCTTCTTCCGATTCAGTGTCCTTTGTAATTTGTGACTGTTTCCATACCTTTCCCGTTTGTAACGTAAAATCCGGAATTGGTGTTTTTTTAGAAGTGTCTTTTGGAGTACGATGAGGACACTCGCACAACGATGGGAAATGTCGTTCCAACTGCAAAATTAAGAATATTAAGTGATTTAAAAGGAATAAGAGACGTAACTTACGTAAACAAAAAGAAATTGACCGATTCCATAAGTCAGCACCATGACTAAGAAAAACTTGAAAGCTTCAACACATAAATTTACGCTCAAGCTTAAAGAGCCTATTACCAAACGCTTTGTATAACATTCGAATTTCGAAATCATGGTTCCATAATTAATTCTTACTCCGGCTTATGGTTTAATTTTTATCATAATTTTTTTTTTTTACTTTAATTTTGTTGTTTCTCATGAGATTAATATAAATAATTTTAAAAAAAATGTCAATTGAAAATGACAAATAATAAATGGCATAATGTTCTCTGGCGCAATATAATATTATATATAATGCTTTGCAAATGAAATGTTCGTAAGACTGTCATAGTCAGTTAGTTTCCTTTACAAAATCATTAAATTAAGTAATTACAATTACGTTAAAAAAAAAAAATCGCCCATATATAAAAATTGTTTATAGGTGGACCTTTTGCTACTTAGCTAATTTCTTGATTTTCTATATCCAAAAAAAATGTATATGTACACTTGAGATAAGATCGAAAATAGCATTCGAAAAATTACGGAAATAGAAGACTGAACATTTTCAGTCAATACAGCGTGTCATTTTCCGTCTGGTTCGACAGTGTATACGAAAAACAAGACCACGCCTGCGTCTGAGTTCCCTTCTAAGCCCTGCTGTACAAGCACTTTCCTTGCGGTAAAACGTAATGAGATTTGCAAATGGTCACAAAAATAATGAGAACATGAGATTCCGGTTATGTTAAAACGGGATGAATTTTTCTATCCATACAGAAAAGAGTCTCATATCGAGCGATCAGCAACCGCCGCGTATCTGTGAGTTTACAAAGCAAGGCCATCAACTCGGCATATCTTGGTTCCATGTTCGATCCGCTAAACCATATTTTTATCAGGTTTGGTATATGGTTGCAGCTATAATGAATGTTCGGTCAGTGAAGAAATAAAACGTTACGTTCAGATATACACCTCCCACTCTACGGCATCTCCCTGTCTCTCTCTTCTTTCCCCTTCTTGCTCAACGTAATAGAGAGCCTCCCGCGCGGGAGTGCAAGAAAAAAAAACCAGCAGTGGCAGTGCAATTTATTGGTGAACATTAATACCCAGTTGAACGATTGGTTTGGAGTAACCAGTATTTTACGAAGAACGATACGGCTGGCTAATGTTAGATAAATTCATGAAGAATAATTTTTTTCAGCCAACATATGATACACCGAAGATTATCGGCTCACTTTACGATCTTCATTGCTGGCATTGAAGCAACCAAATCGGCTATAAACTAGTCTCTCGAATACGTCCAAAAGTCCATAACATATCCTGGCTTCGTACTTGTGGCCAAGTAAGCTTTAGATGCTAGAATCTTTAAGATTTTAGCCTTAGCATTTGTTTTTTTTGGCTAATAGTAATAGAAATAATATTCTGACTTCTTAATCGCTATCGAATCCTTTTCAAAAATAAAAAGGTGATTGAAGGGCGAAGGTATGATAGACAGAATAAGAAATTACAGTTATAACTAAAACATTGTCGAACCCATACTGAAATCGTTAACTTACCACGTTTCTTTAATGACTTAAATAATTAGATATTCCTTTATTGTCCGATAGCTCTAAGTGTAATTCGGCGCCAAACTTACTATTAGCTTGCGCAATTAGGATAAGCTCTTCAGGTAAAAAAGTTCATGTGTACACTTTATTTCCTTTTGTTTAAAATTCTGGAATCGCTGTAGTTCCTTTTTTTTTATTCTTCTCTTAGATTTCCTCTCCTTGTTCACAAGCGCCTGCTTGAATGGCTTCTTTTTTTACACATACTCCGATGAAAGTGGTACGTCAGTCACTCTTTTGTATTGTTTGCAACAGGCCTGTAACAGTTGTAAAAGTAAAAAAAAAGTTTACCGTCTGGAGTAATATGTCAAAAATAGTGAAACAGAAAAGTTAACTATTATCTTTACAAAAGGTATGTCCGTATCAGCAAATTGAAAATGCTACTCAATAACTAAATCAATGTTCTGAAAATTGGTATAAAACCAATGTATTCATTTAATTCAATACTATATAATTTACATATATTTACAAAAAATTTTTCATAAATCACAGACTTCACATCTTTACCTTTATAAGCTACTCTTCTTTCAAAGCGCAAGACTACGTCTTTCTTTTATACTTTGTTTCAAACTCATTCTCTCTCGCTCTCCAAAATCCATAATGCTCTTATTACTCTCTTATTACTTTTATAAGTTTACAATATATATAGGATATGAATTAGATTTTCATCCAGTCTTACGGCGAGGGGGCGAACGCTGCTTTTTCGAAGTTTCCGGAGACGGAGAATGGTTTTCGGATTTCGTGCCTTCTGATTTCCTAGCAGCCGCTCGATTTTTTTCACCCAAATTACGCCCGGTTACACTTTCTTTTGGAGTACTTGCTGATGTCGCTTTATCTTCGTGCGTTTCTGCAGGTAATGGAGAAGATAGTGATGGGGAAACGGGATCCCAAGTATCTGAAGCGACCCGATGCACTTTCGGTGTTCCTTTTAGAAAGGATTGAGCTGGACTAGAGTTGGATTCCTCCATTTTATGTGACTCAAACTCATCGCGCAGTTTTCTTCCGCGTGTAGGGTCCCTATCTTCTCGTGATTTTTGATGTATTGCCACCTTACGGGATACGGCCGTTCCATCATATATTACATATGGTGTTGATTGACTTCGTAAAGGAGATGTACCTTCACGTGGGCTTTTAGGTGTTGAAGTGTTGGCAGGTGCGGAAGCCGACATCGACTCATCAATTTCATTTGCTTCCAATTCTTCTACACGCCCGCTCCTTTCCAAAGGAGGTCTATCTCCACGTGAGTGTTTAGAGGTTGGAATAATTATGTTCTTTTTTTTTGTGCTAGGTATCAATCTATCCACTCCATATGGATCTACTACATATGGCGTTGATTGGTTTTGTAAAGGCGATGTGTCTTTACTTAGAGGTGTTGATTTACTGGGACATGCAAAGGTAAACATCGATACGTCCTTATCATCCAAAGGTGATTTATCCCGTGGTTTTTTAGGTGTTCGTGACACTGGAACACCAATTGATGGTGCAGATGGGTTCCAAGTATCTGAAGCAACACGCCGCACTTTCGGCGTCCCTTTTAGATAGACTTCACTCAAATAACGTTCTAGTCTCGAATCAGCTGATTTTCTGAAATCTTTTGGTATATAAGCCGGTCTGTCCACTTCTTCGCTCATTTTATATGCATCTATATTTCGGCGTAAAGGTCTTGATATATGGGGTTCAACCGATTGTGGTTCATATTGTTCTCTCTTTAAACTATCCCTTTTCTGGATTCCATCCCGAACTTCCTCCGTCCGTCGTGTTTCTTTTGTTGCTTGATCATGTTTTCTGCGTACAGGAGGTTGCATTTCTAGCATTTTTGGTTTATTGATCTCTTTGGTTTCATGGGTTGGCTTAAATGGCTCAGATGGAACTTGTTCGCTTTGTTTTTTTATGTTTTCATCTGCAATTGCTCCATCTGGATTTCTAGGTTTCGCGGATGAAGTTAGTTCACCTTGTTCTTTCCTTGATATAGGAAGTGGCTCGGATCCCGCAGATGTCATTAGCAATTGTTGCTCCTCTTTCTTCCTATAAGGTTCCTTTTCTTGCTTTACTGTTTTCGACGAATTAGGCTCCTTATTCTGTTCATTTTTACCTTCGGATCCACAGCAAAAGCCAACCATTTTAGCCCAACAGCCCTTTTCGATTGTTGTTGGTTTAGTCTCTTCCAACTCTCCCTTCAACACAGCTCTGCGCTCCGTCTTATGTGCTACTTCGCCCTTAGTTTCTATTCGTTTTCTGCTTGTAGGGGATGTAATGGCTCCCTCAGTTGCTATCGCTTCATCTGGTTTTCTGAATTTCTCAGATACTTTTGATTCAGCTTTTTTACTGGATCCAGCAGACGGCTTGAGCCCATCAGATGGTTTTTGTTGTCCGTGTACAGGGCTCGACCGGAGTCCTTCAGACGGAGCAGGAGACGGGTTGATTGTGTCAGTGGACTGCATTTCATAGGTTTCTCCCTTCACAAGACGTGGCTTGGCTTTTCCAGATGGTGCAGAGTCCAGCTTTTGGTCTGTCTCGGGTGCTTTCCTCTTTAGCATTGTAAGGTGACGCCCTTGAGCGTCTTCTCCTCTATATTTCGTTTCCATATCGCCTATCTCCTCCACGTTTCTAATTCCAATTTCTCTTCTAGCAACAGTGTGTAATTCGAATCTATGGTATGCTATTGGATGACCTCTAGCCCTTTCAGCCTATCATCGAAAAAAAAAACAAGTGAAGTTAATGTTTTCCATCTATTTTAATAATGTACTTACGAAATAAAATAAACTGTAAGCGATTCCCACCGCTAGAAGTAGTACAAAACAGAACTTTGCCACTTGGAATGCAACATACCACAGGCAGCTGCACAAAATTACGACCGCAGATCTCAAAACAAGCGCGCAAGCCTTACCGACGTTTATTATCGCCTGCTTCAACATTTTGCCATTTCTTTAAGGGTAACTTATTTATGAATAGATCTTCTTTTTCTCAATGCAGAGATATTGATTTCATAGAGATTTATGTGAAAATTCGTATTAATGTAAGCCCAAAAAGTTCGAATGCCAAACAATAAAAAATTTTTAATTATCTCATTTAGTTCAAATAATATGCCATTTCCAAATTTTTTTACGTATATTTATAAAAATAAAAGTGTTCGCACTGATCGAAGTTTAGGTACTTTTATATTTTAAAGTAGGCAAAATATATAAATGTATGTACTGTATATATAATATAATACAAAGCTACTACGTGTTTCTTCATCCGCTTCGAAACGGTACAGTATTCTAAAATAAAAAAGATCTTTGTTTATTTTGCAGCGACGCGTCTTCCACGATAATGTTGTGAGAAGATTACGTTGGACGTAAGTAGTTAAGCAAAAGAAACATGCTCAACTTGCGGATAAGGGGCGAAAATTATCACTTCATTGAAGAAGTGTTTCACATCTGGGTAAAAATTTATGTTTAGCCTTTGAAGTCAATAGTCACGATGCCGTAATCAACTAGCCTACGGCAGCATATGCCTTATAATTAAAATTGCAGCAAAATGTGTGTCGAAATTCGGAAATATTGACAATTGGGCGCTTTATAGCGGTGTGACATTAGTATCTCAATTTAGATATGGCCTTTTCCAAGTATTACATATTTATTGATATAGTAAACTGCATGCAACTGTGCTACAATAAGCCTGTTTAAAGCGCACCACCTCTGCTAAAATATGTCAAATTCAATTCACTTTAAGGCACAGAAAGTGAAGACCGCGTTGCCTCAAAAGCCGTCTGTACAGTGCGCTGCTGCAGCAAACTGCTCTACAACTTAAGTAAAAAAAAAAGAACAAAATTTTCATGCTGTATAAAAGTGGGAATTTATATCGTGTATGTGTTGCCCTTTATGAGCAACAAGCAAAGAACAACAAACAAAGGTGTTCCCAATTTTCGTTACATAAACGTGTGTACGTTCTAGGCGTTTTTTGATTTGGGTCATTTTCAAATTCTTTTGCAATTTTGTGAGCGATATTTTCATTTTTGCAACCATGTGAACGCTTATCGCAGGTCGTACGCAAATGTCCACAGGTACATATGAGTGGACAGACATGTTTATGTGCATTCTGAATTTGAAATTGGTTAAGAATTTATATACCTTACCTTGTTTCTGTGCGTTATAAAAATGAAAAGAAAAACAAATTTATGTTATGACATTCTACAAAGTTAAGCAGACATGGCTGATTTTTCCATTTTTGTAGAGCTACAGCATCGCCCATAGAGAGTCAAATGTTTGTAATTTAGCTACCATAGCTTATTTATAATGAGCGAAAACCCATTTTTGTCTTGCTTTCGCAAAATAGAGGTGTCCTCAGCCTACGTAGAACTGTAGGCGTGCACTTCGACCAATTTGGCTCATTCTTCGTACCAACCTGCGCAAAAGAGCTTCCAATTCGTTTGCCATAGTTAAAGTCGACGGCTTCATTTTTGGTGGAAAAGTAAATGTTTACAACAGACATGGCAGAGACAAACAAACAGATAAACAAGCTAGAAATCTGATAAGAGAAGACTAAAGAAAGCTCTTAAGTTGAACAACCTTTTAAAAGTTTTCATAAAATAATTTACATTAATTTAATAGAATGCAATAAAATTTAGATTCATTTACAAATAATTTTTGTGTCTCACAGATATTTGCCTTTCTCTTAAGCTTCTCCCTTGAGAGAATGGTTTCGTTTTTTCTTTATTACGTTGAATGACGTGCGCGTATTACTTGCACGATTCAGTTGCTTCTAGTTTTAGAACTTGATTTGTCTGACTCCTCCAAATCGAACTCATCTAAGAGCTTTCTTCTTCGTATAGGTCTTCTATCCTCATGCGGAATATTAGATGTATATTCATATTTAAGCCTTTTAGGTGTTGAAGTACCAGCAAGTGCAGACGTAGACACCGACTCGTCAATTTCATTTACTTCAAATTTTTCTACACGACCGCTCCTTTTTGAAGGAGGTCTATCTTCACGTGGGCGTTTAGAGGATGGAATAATTACGTTCTTTTTTCCTGTGCTATATGTCGAACTATTCATTTCATATGGATCTATTCTATACGCTGTTGATTCCTTCGGGAAGTGTGATGTCTCCTCACGTTGTCTTTCAGGTGTATAGATAAGAGCAGGTGCGAAAATGGAAATTGATTCGTCAATTTCATCGCCTGCAAATCCACCTATTCGTTTAATTCTTTGTAAAGGAAGTCTATCTTCCACTGGTCGTTCAGACGATGATCTCCTATGATGCAAGAAGGTATGTCTTTTAGCTGCCTTGGGTATCGAACTTTCTATTTCGTCTGAACTTAGCGTATCTGCTGTTGATTTATCTTGCAAAGGCGGCATTTCCGCTTCAAATTCGTTTAACAATTTCCTTCTTGGTAAATGCAATCCATTCGCTTGTGGTGTTCTTGGTGTCTCATACGGCGGGACACTATGTGATCGCATATCTGCACCAAGGCGTCGTACTTTGGGAGTGCCTTTTAGATGGACGTCATTGGGATATCGTTCTAATCTTACGTCTACTGCTTGTTTAGAATATTTTGGCATAAACGCCGATCTGCTCACGTCGCCAATATATTCATCACTTGTTGAACGCGGTATAAGTGTGTTAGATGATTGTGGATCGTTCTTTTGTTCTCTCTCCAAGATCGTAGTGAAAGCCTTTTCTAATGCATCTCTTTTCATTAGTCTAGTCCACATCCGTGCAACATCATCTATGTTTTCTTCAACGTGTTGCTCTCTTTTGCGTGCTTCTTCCTGCAATAATATTTCAAATGCCTTTTCAAGAGCTTTTATTCTTGGTGTCTCAACTAACTCTTCTTTCATTTGTCTTACGTCTTTGCTATTTTCACCTTTTCTTCTGTCTAGAGTATGCGGGATGGGACTTTCAGACGAACTCAATTCACTTCGTTGTTCTTTATGATTATTTTGCCATCTTTGCCCAGCAGGCGGTCTAATCCTCTCAGATGCGATTACTTCATCTTCTTTTATAGGTTTTTGAGGAACAATTGGTCCATGTTGCTTTTGAGATTCTTTCAGTGTATCAACCGATTTTTTTTCCAGCGTTTCTTGTTTTTTCTTTACCATTCTAGCCCATTCCTCTTCCATATTACTCCATCTATACTTCTCGTAACCATCTTTCCTTGTAGATGGAATGCGTGATCTATACATCCTAGATGTTGTCAAATCGTTCTCACTAAAAAGTTCTTCAGACTCTGTTAGCCCGTCCTCTCTTCTGTCTATAGCGGCTGGAAATGGACGATATTTATCATGGGGTCCTTGCATTTTTTCTGTTTTCAAACTTTTAGCCTTTTTCGCTCCCATATCACCTATTTCTTCCTTATGTATGCGTCGGCTTGGAGAAATACGGCGCGTTTTCTTCTTCCACCAATCAACCAAGCTACCAAGCCTACGACTTTTTTCTAATATTGCGGTTTCAGGTATCTCAAGCTTATCTCCTATCTCTTCCTCAGTCAGTTCATCATGCCTTGCTAGTATTGTTTTTTGTCTTTGTGCGTCAGTTGACACCGGCTTATCTTCTTTTTTGGCTATTGTTTTCCACGTTTCAGCAAACTGCCTCTCTAGTGCTCCTCTGGTCATCATTTTCAAGTATTCTTCTTGTGCTTCTCTCTTCAACATTCTAGCGTATCCCTTTTCGATATCCTCCATTTCCTCATCATCTACATCCATGTCCGCATCTTCATCTTTATCTTCACTTTCATCTTCACCTCCATCTTCATCTTTAGCTTCATCTTCATACTTATTTTTTAACTTAAGTTCGTCTCCTCTGAATTTACTCGATGGTATTAATTTACTCCAATGTGGAATAACAGACACAAATCTTCCGGAAGCCTATTAATTCAAATGATACATTCCAATAAGGACAAACTCCTTCTTCTTTGCTAATTTGGAAGTATACTTACAAAAAAAAAAAGGCTGTAGGCAATAACGAATACCAAAAACAATGCAAAACAAAATTTGATCACTTCAAACGCAACACACAACATGTATCTAATCGTGATTAGCAAAGCGGTTGTGAACAATTGTTCAAAAACTCTCCTGAAATCATCTACCACATGCTTGATCATTCTGCCATTTTTTTCACGACAACTTTACGCAATGAGAATGGAAACTTTTTCCCAATATAATGATTTTAATTGCATAAAGATTTATGTGAAAATCCGTGGCAACGTGAATTTAAAATGTCCGATTGCCAAAAAAAAAAATTAAATAAATTTTTTTTTATTATATCATTTTTTCTCTTTAGTTTTTCTCATTATTGTTAATATATTTTTAATATTAATAAGGGATGAATGAGTTCATAGTCGCGCTGACATGTCAGAGTTTTTTAGTTTTCGAAAAATTTTTTTAAAAATCAGGTGACGAAAAAAATTGTGACTTTGCATCTCTTCGATATCTAAGAATTCTAGAGAATTTCAGAAATTGGCGTTACGCGCCTATAAAATATTTGCATTTTACAAAGGTTTGGATTTGTTATTATTTTTATTTTACTTCAATTTTGCTTAAGAATAATGCGTATGTTGAACAATTGAAAATGAGATATCTGTTAAACTAGTAAACAGTCAAAATACTCTTCAGTGAAATGTACTCCATATACTTTTCATTTATGTTCAAAACGTAGACAGGAAGCTTTTACGATTCATAATTTGTGCCTTTTAATTCCGTTTTCATGAGCGATCTAAAAATAAACGTTACAGTTGGCTAACTTAAATTTCAATATAATCAATAAATTTGAAACGCTGTTCAATAAACCATTCATGAAAATGTGGTTCAATTTAATGAAGCGTTACACACAGTGTACTTACGCTTATATTATAATTCTATCATAACAGCGTTTACATATATCAATCTTTAGAACTTTATTCTCATTGTTCTCCTTATGCCTAATTTCCTGCTGAACCCTTGTTGTGATTATTAAATGTAGATGGTATTTGTTTATTCTATCCTCTGAAAGAACGTGGTCGGAGGTCGTCTACTGTTAATGATGTTTCGATGCTCCCTGTAGTTTTCATTTCACGCTGTTTATGTTGCTTCTATTTCTATTTTTATTTTGCTCTTTCAAATTCATGTTATTGCAAAGCATGCGTAATACTTTTAATTTTTTTCACGGGAGGTGCCGTATTTTTGGTGTTCCCTTTAAATAGCGGTGACTGGGAGGTTCCTCCATTTCTTGTCCTTCAAACTCATCTAAGAGCCTTCTTCTTCGTAAAGGCGGTCTGTCCTCACGCGATTTAATGGGCGTTACAGTACTAATAGGAACGGCAATATCGTTGTCCTCTGATTCAAATTCATGTAGGAGATTTCTCCTTCTTAAACGCCCTCTCTCTTCACGCGGTCTTCTTGGTGTTAGAACATTGTGAGATACATGAACACATTGCTGCTCTGCTGTTAAAGGCGTGGGAGGAACAAAGGCAGGCTTGGGTACGCCCGTTTCGTCTGTTTCAATCTCATCCATTCGTTGTCCCCTTTGCAAAAGCGGTTTACCTTCTTTTGTTCTCTTGGAAGATGATTTATCTGCTGTTAATTCATCGTCTGATTCGTCTGATTCAATCTCATCCATTCGTTGTCTCCTTTGCAAGGGCGGTCTATTTTCTTGTGTTCTCTTGAAAGATGATTTATCTGCTGTTAACTCATCGTCTGATTCGTCTGATTCAATCTCATCCATTCGTTGTCTCCTTTGCAAGGGTGGTCTACCTTCTCGTGTTCGCTTGGAAAATGATTTATCTGCTGTTGATTCATCCTTCGATATTTCCGCACGTTGGCGTGTAGCTGTTAAACGCTTCGATACTTTTGTTTCGTCTGATTCAATCTCATCCATTCGTTGTCCCCTTTGCAAACGCGGTCTATCTTCTCGCGTTCTCTTGGAAGATGATTTGCTTGCGTTAGAGACCGACCTATCCATTTCGTCATCTATTACGTATGCTGTTGATTCATCCAAAAGGCCGGCAGGTGGGGGTGTTGACATAAGAGGAGGTGCAAAAGGAGACAAGGAAGACATATCTTTTTCTTCCGATTTAAATTCATCTAAGAGTCTTCTTCGTACTCGTTGTGTTTTTAATTTTTCAGATTCTGGAAAAGTAAATGATTCCCGGATAGAAGGTGAACCATCTGAAGTAATTCGCCTCACTCTTGGTGTTCCCTTCATATATATTTGGGAATAGTCCATTTCTTGATCTGCGACGTTCAGCACTTCGTCTGATTCTTCCGTATCCAACCACATATCCCCTTTCTTCTCAGGTTCTTGCATAAATTGAGGACATATTCCGTATCGGTCACATCCAGCATCTTTAAATTCTGCTGGTACTTCTTGCTTCTGCGCTTGTCCCCATATCTGAACAGCTAATTTATCTTGTTCATCTATAATTTTCTTCACTATTCTCGCCCAATGATCTTCCATATTGCTCCATGATCTAGGTGCTGATGTAGGATGTGCTGTTGGTGCGGGATGTGCTGCTGGTGCAGGATGTGCTGTTGGTGTAGGATGTGCTGTGGTGCCCGTAGTTAGAATCGGTTCAGCTTCAATCACCGACAATGTTTGCGGTCTGTTTTTTTCAAGCAATACGCGCTCAGTGGCTTCTTTAAATCTACTAGCCGCCTCTGGTATAGTCACCTCTCTGACCCTCGCTGAAGTTATCTGAGATGGCATGGGTTCACCCTGTTCCGCGTATTCTGTGTATTCTGCGTATTGCAACGATCCAAACTTGGGATATAATCCGTATCTATCAAATGAATCTTCTTCTTCTTCGTCCATTTGTAACGTCGTAGCAATCTCTCTCTCGAATGCTTCTTCTCGCAAAATCCGAGCATATTCCTTTTCCATATCCCATATTTCTTCGTCGTCGTCATATATACTCCTGGCCATTGCCCTTGGTCCATGCCTCCTAGATACTTTTTCCGCTATTTTACGGGGAGTCTAGAAATCAAACAAGATTAAAGCATTCCTTCTTTTCCTACATTACATTTGAACTTACAAATAAATAAAATGTACCGTAACCTATGCCAAATATCAGCACAAGGGCCAAAAAAAATTTGGACACTTGAACCACAAAATGCACAATGTAACTGATTATGAGTTCCATAACGCATCTCGACAGTTGTTCAAAAACCGTAACGATATTGTCTACCACCTGCTTGATCATTTTGCCATTTCTTTAAAGCTGGCTTTCTTGTGTAACACAAAATTTTTCTTAACGTGTAAATTTTAATGGCATAAATAATTAGAAAGAAAATTTGAGTTGAAAAATTTGTGTAAAGAGTACGAATGCCAAACAGTGAAAGATTTTTAATTACTTATTTATCACTTGTAATACGGAATGAAGATGTCTAAAATAATACTATTTGGTGTTGTACAGTGTGTGATAAGTTATTTTCTATATACATTTATTCCCGTTGCATTTAAAAGCGTAAAAGATTTCGTAATTCTACACAATTCGATTCAATTTTTTAATAATCAAAATAAAAATGATTCGTGTTAAATAAAAAATCATTATATCAAACAGTTATGGTGTTATACTTGTTTGTTTTATTTAGATTCTAATTGTGAGCGATTGGATCGAGCGTATGGATGATATACATTCGATGGATAAACAACGTTAAAAGAACCAGAATATGATTTCAAGAAAAACGTTTCTTATGTATCAAAGGAATCAGTGGCTCGAAAATGTTCACAGCAGATTTTTTAGCTCCAAGGTCCCAGTAATACTGTACAAAGATATATTCGTACAAATAAACGTTGTACATATATATATTTTTACAGAATTCATTGACTCATCTTCTTATTATAAGATGAGCTTCTCTTTCCAACATTGTAGCCAATTCTTCATCTGTATCAAATGTATCATTATCATAATCACGATCATATTCATCCTCCCGTCTTGGTATGTGGTCTTTCGGTCTTGGAAATGGGTATTGTTCAATATAATGCTCCCTTCGTAATTCGCTCTGCTCTCTCTCTAACATTGCACGCCATTCGTCATCATCATCATCCAACCATATTTCCTCTTCATCCTCGTCAAATCTGTACGGGTCCGACTCTGTGCTAGTCATGTCGTCAGTTGTTGTTGTTGGCCCATCACTTTCTTGCACTTCTCTCTCCAAACGTCCAATCCAATTATCATACTCTACTTCCTCCTTATAATCCCTTCGGTATTCGGGACTTGAACTGAGTCCCTCACTTGCTGATGTTCCGAACAATTGTTGCGCTTCTCTCTCCAATAGTGTAGACCACTCTTCTTCGCGTTTTAGTTCCTGCTCATAATCCTTTTTAGAGTCTGAAACGTGGCCTGGACTGAGTCGCTCATTTGCTGGTGTATATATTGAAGACCACCCCTCTTCGCGTTTTAGTTCCTGCTCATAATCCTTTTTAGAGTCTGAAACGGGGCCTGGAATGAGTCGCTCACTTGCTGGGGTATATATTGAAGACCACTCCTTCTCGCTTTTTATTTCCTGATCCACATCCCTTTTAGATTTATGGTTTGGAATGGGCTCTGGCGTGGGTTGCTGGCTTGCTGGTGGTCCAACTAATTGCTGCGCTTCTCTCTCCACCATTGCAAGTAGCTGCTCCTTTCCCATATCCCGCCTTTCAGCCCTATCAAGTTCAGTGCCCGATTCAAGTCCCTTACGAATTAGTGGTTCTTTCAATTGTTGCGCTTCTCTTTCCAATATTGTATGCACCTCGCCCTGCACATCGTCTCTTTTTTGTTCAATAACTGGTTCGGGTAATTTAGAACCCGGTGATTCTTTTATTTGTTGCGCTTCTTTTTTCAATTTTTTATGCGAAACATCCTTTTTCATTTCCTGCGCATAAATCTTTCTGAGATCAGTGTCTGCTGCGTGTTGCTTTGATATTGTTGCCGTATCGCTTGCCATTGTGTTAATTAACTTTTCATCTTTCTTTTGCTTCTCACGCAACATTTTGGGAAGTAATTTGCCTGGAGGAGGAAGGATCACTTCCATTTTCATAGATGCAAGCCTTTCTGGACCCTATGAATCAATTGAAGTGAATTTAGCAAACCTCTTAATTTGTTTTGTTTATTTAAAATTTAAACTTACATTATATATAATATAAGCGATTCCAAACACTAAAAACAAAGCAAAGGTAAAAATTGCGATTTGAAAAGCTATATAGAATGCGGATCTAAAAACAAGTGAGACCACTGCACCTAATAACAGCTCAACTAATTTATTGATGTTCTCTACCAGGGGGTTAGTCATCCTTCCATTTCTTTTTAAATAGTTTTGCTTTTGGAATCGCAAATTTTGTTAAGTTTTAATTAAATTTAAATTTTAAATGTATGAAATTACAGGCAAAATGGACCAAACAAACTCCAAATAGTGCCCAACGGAAATTTCTACCTAAACAATTTTTTACGTTGACTATTTAATAATGAATTTTTGTTCTCTTTTTTGAGTTGAATTGAAATGGACTAAGCCAATAAAAAAAAATTTAGTTGAAAGCATTAATAAGAAAAGGAAATTTTTGAAACAATACTGACATCTTCTTCTTCTTCTTCCTTTTGACTATTCAGCGAGTCGCTAACCAATTGTTTATTAAAAAGAAGATATTATATAAACGCAAAGTTCTTTTTCTGAGCTGTGATAATGTTGACAATTAATTTACGTTGTTGCTTAAAGTTAGATTCTTATCCTTTGTTGTTTGATGTTAGTAAATGCTTCCACACGCAAGGACACCCTAATTTTTTTTTTTTTTTTTTTTTTTGGACGCTGCGTTAAGATGGACTAAGCCGAAAGTGTCACCTTACAGTCGGCTTTTCCACGGGGTTAACATATTTTTACATCAATATCATTTTGTGAAAACGTTTGCAACACTTAGAAGGAAGCTTCAGAGACTCCCAGAAGCGTATATATACTTGATCAACATCAAATGCTGAACTGGTTTATTAGATGCTTGCAAATATTTTTAAAATTTTTTCACTTGAAAAAAGCATTTGAGAAAAATTTACGTAAGGTATATTAATTGAAATATATTCCGTAATTTTCTACGACTTTTCCCACCGCGTTGAAAGAACGATATTGGGTTGGCAGCGATCCACTAATCGAACCATTTTCGCATTACTTCAGCGGAGCCGGCTATCAGCCAAGCCAAGCCATGTTGCTTCGATCTGTACAAGTGGTTATAAGAAGTGGTGAGTACGCTGGGTGTGGCAGAACGTCCTATTCGAGCTGCAAATGGGTTTGCGTGGGCAACTCATGCAACAAGTAGACAAAATGGCATTTTTAGTCAAGTTCCGACGTAGGTATTTTTTTGCTTTTGCGACTTTCCCATCGCATGTACATGTCTAGAAATAGTGGACTCGTCAATTGGTAAGCTGTTCGAAAGCTCTTCGATTCTCGGTTTTTGTCCGATAAGTTTTGCAATTCATTGCTTTCGAATTTTTTGGGTCTTCCACGTTGCTTCTTATTATTGACAACCAATTCATGGGTTTTAAACCAAAACTGATAACTGGGATGTGATCGAGAAGCACCGCTATAACATTCTAAAACTATGAGCTTTGGCAGCAGATTTCCTCAAATCAAACAACAAAAGCAGTGAAGGTCGAAAATGGAATTTTGAGTGCTCCGGGAGCGTATGTTGAATTACCCAATGATATTAAATAGAAGACTGTTATTTTGGATAAAGAAAGGTCAAAACTATTGGTATGAAATTTAGAATTTGTAAATATTGCAAAATCTCGCATTCACGAAATCTCGCATTTGTACGAAAAACAGGTCAAATCGGTCAAAGAGCACTCTCACAGTATGTAACAAGAACACTTCGGCTCTCAAAACCAAAAAATGGTAACTTTCCTAATTATTTATAACTTTCAACAGTATATGACCGCATGTTCTATTTTAGTTTAAAGGTGATGGGTATAAAATAGCCATAGCGGCGTTAGCTAAATACTTTTCAAGGAAAAATCCAGTAACAAAACACAAATATATTGGAAAGTTTATTATTCATATTTTGAATTTAAAACTGCTTTCGTAATAATTGCAAGTCATAAGAAGAAACGGACAAAAATATATGAGGCTCACGGCAACTGCCGTCCCTACTTCCATAAGACGCTGTTGTATATCTTGATCCTGACATCTCATTCATTCATGCTGTCATGTGCTATAGTTTCCGCGATGAGTATCGCATTTTCATTGCTTGTTATGGTTTTTTCGTAACACTTGATTTGCCTTTAACGGGGAAGTAAAATATTTTATTAGATTAGCCATTTTTTAGAACCAAGTAGCGATCGTGATAAGTAGCAACACTTTTTCTGCAGCCATATCAAAAGCTGAGAGCAGTGGATGAAATAAGTAGAAGCGCGTTTAATCCCTCTTAATTAAGGTAGGAAGGCTTTATATCTTCCGGCTCATATTCTGTTTTTATCTCTCTACTCATCCGCGACGTTTGTGGTTGCTCATCATTCTCAAGTTCATCTTTAGATGGACGAATCAACCTTAGTGATACGTTACTTTCAGGATCCTACAAATTAAATGAAGTCGAAATGTTCTTCTTTTCTTTAAAAAATTTGAACTTACAAAATAAAATATAACGTAAGCGATTCCAAACACCAAACACAATGCAAGCAGAAACTTGATAATCTGAAGCACAAGGCACAGTGTAGAATTGATTGCGAACACTATAATGCATCTTAAAAATATTTCGCCAAGCTTACTGATCTGTTCTAGTAGCTTGTTAGTCATCCTGCCATTTCTTTAGAAAGACTTTATTTTTTATTCAAAAATTTTTTGAACATAAAGGATTTAATTGTTCTTTTTATTCAGAAAACGGAAACACATTTAAATTTTCAAAATTCCAAATGATGGGGGCCTTGCAACTATATAATTTTTTTTTTCTTTTTTTTTAACGTTTTATTTCATTCGGTAAGTTTGTTAAGTGACATGTAAAAAAAAAAATTTCAAAACGATACTGACATTTTGTCATCTCCTATAGTACAGTGTTGTCAGGAAGCATTTCGTAATAAAATTTCGATTTGCCAAGTAGCAAGTCAAAGTGCTTCGGGAAAGTACCATACCTGAGTAATATAGAAACAAAATATAATATTTTCGATCTCTCCAATTGGTGTAAGGCAGATATAGCACGCTTCAGCGTTTAGTAGTTGTTCATCATCATCACACCATCATATATCCTCTTCACCCTTCTTCAATCTATACTATTCAAACTCTGTTCTAGTCTTCCCATCCGCTGTTGGCCCGCCTTAAGATTTAGTGTCAATAAACCTTCTTTAAGCAATCAATAAAGAAAGATCCTTTTTGTAATATGTTATTGATTTCTCAGATCCATCTCAAATACATATTTCTCTCATAATTCAATTCAGATTACAATGGCTTGGCGAGCAGAATTGTAAATCGCTCGCTAATTTTTGATCTAGTTGTCGAAAAGAACGGGTAATTGCGGAAGAGTAAATTATTTTTATATCCAAAGGCAAACAATTGGTTTGAGGTCAACGAAGCTTATGAAAACTTTAAAATTGCAAGAATTTTGCTGAGAACGGAGAACAGGTTCACTTCAAGCAATAAATGGTAGCACAAGATCCCATCGCCCATCGTAAAACTTAAAAAACTTGTCAATGAACTTAGATTTTGTCTTTCGCATACTAAGTTCTTCGTAAAAAATCGTTAAACCTGATCAGGCATAGAGACTACAACGGGATCGGACAAGTGCTATTGAGTGGACCTCTAGCCGCGTAAGGTATCATTTGTTTTGCCGAATAGGAAGTATTAGGCCAACAACATTGATCTGTAATGAGCATCTGGTTTTACTTCACTGACGACGAAAGAGAAGAAAACAATATTTTCAAGTCTTTAAACACTTACTCATGGGTAGTTGCTTCTTCTTCTTCTTTTCTATAGGAACCTCCACCGGCTAATTAAGTTTTATTCTGGGCTATTGAGCGAAGTTCATTCTAGGGGACCAATTGGAAATCGTGTTGAGCGAGTGACTCTAGCCTCGGACAAGTGAGATTGAATTTAGATTTCATTTTTTTTGTTTTCAATTAATTTTATAATTTAAGCTAATATTGAGCAAAACTCTGGCGTATTTTTATAGGTAATTTCAAAATATATGTTACATAATTAGCCGCTTAAATATATATTTCTTCGGTACCCAAATATTTCGATTGCCATGCAAAAATATGATCTCGACATTTCAAACACTGCGTTCTTTTAGAACATATACAAGTCACGCTGCGGTATCTGCACCCATCTAAGATCCAATAAATGCACTTATAGTAGTTTAGTTTTTAAACAAGAATTACTTACAAGTTGAAAGATTCCCTCCCATATGCCAAATATACCAATTAAAATCACAACAAATTTAAATAGATCAGTTACGAGACCCCTCAATCCACCAAACATACCGGTTAACAAACTATCGCCATAATTTTCAAAAACAAAACTTAGGTCGCGTAAAAATTCCCATGTCATGTTTACAATTCAAAATTTTTTTAATATATATGTCTATATGTATATATTTTTTTTTTTAATTTTTATTGAAATGTTTTGTGCTTTTTTTTAATGAAAAATAATAAGAAGGAAAGGAATAACAAGATTGCTTTAGTAAGTAACAAAAATATATTTACTTGCGAACGGATAAAAACATAACGCAAAATAAATTTTTTTTTGGTGTAAAACAGTTATTCACGTTATGAGTAAAAGTTTTAAAATCTTTAAAAAAAGCAGTACATGATTACCAGAAGCGGAACGATGCTTTTTGTATGAAATGATTCAAGCATTAAAGCAAAGGTGAAATTATTAAGAATTATATGTAAAGACTAAGAATAGGTTAAATTTATTTTTCAGGAACTGGCAGGAGGGCAACAGTACAATTTCACCAACGGTACAATTTTAGTTTCCATGCTACGACGTAGGCGAGAACCAAGACCAACTTTTATTAAAAATGCAGTGGGCATCAAATTCCTTCCTTTCGCGTTTTTTATGACCTAATGAACAAAAAGAAAAAAAAGTACTTAAGTACATAGATACAATGGAGGCAGATACAATCCATTTGTAGTATTGCCAAGTGCGAGCAAATTGAATTATTAGTTTGGGGAAAAAGAAATCCATTATTTTTATATGAACTTCAGGACTTTATTTAACATGCTTCGGATTATCCGATTTAGGTCAAATATGCACCGTTTTGTTGTATGATTTGTTGCCATTTTAAAGGTAACTTCAAAATGCCTCTCTCATAGAAGTCCTGGTCTCTATTTGCAAAAAACTCTAGTAGTCGATTTTCACAATCCTCCCTAGATTCCAATTTTTTATCATTAAAGAAATTTTGCAATGCAAGAAAAAGATGATAATCGCTTGGTGCCAAGTCCGGACTGTATGGCGGATGCATTAAAACTTCCCAACCAAGCTCCCGAAGATTCTGGCGAGTCACTGTAGATGTGTGTGGCCTAGCGTTGTCCTGGTGGAACACGACACCTCACCTGTTGGCCAATTCTGGCCGTTTCTGGTCAATCGCTATCTTCAAACGGTCCAGTTGTTGACAGTAGAGATCAGAATTTAGCGTTTGGCCATATGGAAGCAACTCATAATAAATAATCCCCTTGCAGTCCCACAAAATGCATAGCAAAACTTTCCTGGCCGTAAGTTCTGGTTTGACCACCCTTTGAGGTGCTTCACCGCTCTTTGACCACGATCGTTTTCGCACAGGGTTATCGTATGTGATCCATTTCTCATTTCCAGTCACCATCCGTTTAAGAAATGGGTCTATCTCATTCCGTTTGGCCAAGGCTTCGCAGATGGAAATTCGATCCATCATGTTTTTTTGTGTTAATTGGTGTGGCACCCAAACATCGAGCTTCTTTTTGAATTCACCTTTGTGTAAATGGTTTAAAACTGTTTTGTGGTCGATTTTTAGCTCCTGGGCGATGTTACGCCTGCTAACATGCCGGTCTACTTCGATCATTTCTCCGATTTTATCAACATTTTCGACGACCGGCCTACGTGGCGAGGTGCATCTTTAACATCAAAAATTTCTGAACGGAATCTACGAAACCAAAATTGCACATAATTGGCTGTTACAGTATCGGAACCATAAACACCATTCACAATTTTAGCCGCCTGGCTTGCATTTTCGCCTTTGTCAAAGAACAACTGTAAAATGTACCGAATTTTCTCTTTGTTCACTTCCATTTTTAACACGCTGTAACTCACAACTGAATGCACCAAACAAAAAACAACAAAAGAATTTTTTTTACTGCGAAATGTCACCTTTCCAACGAGCATAAATCTGAAATTGTTTGATCGACACTTTACGAGAAATCTATCAGTGCAGCCATCTACCGAAAAAATAATGGATTTCTTTTTCCCCAAACTAATATTTCAAATTTTAAACGGAGCGAGCCGGCAGTTGCCCACGCCTGAGTCGAAAAGTTGTCTGGCTCACCAATTTAAATCCCTAACAGAACTAAAACTTACATTTCGTACCGTTCGCTAGTCCTAATTAAAAATTAGAAAAAAGTCTTAATCGTATAGAGTTCGAAGACCAAGTTGGGCACGTTTCGTTGATTTGACTTACCCGCGAGTAATCGTGTATTTGTGCTAGGTAGATGTTAGAGCATACATGCTTTTTAAAAGCCAAATTATCGTACTGAGGCCGTTTTTTTATTACCGGTTTATATATGCTAATCAGGATAATTTTGATCAGATTTAAGAAATGTATTTTTAACAGCAATATTTCTTTTTCAGAAAAATTGTAGCCAGTTCAAGATACAATCAATTGTCACAACAAGCGCCTACTACACTCTAACGATTCTTTGAAGCGGAAAGAAAAAATGTTCCTATGGTGCTCAACAGCATTCAAGTTGCCAGAAACGATAGGCACATCTAAATTGCATCGAATGGAAACCTCAAACAGCGCGGATGCCTAATGGAATCCGGATTCCATGAACGCTTTAGATAGTTCCGTAAATCCAAGAAGCTTTTGATAAATCGAAAAAATCCAATCGTAGCCAAAGTCCTGCCACATACACATAAAGGTGGTCACGATCATTAAACCAATCGTATGGCGTAACGTGGAGAACAAGGAACATTTCTTCAAAATTATATTACTTGCAGCTTTAAATCCGTTTTTTTTTTTGAACACATCTTTTTCAAGCTTATTGTATTGCTAGGTGCTTCAACTTTCATATGGTGTCTAGTGAGCATTGTAGGAATTTTTTGATAAATTAAACTTTGCCGATTCGGTGACCAGTTTTGGAGTG